>NC_138778.1:197343513-197761013 GCF_965119305.1 Pelophylax lessonae | reverse complement strand
ACTGTTGACATGTAATTGCTTCATGTTCCACTGACAGAATAGGCAAACCGACAAATGGAGATTATTGTACATGCAGCAAAGGTTTATTATTGATGGAGAAGACAGTATATTGGATTTCTAGTTCCATTCTGTACCTAACAGGCATGATACCTAATGATCCTCCCATAATCCTCTACTGATCTCTAAATATCGATTGCTGTGTTTCCATGCTAGAGGGCGTGAAATCTGTAATTGTTCTTAAATTATCAGACATATGTATGTTAGCCAACCCTGTGCTGTAAATGTCATTACTGACATATCACACATCAGTTTGGTTTAATTTTGTTCATAGTGCTAGCGGAAAAATCTGATTTTCTTTTAAGATTTGTTTAGTCAGGGTAAGAATTCATTATCCCTTTATCTCTTTCTTTTCACTGATAAATATATATGCTTATGAAATACGCTGATACTTAGCTCAGCCTGCAACCACACAGACCACCTGACTGTTCACAGCCAAGACCAAACCCATGGAAAGGCAACCCTAGTGTGATGAAGTCTCAGGGGGTGGTAGATCTTCCTTCATTCGTTATTGAAAAGATGGAAGGATGACATTTAAAGGGGAACATTAACCTGTATTATGCTGTTTTCAAGCATTAGCACAATGTCGCTCATTGTTATCAGCTGCTGTTTGCATTAGAACTGTAGAATTTGTACTCCTGCTATAGCCATGATCAGTGTCAATGTTTTATTAAAAAAGATATTCTTGAGAACAGCAGTGAGCCAAGCAAAAGAAGGAAATTACCTTTCTGAGGGAGTCCTATACACCAACAGGGCTCTATAAGCCTCCCTCCATACAACAAAGCTTTGTCTGATTATTGCCAGTACTAGAAAATCATAGGTGGTTCTAGACTGACCAGTTTTTTTTTTTTTTTTTTTTTGACACTAACTTACACAAATGGTTATATGTGTTAAATACATGTTTTAAACAAGGGTTCAGCTATGGTTTAAAACAACACTGTCTCCAGGGGAGGGCTCTGCCAGGGGGAAGGGGGGCAGTTGCCCCCCGGGCCGCTCTGATGCCCCGTAAAAAGGCTGCACTTCTTCTGCCCCACAGACATGCCTAAAGGATTCCTGGTGAAGAGAAGTAAAAAGTCCCTGCCGCTGACCTACTGAGTGCGGGTTAAAGACAAGGACAAAGCGCAGGCCCCCACCCAGCTTGGATGGTGTAAACTGTGTCTGAGCAGAGGCTGCTTCCATGCCCCACTGGAGACTCTTCTGCCCTGGCCAGCCCCAACCGAGCTGTCCCAGCTCCCCCCAACCTCCCCCTTCTGGCCAGGTCGGAAACCCAGATTCAGCCTGTAAGTAGAGAGTATCTGGAGCAGGGCTTTAGCTTGGAATGGGGGTCAGGAAGAGGATCAGGAGAGTGTGGGGGGGGGGGAAGTGGGAGGGGTACGAGTCTCTGCAACATGGGCTTCTGGTTTGTACTTGCCCCCTGGGCCGAAAGTTGCCAGTCTGCCCCTGACTGTCTCTAAAATACTTTCAATGCCTTTCTGATCCACAGCTAATGCCGTAGATACTTATGACCTTAAAGATCTATAGTGGCTGAAGAAAGTTCAGCATTCGTCGCACTTCTGGATATGTCAGATGCTTGCTCCCCCGACTGGGTGCTGTGGTTTGAACCACTAGCACCTACATCACTACTGTGTCCTGTGCTAATGTAGAGGTCATTGAGCCACAAAGTGCAGTGGGGGACAAAAGCTTAGCTTTGGGATAGTGGAATAGAAAAATATCAAGTCTTTTTTTTTTTCTACAAAAAATATCTTTTCCAGTTTTTATACTGTATACGTGACAATTGAAATCCATTTGATGTACAAAGGGATTCAGGAACTCTTAAACAGTTAAGTTATACTTCCACCTACAGGTTGGGACACTGGCAAACAAAAACATAGAAGCCAGCCCCTGTATTACTTCCAACCATCATACCTGAGTTTTGTGAGCAAGCAGTACATAATGCCAAAAAACAGAAAGGAGACACCTGCTTAGACTTCTTGATAATACATTGGACTTCTAATGGATTTCTTGATGGTACAATGAGGTTCAGAAATTCAGGAATTCCTAAACAGTCAGGGCGTCCAAAAGGAGTCCAACTAAGGGATAGGCATGGGAAACTGAGAGGTCCAACAGATGTGGAGATCTTTCTACAAAAGAGCATCTGAAGGAATCAATGCCTGAATCAAGGCTAGATGAAGAAAGGATGAAGAAAGGAAGGCTAATTATAGAAATTGCCACAACCAAAGAAAGAGCCCAGTCTTGTGCTCCAGACCAGAACAGATAACCGCCATTAGGGAAAACTGCTACCTGAAGGACTGATGGGCCTCAAAGAGTTAAAGTAGAGGGCAAACCAACCATCTGCACAAAAACAGGTTACAAAAAACACAACACTCACATATCAACAAGAAGAAATGCTTGCTGGGTCAAGTCCAAGAATGAAAACAGATCCCTAAGAGAGATATAGCATGTTCAATGGAAAGACCATTTGGTCAACTGCAGAAAAATATTAAACATGGTATACCAAACCCTTGATTTCAGGGAAAGGAAGGTTGGACAGACATAGCATGTCCACAGAAAAGACCAGCTTGTCTACAACAGGAGGCTTAGGTTTCACTGTTGACTTTAGGGAAAGGGAATTCCATTATAAGAATGTTATGTTACCTGATTAGACAACCAATCTCAAAACAAGATAGGCAAGGGTAAAAGAGCCCTGACAGCATGTAATCTACATCTATGTATGCATGCATGTATCTAATGTATCAACATAAAGTGGGGTAAACACTAGTAGAAAATCTGCCGAAAATTCCCATCCGAGGTAAAATCGTACGATTTTCGGCTGACATTTTCAACAGCAAACACCAAAATTTTTATCGTCCGTCCCCAGACGACCAATTTTCATCTAAAATGGATATGAAAGACTGCGCATGATCTGAAGTTGCTGACGACCTGGAAGTCTAGGAACAAATGTCCCAAAAAAAAAAAATCGGACGAGAAATTCCGTGAACATTATGCACTGTCAACTAAAAACGGTTATGACCGCTGAGCATGAGAGAGAAAAATTGGAGAATATTTCGTCCAATTTTCGTCAAGCGTGTACGAGCCTTAAGGGAAAGACCCCAAAGCTGGAAAATAAATGAAGGGTACTACCCTGGGGATAGGGTGATTAACAACACCGACATAAAAGATTAGGTATGGATATACCATAATTCAGACTGGTATGTAAGAACAACAGGTCAAACAGGGAGAAAAGGTCTCCTTCCAACTAACACCCAGAGGTGTTCCTGGGTTGTGACAACACATACATTTTCCATGGGACTTTGAGGGCAATATACAATAATTGGCAAAATGTACAACAACTTTATTCCTAACATGATATAAAACAGTTGGCATTAAAACCCCATATTGGCTGGCACATTGCATGTGTATAGATACATCAAGTACTGACAGAATGCCCAACAGTCCATATTCTGGGAGTTATTTTAGCATGCCCATGATGTTGTTCTTGCCAACACTGCCCCAGACCAGGACAAATCCAGCACGTTTGGAAAATCCTTCTTCCGGGGTATAGTGGGTATAATGTAACTACAACCTAATTTACCATTTGTGAGATACAGCATTTTAAAAAATGGTTATCCACCATGTTATAGAAACATCCTATACTATACAATAGATAGATTATACAATACGCCAACCGATTAAACACAAGAATAATACAAAATGCCTTGCCACTGTCTGCAAACTACAGAACGATAGAGGCCAGCCCCAGAAGTGTGGGAGCATGTGTATATGCTGAGGCCACTGGAGATGCAGCCGAAATATAGATGTGCATAGCACAAAAGACAGAGTATACCAATCTCCCAAACAAGATAAGGAAACCTGCACAAGGAGCGCATATAGGTCCACATTATTTGTATGAACAGCCCACAGCCACAAGTATATAGTATAAATGAATGCTATATTGATATCCATATAGATGATGTGTAATAAAGGAGTAATAAGTAATATGATGTAAAGTGGGGTACACACTAGTAGAAAATCTGCCCAAAATTCCCACCCGATGTGAAATCGTCCGATTTTCGCCTAGTGTGTACACAACTTTCAGCAGCCGATGCCGACATTTTCAATGACAAAAAACGGAGGGACAAACACCAAAATTTTTTTCGTCCGTCCCCAGACGACCGATTTTTGTTTAATGTGTATGCAGTACGTCCGTGAAAAATCGGATACGAAAGACCGCGCATGATCTGAAGTTGCTGACAACCTGGAAGTCTAGGAACAAATGTGCCAAAAAAAGAAAAATCTGACGAGAAATTTCGTGAACATTTATGCACTGTCAACTAAAAACGGTAATGAACGCTGAGAAGACAGAGAAAAATCGGAGGATATTTCGTCCGATTTTCGTCAAGTGTGTACGGCCCTTTAGTGTCTCATAGATAGTGTACATCCACTAGAACACATGACTATCAGTTCTCAGAAATCATACATCCCCCTGCATATTCTGCCCCATACCACAGATAAGATATCAGTAATCAGCCTTAACCACTTATATACTGCGGCGGTCAGCCCCGGCCAGGCAAAGTGACGTACCGGTACGTCACTAGCCTGTCACCGGCTTGTGAGCCAATAGCGGGCGCCCCGACTCGTTCCCTAACCAGTCAGTGCGTGGGACCGGCGGACCCGATGTCCGCCGGTCACTCGCGATCGTTCGCCGGGAAGGGAGAAAGGCGGACGGCTTATGTAAACAAAGCCGCCTGTCATTCTCCCCTGTGTAAAAATGGAGATCAGACGGTTCTACTATGTAGGACCGTTGATCTCTGTTTTTACACTAGTAGCCATGTCCCATCACAGTTAGAAACACGCCCCTAGGACACACTTAACCCCTCCCTCTCCAATACAGTTAACCCCTTCCCTGCCAGTGTCATTTTTACAGTAACAGTGCATATGTATAGCACTGATTACTGCAGTAATGTCACTGGTAACCCCAAAAGTGTCAAAAATGTCAGTCAAGGGTCCGATCTGTCCGCCGCAATGTCGCAGTCCCGCAAAAGAAAATCGCAGATCGCCGCCATTACTCGTTAAAAAAAAACACCAAAAATGACAAGAATCTTTCCCTTTGTTAGTAAACGCAAAAACTTTTGCGCAAACCAATCAAAATACACTTTTTGCGATTTTTTTTTTACCAAAAATATGTAGCATAGAACAAATTGGCCGAAAATGTTAAAAAATTTTGATTTTTACATTTTTTTGGGGAATTTCATATAAAAAATGTGAAAAATATTGTTATTTTTGCAAAATTTACGCTCTTTTTTTGTTTATAGCGCATGATAAAAAAAATCGCACAGGTGATCAAATACCACCAAAAGAAAGCTCTGTTTGTGGGAAAAAAAGGACGTTAAATTCGTTTAGGTACAGCGTCGCATGACCGCGCAATTGTCCGTTAAAGTCACGCAGTAAAAAATCGCAAAAAAAACCCTGGTCAGAAAGGGGGTAAAATCTTCCCGGGCTTAAGTGGTTAAATAGATAAAAAGCTTGAGGACATAGCTTGCGGACATAGAGGAGCTAAAGAAGACTCAATTGAGGATGTCTAGTTTACAGACATTGCTTCCTTTTGGGGATACCCAGTAAACAACGCTAAAACCACTAGTAGAGTGGGAACTGAGGTCACCCATTGCAGTGGGACTGCCCTCTGTGTGTCTTTGACAAACATGTTGTACCATATAATGGGATACAACTAGGCCTAAAAGGAGGCAAGGCCTTGCATATTTAAAAACCCAAGAAGCTGGTGTTGATGAGTGTTGAACGTGGGCAGTGGAAGAAACTGGAGACCAGATCGTCCTTATGTTGGAGCTGGAACTTCTACTGCGGTAAAACTACTTTTTAATAAACTTAGAAGAAAAGTAGATCTGAGAATTCTAGTACAGAGGCTTTGTTGTCAGAGTCCCCAAGAAATTTGAGATCCTCTTTATAAGATGTCCCTGCAGATAAGCGAAATAAATATATTTGGTGATCTATGAGAACCCTTATCAAAAATAAATGATTATATCCAGTGATGTGTTCCTAACCAAAGCTTTATTTTAAGCATATTTTTTCTAAATGGTGCTCATCCAGCTCAATATGTGATTTTCAATGTCTTATGACAGGTGCTCATGTTCATCTTATGTGTTGATCTGTTAACATTTTAAAATCCTTTGGGAGCACCAGTTACTTTTTAGCGATAGGTACAGCAAAGGAAATCTACAGCTTGAACAGTAAGATTAAAAAATGATCTCTCCTCTGGCTGTTTGCTTGGCGCTCGCTCTGTCAGTGTAATGAATGGTCCATATTCCGGAGGTGTTTTGCTTTTCATGAAAACCAACTTGTCTTGTTTTCACATCAGCACTCCAGAATGGTTCTTTTAATGGAAACAAATAGTGCGTGGGTCTCTCGGATCTGGCAATAGGTGAGAGGTAAATTCGTATGATTTACTGGCCTCTAGTTCGGCAAGCATAACATAAGTAAATGCAATCCATCTCCAACGCCTCTGTCCTTACCGAAACTCATGTCCTTCTTTATTCCCAGGGCAATATCATTGCAGATGGGCTATTAACTTCCTATCCTGTGGAAAAGGACATGCTATAGGGAAAGCCAATGTAAATGAGATTCTATAGGTGACGGAATGACTATGGGGATTTATGATAAGGAAGGACTCCTTGATAATGCACATGTTTAAAAATGGAAACTGTTATTTGGAATCCTAAGGGCATTTGTAAGAGCACATCCAAGGTGCAGGACATTGTGTTAACCACTTCTGGACCAGAAGATTTTCCCCCTTAATGACCAGGCCATATTTTGCCATTCAGCACTGTGTTATTTTAACAGACAATTGCACGGTCATGCGACACTGTACCCAAATAAAATTGATGTCCTTTTTCCCCACAAATAGAGCTTTCTTTTAGTGGTATTTGATCACCTCTGCGATTTTAATTGTTTGCGCTATAAACAAAAAAAGAGCAACAATTCTGAAAAAAAAAAAAAATAAATAACAATATATTTCACATTCTGATATATAACATTTTTTTAAAAAAAATAAATAAAAATCAACAATTTTTAACTTTTTAGGCCAATTTTTATTCTGCTACATATTTTTGGTAGAAAAATTGCAATAAGCGTATTTTGATTAGTTTGCGCAAAAGTTATCGCAAACTACTAACTACAGGAAAGATTTTTATGTTTTTTGTTTACTAGTAATGGCGGCGATCTGCGATTATTAGTGGGACTGCGACATTGCGGTGGACAGATTGGACCCCTAACTGACATTTTTGATGCTTTTGGGGGGACCAGTGACATTACTACAGTAATCAGTGCTAAAAATATGCACTGTTACTGTAAAAATGACACTGGCAGGGAAGGGGTTAATGCTGTGGGTGATCAAGGGGTTAAATGTGACCATAGGGGAGTGATTCTAACTGTGGGGGGGCGTGGCTTGTGAAATTATCATAGAGACCTGTGATCCTATATAGAAGGATCACATGCCCTCTGTGATCATTCCAGGGAGAAGAACGGTCAGCTGTGTTTACAACAGTTGACCGTCCTTCTCTCTCAGCGGGGAGCGATCGCGGGTGTCAGACGGCAATCGGAGTCCCCGCTGGCGAGTAGGGGCAGAAGCACATGTGTTCGCCCCCTACCTGAAGGTGTGACTGTCGTAGGTCTATGTCGGTTTGCGCAAGAGGGCCGCACTGTCGCAGTAAAAAGGTGGCGGGCGGTCAGCAATCAGAGGATTCCAGGCACAACAAAACATTCAGGCATGTTACTTATTTAATTCAGCAAAAACTTTTCTGAGATTTTAAAGCTGCTCCAGCAATTTGCTGGTTCGAATTCAGCAAGTTAGGTCACATCATCCAAAGAAGCTCTGCATTGTAATCGCCAGTGTCAGGATAGTCTGCATTCACTTTGAAGACCCTGCTGACATCAGCCTCTCAGGTCACGTGACTTAAGATCAGAACATTGTGGAACTTACAGCTGACAGATTGGCTTATTCTAACTGCTACTGCCTTTATGGTATGCCATATGCTACTGCCTTTATGGTATGCCTGTATACCCTCAGTTATTGGCATGTAGTTTGCTAAAGCACGGTGTATCATAAATAAAACTAACTTTTGTAAATAAAATACATTAAAATGACTCTAAGACCCCGTTCACATAGGGGCGACGCTACTTGCCGGGGCGACCTGTGAGGTCGTGGACTTCATATCGTGCAGGTCGCCCCAAAGAAGCTCAGGACCCTTTTTCTAAGTCGGAGCGACTTGTGTCGCTCCTATTAGAACGGGTCCTGTGCTAATCTATGGGCAGGCGACCCACGGCGACCTATCAGGCGACCAGGTCGCCTGACAGGTCACCCCAGTGTGAACGGGGTCTTAAGGTTAAATAAAAAAACAGAAACAAAAACAAAGAGCAAACATGTTAAACTTACCTGCACTCTGCAATTGTTTTGTACAGGGCAGCCCCGAACCTCTTCTTTTTGGGTCCAACCCCGGCCATCCTGGCCCCTCCCCCCTGACAAGTGCCCCTATAGCAAGCCTTCTTCTATGGGGACACTCGAGCAGGCTTCCTCCTGAGCCTTTCTCCTGTGATTGGACATTGTCCACTCTCTTGTCATTGACTCAGTGGCTATGATTGACAGTAGCAGGAGCCAATGTCCCCCACTGCCGTGTGAGCCAATGAGGAGCGAGAGACCTAGGTGAGCTGCTAATCTTTTGCACATCGCTGGATCGAGATGGGACCGATGAGAGTTTTTTTTACCTTAATGCATAGACTGCATTAAAGAGGTAGTAAACTCGAAAATTAAAAAAAAAAATAAATTGCATGACACTGCTGACAGAGCTTCTATATTCTGGGTTCATGGGCTCCAGTCCTTTAAATGGTGAGCCGAAATTACATTAATCTCGTGCATTTAAGTAGGAGTCACTGCTTATGGCACAGGGCTCTGAAGGAACAGTAACGGGTATGCTGTTACTTCACAAAGCATGCGCCTGTGACGTCATGGGTGGCTACATAAGTAAATATCTTCTAAATGGTGCATGTTTAGTAGATATTTGCAGTGACAACAGGTCTATCTTCTTATGCGGTTGCCGTCTCTCCTTCCGTACTCCGCTGACAAAGTCCCTCCCCTTGGGACGTAACGCGTACGGAGGGTAGGAGGAGTCGTGACATCACCCACTGTCTCACGGAATATCCTGCAACAAGCTGTTTTACCTAGTACTGGGCTCAGTGCTTTTACAAGTAAGAGGCGCAATTTTGTGTTTTAACTAAAATCGTTTTACAATACTTCACTATGATCTGCTTTTATGCTTTCTGCCTGAGCTGAACGCATGGGTTTATTGCAATTGTGAATGGTCTGCCTTGTCTGGGTCTGAACCGGACGGTACTCCAGTGACCATATCATCCCGCTCTGGAGGGATTTAAAGCGCATATGACTCACTGTTAGCTAAGGGGTCCAGTAGAAAGGTGAGAGGCCAGCATATATTGTGGAGTATTTGCACATTTTCATCACATCAATGTTGATTGGATCCACCAGATGATATATATTTCAAAGCACTTTTTTTGCACGGGCTCCTCTTACATGGACTCTCTTGTTTGGACATGTTCTTTTGTATAGCGCTGCACTAATTGATTTTTTATTAGTACCTACAGGTAAGTCTTATTATAGGCTTACCTGTAGGAAAAACAAACAAATCCACTCTACTACCACTTTAAGTTAAAAAACCTTCTGCCTGTAGAACCACTTTAGACAGGCTCCGCTCTGATCTCCCTCGGACCAGTTCGGATAACCTCGTAGCTGTCATCAACGTTCGGGAATTTCCGTCTCGCTGCCAGCACGTAATCGTTGGGGTGATGGCGTGAGCGGAGCGGAGCCTGGTGAACAAAGGTGTCCGAGCGTCTCCGGGTGCAGCTATTGGGATCCGATTCTAGGATTCACTGCCGTGGACGGAACGGCATCGGTGAGATTCTGGCCGCATATCATCCGGTCATCTCCATTCGTTCATATGCCTGGTTTTAATTTTAACATGTGAGTGTAATGTGATGGGGATGGGCTTATTTTATTAATAAAATTGTCAGTATTGGATTACTGCCCTATGAGCGTTTTTCCTTTATACACACATGTGATGCTGTTTGGAGTACTGCAGTTAACATTGGGTATTCCTTGAGTGTGAAACTCATGAACATCTGCCAGTGTGTAGCATTCAGTGGAGTGATCCTGAGTCTACGATTTCTTTTGAAGGCACATTGATTTCAAGCCTGTGGTGAGTGTTGACTGCCTAGGGGGTCACGTGGTGTGGTGGAAGTTTTTGTTCTCCATATCATTTCTTCACGTCGTGGTGATGGGTCATCCCTCTGGAGCTGTTTGATGGACTGTTGTGTATATACAGTACATCCTTCTCACCCATTTATTTATACATACAATGTTATTTTATTTCATGTGTAATCTTTAAGCGCTGCTTATGTGGTACTTTTGCGTCTAGACTGACTTTGAGGTTATTCACATCTTTATATATCAATGCAAGTTAATACATGACATAATGCACATTAGCACTAACCCTTAAAGCTCTGAAAGAAAAAGGTGTGAATAATTCCTAAAGCTTGCATGAGATTTCAGTAGAAAAAGAATACAGTAAACCCCCGCTCCATCGCGGTTCAGTTTTTTCGGTCCCGGTATATTGCAGTTTCTTTTGTAATGTTATTTTACTATATAAATCATTAAAAATGAAATATTTTTGTGTTTTCCATAGCTCTTGCTATGTCTCTCAGTATCTTTTATGTGTTTAAATGAGTTTCTATTGTTTTAAAAGTGTGTTTAAAGACCTTAAAATGCTTTTACACGTACAGTGACAGTAAAAAAACATGCCAACAATGCATTTTAATAGGGTTTTTCTATTTCGCGGATTTTCACTTTTCGCGGCTGGGTCCGGAACGTAACCCCTGCAATGGAGGGGGGTTTACTGTAATGTTTAAAAATTAGGAGCTGCTGAAATCAAAAAATATATCCAATAGCCACCTCTTTTTATGCAGCTAATCAACAAGCCTTTAGTGTCTGTGCCCACCCCTGTTCATGTAGAAACACAGCAAACCTTTCAAATACATAATAATAAGCTCCTATTATACATACTGTATCTCCCAACTTTGAGATGGGAACGACGGACACCTATTAGCAAAAGTATGTAGGCATAGGACACACACCTCTGTCACGCTCCCCTTAAAGGAGAATTATGATTAGTTAAACCTACAAGTGCTTTTTCCCCACTACTATTCCTTTATACTCGCTTTTGAAATGTACAAATGCAGCAATTTAGAAATTGGATGAAAGATTTATCATTGGGAAACCCTTTTTGAAAAAGAAAAAGTGCATTTTATGCAAGGATGCTGTACGGGCGATGTCCTCCTTATGAACTGATGACATCATTGGTTGTTAGGACACTGGCGGCTAGAAGGTTAGAATGGTGCACAATGAAAACCTGTGGCTTTGTGGAATTAAAGTCAAGCTTCATCCACCTGCTGGTTTGTATACTGTTTTTGGGCAATTTTTAGGCATTTACCAAGGCACCCCTGAAGAGACATGAAGGCACCCCAGGTTGCCTGGGAACCCTGATTAAAAAAGGCTGGCCTATCTACAATAGAGAATAGTCATTTCCCCATCCTGGCTGCATTGTGTGAAGGGCTAAGTAATAATAATAATAATAATAATAATAATAATAATAATAATGAAAATAAAAAAACTCACATATTTGTGGTTAAATGTGTATGTGGCTCTTTGCCCAGAGTTCAGAATTAGCTGTCTGTTTGTCCTCTGTCATTAGTGAGATGCAGATAGGGGATAGTTATAAACCCATAATTTGTACTGGCATTGGGTTGGGATTAAAAATGATTCTGCTTCTCCATGGCAAGGAGGTACATCTATTAACTGGCTACACACCGTGATTTTAACAACTCTTATGCAAATATAATATTTTTTTTTCATACTAAAACTGTTCTTGTAAGGTGTTACAAAAACAAAAAAGATAGTTAGGTTTGCGTCATTTTCACCTCGGAATTGAGTCTGAGAAGTAAATAGTACTCTATTACCACCCTCCCCCCACCCCCTCCCCCCTGGACTCCGGCACACTTTGTGCTTGTGTGCTGGTCGTTTCAGCGGAGACCAACTTTTCACGTCGTAATGTGTTCTGCAGCCCTGCGCCTCCTATTCCCAGGCCTGCCTTCTCAGCAGAGGAGAATTGTATGCGCTATAACTCACTACAAACTTGCTGATTTCCAAATGCCATTTAGCAAGCTGTGTCCTGAGTTTTTTTTTTTTTTTTCCTAAGCATTAGCGGGAAGATTGTCACTCATGAAATATAGCAGCAATACTTTGCTTTAACAACAGCCGGTGGGGATTGCACAGAATCCTGCGGGGATATTTTTAAAGGACGGCATGGAGGTATAGAAAAAAACAGTGACATCTCTCCTGAGCCCCAAACCTGTCAGGGGCTGAACATGGAAGTATGCACAAAACCATTGTGATCGACAATTGCGGGTCTGCTTGACACACACTGACAGCATTTACTGATCACTCGAATGCTGCTAACAATACAACAAGGGAAGATTACATGGGAGAAAGCCCACATGGAATTAGAAAACTGTTATGAAAGTAAAATATACATTTTAAGAGACACTGACAAAAAAAAAAAACTGTTTTCAAACATTGGCGGCCAAAAGTATTTTTTTGCCCATTCTGTAAAGCCTCGTACACACGCGTCGAAATTCAGCCGGGAATTTTCGTCCGATGACCGATCCGCCGATTTTTGGCTTGTTAGTATGATGCTTCCGACAACGACTTCGACTTTTCGGCTGAAAAAATTCTGGTGTGCAGGCTATAAAATTGTTGTCCTCTGTCAAAACACGTCCGATTTTCGTGCAGTCAGTACAGATTTCGACAGGGAAAAATCTTATGAGCAAGACTGGGCATGCTCAGAGAAGAAAGAACACAAAGACCAACACATGGCATCACTTCTGAAGTAGAATTCTGTCGTGCGGGAAAATTCGTGTGCAGTCTAGAGCACATTCCAACCAACAAAACACCACTCTGGACAAAAGAGGGACGACCGGTCGGCGGAAATTCGTTGCGTGTGTACGGGGCTTTAAGGTGCTTTTATCCCCAAATACATCTTAAACTTCTAAGACCTTCAACCAACCCAACCCCTTTTTACCCCAACTATCTGTAGCAAGGTTTCCAGGCCTGTGGCCTGATGTGGGTCTGCCATTGTTACCGGTTACCTCTCCAGCCCATGTGAGCTGCGACCCTGGGTGTGAGAACTGAGACATTGACAACTCCGGCATCTTTGTTTTGTGGTTTTATTGTAGATAAGGGGATGGGAGAAGGGAATGAGTGGGATACTCCTTTAGGCTCAACAAGGTACAACTTGGGACTTTATCCAGAAAAATGTCTGTCAACGCTGCCTTGACACCAGCCGACGCTAGCCAACACTCACTGACGCTTAGAACACACTGTAACTTGAAAGAAGTGCTGAATCCTCGACCCTAGGTCCAGAAGACTCAGGATTATGGAGCATAGAACTGCTGACACTGCTGCACTGCAAAGTCACTGACTACCCCCTCCAGCCTGGCACCGGCTAGAGGTAGCTTGTGGTGAATTCCCGTATGGCTGCAACTCTCAACTGATACTCTGTACAATTCATGGCCCAATCTGCAGGCGCCCCCTTTACACTTTTAGCTCTTCGGGGTCCACTGACTATGTACCCCCTTTGCTACTTCAGGGTCCTCAACCTAGGTACCCTCTTTACAGCTAGCTGACACTGGATCCCAGAACCTCCTCCGGAGTGGTCTCCTCTAACACTTCAGGCAGACCCCCAGGGGCAATCCTCAGTACTCACGACCTGTGTAGGCTTTCCTGGGACTGAACCCATCTCGCTCTGGCCTGGTTCTCGGCACACCGCATCCCCTCAGCTCAACTCCGCACTCTCTCTGGATCCTCAGGCGACACCCTGAGACATCCGCTTCCTCAGACAGGAGGAGAGACAGCCGTTCTCTCCCTCCTGGGACTCTGCTCCTGCCAAAGATGCCGAGCCATGCGCCCCCTTCAGACTTATATCCTTCCCCAGAATCCTTTGCGGCAGAATCTGCCTCCTGGGGTAGATACAAGCCTGAATGTATTTCTGATCTACGGCCCTATCAGGAGCCTCCTTTAGAGCCAGTGGGGAGACTCCCCTTCTCAGAAGACACAGTTGGGAGTCATGACAACCTTCCTGACAGAAAGAAACATGGCCCTGCTGTTAGGCAGACAAGACCTACTATGCTTTTACCTAGCACCTACCTGTAGGGTGCTACATATCTATATAAAAAATGCCAAACACAATTGTTGGAGTAAAATTTTGGCCGTAATGGTGGTCGTTTATTAAAGCCAAACAAAATATATAACAAACATTCCTTAAAACAGGAATCAAAATAGTAATACAGTAACAAGAAACCTGAGGTTGCTGATCTTTGGAGGCACCAAGTATCAATCATGCACTTTGTATCTGCGTAACTATGTACCCGGTCCCCAGCCGCACCACATCGGCTCGGGGATAACATCAACATTCAGCAGATACCTCACAATTTTAACCTACCAGTTAACCCCCATTAACTGGCATTCCACAGATGACTCTATACCTTAGATGGGTCCCTAAACTCATAAACACAGCAGGTTATTTTAAACGCCTCCAAAGACCCCAACCGCCACAAATACATTGGCACTGGTTGCATCATCCAAACCCCCCATAAACAGAGTTTAAAGCGGAGTTCCACCTTCGGAAAGTTTTTTTTTATAAAAATACCAACGGGACAGTCAGGGCTAGTGCATTCCACAATGGATAGCCTCTGAACTGTCCCAGGTCGCACTTACCTGCAAGAAGAAATACTTACCTTGAAAATGTCTTGTCCATCGCTGCCATCTCAGCTGTGGGCAGCTGAAGCCAGCGTGTCCTCTTCAGCGTCCTCTTCTGTGTCCTCTTCGTCCCAGAATGTCCTGCACCGGCCCCGCTCGTCATGTCCGTTGCAGGCATGTCATTCCTGCACAGATTCTGGGCATGTCCAGAAGCTGTTTAGCAGTGAATGACGTGCCTGCACCGGAACTGACGAGCGGGGCCGGTGCAGGCGCATTGATTCCTGGGAGCGATGACGCTCAGCTCCCAGGAATCAATGAAAGCAGGAAGTGATGGCGTGGGCCACGGCCGAAGAGAGAGGAAGAGGAAGTAAGGTGAGTGTATTTTCTTCTAAAACAAGGTAAGTAAAGAAAAAAAAAATCGTGATTATCCATTTATTTTTCAGGTGACACAGATCAAGCAGATGGGGAAAAGTGACTTTTAAGGGTGGGACTCCACTTTAAGGGCTAATGCTCACAAATATTTATATGCTAAAAAGTCCTCGTAAAACTTAAAACTCCTGCCTTTCACAAGCTCAGGAGGTGCTGTGTACAGCGGGCCATATAAGTGAATGGCTGTATGTGGGCATATCTACGTATATACTAATGGCTTCTGGGAAACCGCTGAGAGTTTTGCACTAGGGAACATTTCAGCAAGTAAAAGAAATATGAGTTGTAGACTTGTTATGTAAAGCGGATAGTCAACATGCTTTGGGGGTGACATGCATTCCCTTCTTCAGAGCTTCTAAGTAGAAGTGTGCTGTCTGGTGCTGCAACTCTGGATAATAGACAGTAATTATTGTGTGGCAAAATGTGCCCTCCTCACCAATTGGGGCATAGATATGAAGAAGGGGATAAATCCAAAACCTTCCCCCCAAAGAGTCTGACCCATGTTCTCCTGCCTCAAAATCCCTCTTCTGGCCCAGGACATCCAGCTTTGAGAACCCACCCCCGCTTCTCAGTGTGCAGTGATATCATTATTTACTTGATGTGCTGCTAGGATGTGGGGCAGGCATATTCTGGGCTACTCTTCCTCTTTGACAGTGTGCGCCTTACAGCTATTTGCAATGGAGGATTGTTAACACCTGTGTGATCTAACTGGGGATTGCAGTTTTTCCTTTTGTATATATAGAGTGTATGTCTAAGGAAAAGATACGGGTAATAAGAGTAGGGAGGAGTACCATTATCCTGGAATCTGAAAGGAGGTTAGGAGCATCCCTCGTATGCCCTAAACTAAAGGATAAATGGACTACCTCGGTACCCAAGGATTACGACAATTTTAAAAAATATAACGTTTTTATATCCATAGTTAAAAATAGGGGCACATTCCAAGCTGGTATTTGTTGATGAAATTATGAAATGTGGTTATTCTTTGGATGTACAATATGCTGGATCCTCTACATGTTTCACGGTGAAAACCGCTTCTTCGGGAAGAATGAAAGCATAATTCATGCAAAAAGAATACGCCGCTATTTTTAACTATGGATAAATAAAACTTTATATTTTTATAAAATGTCATTGTAATCCTTGGGTTGTATATACTGTATATAGTCCATGTAATCATTTGTCATTTGTATTATTTGTCAGCTGCAATGTTTTAAAGATTGAAGAACGAAGTGGATCATTAGGAAACTCTTATCGGGCGAAACTTGTTGATCCCACTGCACTTCGTTTCTATGCACGCAGTTGTTTATCCTCCAAGCTGGAAATGTAGCTAAATTACAAATGTTTTTAAGAAATGATCATTTTTATTGGGAAAACGAAAATGGTTTTTAGGGATGTTTTTTCTATTTGACTGTTGTCTGGGCACATCAACATTTCTATTCCCAGGGTCCCTTCATTTTGGGACATTTGGGTAATTCTTTGTTGTTCATAATTGGGGATAGTGCCATTAATATAGTTTGACAAGATCCCCCCCAACCATTACAGAGTGGAAACATGCTTGAGCCTGTGAAATGTTTAAGATGACAAGATCCAAGGGAACTCTAAGCAGCAGAAATCTTATGAGAAGATGATGTAGCAAAGAGCAAGATTATCCTCTGACAAGATTTTGGCTAATACAATAACAACTGTGATGTCACTGGCGCATCTGCGATCCAAGGTGCGGTTCAGGCCTCGCTTTTGCCCTTACTCCTCGGAAGCTGGCACAGCCATGGAGAGAGCGGATAGTGGAGGAGAAGCAATAGTGGAGGAGAAGCAGTTATTCCATCTGCCAGGTAGCACCGAGACCCGCCGGCCAGGACTCACTAAGGGAATCTGCTTATCGTCCTTACTCAGGCTTTAGATTATGCATTAAAATGTGAGTTTTAAGCACCCATATGTTTTATAAATTATTGGATGGTCTACACTTATAGGCTCCTCTGTCTTCTCTCTTTTTCTCAAGATTTTGGCTGCTCAGCATTCTCCAAGATCTTGGAAGGTGGAAGTCAGGGGGAAGGGTGAGTAGATTATCTAACTACAGTAAAACCTTGGTTTGAGAGTAACTTGGTTTAAGAACGCTTTGCAAGACAAGCAACATTTTCAAATAAATTTTGACTTGATATACAAGCAATGTCTTGATATACAAGTAGCCTCAAGTCACAGCTGAGTATAAAAGAGAAGAGAGGCGCCTCTAAGTGTAGCAATATGGTTACATTTAATGAAGGTACAACATTTAGCAACTCACATGGTTGATGATTGGAACAGGCACATCTAAGGATGCAGGCATCCAGGCTAAAGCTGTCCACATAGACCATCCTCCGCACCGTCATCTACGTCATCCCTTCCATGCTGCCCCTCGCTTTCAGATCGCTTTACTGCAGGGTGGTCTTCCCGGTCAGGATTACAGACTGGCAGACGGCGGTGCAGAAGATAGTCCATGTGGACAGCTTTACCCCGGATGCCTGCATACTTAGATGTGCCTGTTTTATTCATCAACCATGTGAGATGCTAAATGTTGTACCTTCATTAAATGGAACCATATTGCTACACTTAGAGGTGCCTCTCTTCTCTTTGATACTCTGTAGCTCTTGCTGGATTTTGCTTCTAATCCCCTTGTGGAAGTGGCTATTTGTGGATGGACATTTTATGGTTACACAACCTATTGCAATGCTATAATCTTTTTATATGGACTATAAACTGAAGGACTTATAAATAAATGGTTGTGGAACGAATCATCTGAGTTTTCATTATTTCTTATGGGAAAATTCACTTTGATATAAGAGTGCTTTGGATTACAAGCATGTTTCCGGAACGAATTATGCTCGCAATCCAAGGTTTTACTGTATTTTCATCCAGAGTTGCAGGAAAGGGGAAAGGGAGCACCCTAAAAAAGCAGACCTTGCTACCTAGGTGCAAGGTCTGCTTTAAAATATTAACATGTTTTTATCTAAGGTAAACTAGCCATATAATTTAAAGGACACTGATAAAACCACAGGCTCAGAAAAAAATAAAATAATTTTACAAGACTGTGTCTAATAAATCTAAGGAATCATTTTTTTTTATTTTTGTGACTGGAGTCTCTCTTTAATTTTATTAAAGGCGGAAAAAAAAAATACTAGGTATTGGTGAAGAAAAAAAAAAAAAAAGAAACCTTGGCGTCCATACAGCGGGACACTCATTAAATGTTCCACTTACAGCTTGGCCCTGGGTGAGCAAAGAGCAGGTTGGCTCTCAGAATAAAATAGAGAAGGACAGAGAGGATAAATGGAAAGTCTTCAGTGAAGAATCAGTTCTTTCCCTAGGGTAATACCAGGCAGACGGCAATAAGTACACTGAGCGGAGAGAGGAGAACGTACGAATGAGAGAGGTGGAAATTACCCGGCACAGGACAATGCCATGCAACGGAACAGTGGCAAAGGCAACTGCCAGGAATTTAGAAGGATGAAGCGTGTAAAAAAGGCAACAAAGAAAGGAGAACAATGAGACTGAGAAATACAGTACGTTTCATCAGATGTCTCTGTAACAACAAGGAAAGAATGAGTCCTCTCTCTCAGCTGCCAACCCTTGCATTTTAGTTTTATTTACAGCTCACTGTACTGAAATAATTCAGAGAACTAGCACAAAACATGAAATGGAGGACTTAAGGCTGGCTGCAATTAGAAGCCTTCTTCCTGCTTTTGTAAAACACTGAGATTTGCTAAGACTTTTCTGTACAAACTTTACGATCTGGGAGCATTTGTTAGAATTGGAGAAGTTCAAAATGTGAACATTTGCTTATAGCAACCAACCAGATGCTATAGTTACTTGTTAGATTTTTTTTTTTTTTTTTTTATTATACTGCACCTTCATTGTCTACCTTGCAAAAGACTGCTAGAATTCAGTTGCTAGGGACATCACCTCTGCGTTTCCCTTCTGACAGTTAAAAGAGAATGAATTTTTTTTTAGATATACAGGTCCTTCTCAAAAAATTAGCATATTGTGATAAAGTTCATTATTTTCTGTAATGTACTGATAAACATTAGACTTTCATATATTTTAGATTCATTACACACAACTGAAGTAGTGCAAGCCTTTTATTGTTTTAATATTGATGATTTTGGCATACAGCTCATGAAAAACCAAAATTCCTATCTCCAAAAATTAGCATATTTCATCCGACCAATAAAAAAATTGTTTTTAATACTAAAAAAGTCAACCTTCAAATAATTATGTTCAGTTATGCACTCAATACTTGGTCGGGAATCCTTTTGCAGAAATGACTGCTTCAATGCGGCGTGGCATCGAGGCAATCAGCCTGTGGCACTGCTGAGGTGTTATGGAGGCCCAGGATGCTTCGATAGCGGCCTTGAGCTCATCCAGAGTGTTGGGTCTTGCGTCTCTCACCTTTCTCTTCACAACATCCCACAGATTCTCTATGGGGTTCAGGTCAGGAGAGTTGGCAGGCCAATTGAGCACAGTAATACCATGGTCAGTAAACCATTTACCACTGTGAGCAGGTGCCAGGTCGTGCTGAAAAATGAAATCTTCATCTCCATAAAGCTTTTCAGCAGATGGATGCATGAAGTGCCCCAAAATCTCCTGATAGCTAGCTGCATTGACCCTGCCCTTGATAAAACACAGTGGACCAACACCAGCAGCTGACATGGCACCCCAGACCATCACTGACTGTGGGTACTTGACACTGGACTTCAGGCATTTTGGCATTTCCCTCTCCCCAGCCTTCCTCCATACTCTGGCACCTTGATTTCCGAATGACATGCAAAATTTGCTTTCACCCGAAAAAAGTACTTTGGACCACTGAGCAACAGTCCAGTGCTGCTTCTCTGTAGCCCAGGTCAGGCGCTTCTGCCGCTGTTTCTGGTTCAAAAGTGGCTTGACCTGGGGAATGCGGCACCTGTAGCCCATTTCCTGCACACGCCTGTACACGGTGGCTCTACATGTTTCTACTCCAGACTCAGTCCACTGCTTCCGCAGGTCCCCCAAGGTCTGGAATCGGTCCTTCTCCACAATCTTCCTCAGGGTCCGGTCACCTCTTCTCGTTGTGCAGCGTTTTCTGCCACACTTTTTCCTTTCCACAGACTTCCCACTGAGGTGCCTTGATACAGCACTCTGGGAACAGCCTATTCGTTCAGAAATTTCTTTCTGTGTCTTACCCTCTTGCTTGAGGGTGTCAATGATGGCCTTCTGGACAGCAGTCAGGTCGGCAGTCTTACCCATGATTGCGGTTTTGAGTAATGAACCAGGCTGGGAGTTTTTAAAAGCCTCAGGAATCTTTTGCAGGTGTTTAGAGTTAATTAGTTGATTCAGATGATTAGGTTAATAGCTCGTTTAGAGAACCTTTTCATGATATGCTACTTTTTGAGATAGGAATTTTGGTTTTTCATGAGCTGTATGCCAAAATCATCAATATTAAAACAATAAAAGGCTTGCACTACTTCAGTTGTGTGTAATGAATCTAAAATATATGAAAGTTTAATGTTTACCAGTACATTACAGAAAATAATGAACTTTATCACAATATGCTAATTTTTTGAGATACAACATATACAACTTCAATTACATAAAATGGGGATGCTGTGTAAAATCTACATAAAAAAAACAGAATGCAATGATTTGCAAATCTCATAACTCATATTTTATACTCAATAGAAAATTGAAAACATATCAAATGTTTAAACTGAAAAAAAATAACCATTTTAACCACTTAAAGAGGAAGTAAACCCTCCTCTGACACTTGTACCTATAGGTAAGCCTATGATAAGGCTTACCTATCGGTACTGTAAATATCTCCTAAACATGTACCGTTTAAGAGATATTTACCTTACATGCAGCCAGTGACGTCACTGGCGCATGCGCTCTGAAGGAACGGCCGCTAGTGCCGTTCCTTCAGAGGCCCGTGCCGTGACCGTCGGCTCCCACGCGCGTGCGCGGGAGTGACGTCACCGCGGCTCCGGCCAATCAAATGGCCGGATGCCGGGATCCCGGAAGACGGGCGACTGGACATGTCGCCCGTCATGGAGGTAAGCGAGCAGAACAGTGGGGGCTCGTTCTGAGGTAAGTATTTCATAATGAGCTAGTATGCGATGCATACTAGCTCATTATGTGTTTCTCTTTCAGGTTGAAAAAAAAAGAAAATGTGGGGTTTACAACCTCTTTAAGCCCTCTTTAAGATTTTACCCCCTTCCTGACCAGGGCCTATTTTGCGATTCGTCACTGCGTGACTTTAACGGACAATTGCGCGGTCATGCAACGCTGTACCTAAACTAATTTGACGTCCTTTTTTTCCCACAACCAGAGCTTTCTTTTGGTGGTATTTGACCACCTGTGTGATTTTTTGATCTTGCGCTATAAACAAAAAAAGAGCGTCAATTTTGCTAAAAAATAATAATATTTTTCACATTTTTTTATATGAAATTCCCCCCAAAAAATGTAAAAATCAAAATTTTTTAACATTTTAGGCCAATTTGTTTTATGCTACCTATGTTTGGTAAAAAATAAATCGCAAAAAGCATATTTTGATTGGTTTGCGCAAAAGTTATTGCGTTTACTAACAAAGGGAAAGATTTTTGTCATTTTTGTTGTTTTTTTTTTTCAACGAGTAATGGCGGTGATCTGCGATTTTTTTTGCGGGACTGCGACATTGCGGCGGACAGATCGGACCCTTGACTGACATTTTTGACACTTTTGGGGTTACCAGTGACATTACTGCAGTAATCAGTGCTATACATATGCACTGTTACTGTAAAAATGACACTGGCAGTGAAGGAGTTAACTTTATTGGAGAGGGAGGGGTTAAGTGTGTCCCTAGGGGTTTGTTTCTAACTGTGATTGGCTGTGGCTACTAGTGTAAGAACAGATAGTAGAACCGTGTGATCTCCATTCTTACACAAGGAAGAATGACAGGCGGCTTTGTTTACATTAGCTGCCTGCCTTTCTTCCGGTGTAACGGACGATCGCGAGTGCCCGGCGGACATCGGGTCCGCCGGGCACACGCGCGGGGGGGTCCGTGACCGTGCGGGAGCGCGCCTCCGGCGGCGCGCACTCGCTCCCTAGAGCCTCACAGGCTAGCAACGTAGTCCTACGTCGTTTTGCCTGTGAGGGGCTGACCGCCGCAGTAAATAGTCGTGCGGCGGTCGGCAAGCGGTTAAGAAAAAAAAAGGGTAATTTTGAAGTTGATAGCAGCAACACTTCTCAAAAAAGTTGGGATAGGGCCATGTTTACACAGATGTATTATGTATTATCCCCTCTGATATTTTCTGAGTCTGACTGCTCAACAGTCCTGGGTCTTTGACAATTTTTTTATTTCAAGATGTGACAAACATTCTCAACTGGTGAAAAGTCTGGACTGCAGGCAGGCCATTTAAGCATACAGACTCTTCTACTACCAAGCCATGCTGTTGCATAGATGCAGTACATGGATTAGCAACGTCCTACTGAAATATAAAAGGCCTTTCCTCAAAAAGACATTGTCTGGATGGAAGCACACAGTGGGCAAAATAATTTTTTGATCCCCTGCAGATTTTGTAAGTTTGCCCACTTACAAACAAATGAAGGGTCTGTAATTTTTTTTATCATAGGTGTATTTTAAATAATAGACAGAATATCAACCAAAAATCCAGAAAAAACACAATACAAATGTTGTAAATTGAGTTGTAGTTCAGTGAGTACAATAAGTATTTGATCCCCCTACCAACCAACAATAATTCTGACTCCCACAGACTGGCTGCAGTATGTGCTCATGTGGTACACAGATTATTCCTGTCAATTTAGGAAGATGCTCCTAATGACAACTCGTTATGTGTATAAAGGACACCTGTCCACAGAATTTTTTTCTTCTATTCAGACCTCACGAATATGGGCAAGACCAAAGAGCTGTCAAAGGATGTCAGGGACAAGATTGTAGACCTGCACAAGGCTGGAATAGGATACAAGACCATCAGAAAGAAGCTTGGTGAGAAGGAGAAAACTGTTGGAATGAAGAAATACAAAATAACCATCAAACGCCCTTGGTCTGGAGCTCCATGCAGGATTTTGCCTAATGGGGTAAGGATTATTATGAGAAAAGTGAGGTATCAGCCCACAACTACACAGGAGGAGCTTGTGAATCATCTCAAAGCAGATGGGATTACAGTCACCACAGTCACCAAACAAACCATGGGTTACATTGTAGGACTGAAAGCCTGCAACGCCCACAAGGCCCTCCACCTCAAGAAGGCACATGTACAGGCCCATCTAAAGTTTGCCAATGAACAGCTAAATGATTCAGATAAGGATTGGAAGAAAGTACTGTGGTCAGATGAGACCAACGTTGATCTCTTTGGCATTAAAGTGGCTGTAAAGTCAGAAGGTTTTTAATCTTAATGCATTCTATGTGCAGCAGTCCCCCTAATACTTATCTGAGCCCATCTTTATCCAGCAATGTCCACGAATGCCTTGGCCATCCCGGGACTCTCCCTCATGATTGGCTAGGACACAGCAGCGGCCGACATTGGCTCCCACTGCTGTTAATCAGCCAATGAGGAGAGAAAGGGGGAAGGGCCGGGCCACTTTAACTTGACTTGGGTTTGGAGGAATAAAAATGCTGACTATGACCCTAAGATCACCATGCCTACAGTCAAGCACAGAGGTGGAAACAGTTTCTCTGCTAAAGGCAAACTTTGCCACTTTGAGGGGCCAATGGACAGGGCCATGTATTGTAAAATCTTGGATGAGAACCTTCTGTCCTCAGCCAGGACATGATGGGTCATGGATGGGTCTTCCAGCATTACAATGACCCAATACTGCTAAGGCAATAAAGGGGTGCCTTAAGAAGAAACACATTAAGGTCATGGAGTGGCCTAGCCAGTCTCCAGACCATAATCCTATAGAAAATTTATAGAGGGAGCTGAAATTTCGAGTTGCCAAGCAACAGGAAAAAAACCTTAGGAATTTAGAGAAGATCTGTAAAGAAGAGTGGACCAAAATCCTTCCTGAGATGTGTGCAAACCAGCTACAAGAAACATCTTAACTCTATGCTTGACGACAAGAGTTTCTCCACGGAGTACTAAGTCAGGTTTTGCTCGAGGATGAAATACTATCTGGGGACGAGCGAGCGCACCCCCTCCTGAACCATACCAGGTCACATGCCCTCAACATGAGGGGGTGCACCCCAAAGCACCTTGCCCCTATGTTGATGGAGACAAGGGCCTTCTCCCCACAACCCTGGGCAGTGGTTTTTGGGGTCTGTGGACAAGGGGCTTATCGGAATCTGGAAGTCCCTTTAACAAGGGGGCCCCCAGATCCCGAACCCCTACCCATTTACCAAAAACAGTGAATAAAGACAGTACACACGTTTTTAAAAATTCCTTTATTAAAAAAAAAAAAAATGTTCCTCAGTGTAGATCCATCATCAATCATGCCGCCCGGCGAACTACTGGACCAGAAAAAAAAAAACATCTGGCCTAGTTAAAGGCTCCCCGCCGACTGCCTGCTCCACCATCTGACATTTCTTAAATAGGTAAGGGGCAGAGTCACAGATGATGTCAGTGGGTAACCCCACCCCCTTGTGATATCATCGACCCAGAATGCGCTATGTACTTTGTACCCCATTCTCATTCACATGGGGGGGATGGGATCTGGGGGCCCTCTTGTTAAAGAGGGTTGTGGGAAAGAGGCCCTTGTCCCCATCAACATGGGGGCAAAGTACTTTAGAGTGGGGTGCAGAGCCCTCCTGTCCCAAAGCACCACCCCATGTTGAGGGCATGTGGCCTGGTATAGTTCAGGAGGCACTTGCTTGTCCCTCCTTTTCTAGCCTGTCGGGCTGCATACTCAGATAAGGGTCTGGTATGGATTTTGGGGGGGACCCCATGCATTTTTTTCCTTTTAGCATGGGGTTACCCTTTGAATCTATACCAGACCCAAAGGGGGGGGGGGGGACCCCACGCTGCTTTTTTCTGACTTTCCTACTGTCTGCATTCTTTTGTTTACATTTCAGCTCTCAGTGGGGAAGCCCTCTGACAGCTGATGAGTCATTGGTTGTTAAGGACGCGGTGGCTGACTTATGATATATTTAAAGTCTTTGTAATTTTACATTATTCTAAAATTGACAATTTGTAGACGCAGCTTTTGAAAGATTGGTGAACCTCTGTCCATCTTTACTTCTTCGACGCTCTAGGGGAGATTTACTAATACTAGAGAATGCAAAATCTGCTGCAGCTCTGCATTGAAACCAATCAGCTTCCAGGTTTTTTTTGTTAAAACTTAACTGAGTTCTAACTAATGCCTCCTACACACGCAACGATTGTTGGCCGTGAATTTTCCGCCAACGTCCAATCAGCCGATTTTCAGCTTGTTAGTATGATGCTTCCGACAACCGACTGCGACTTTTCGGCCGAACAAAATCTGGTGTGCAGACTATAAAATTTTTGCTGGCCGTCAACAGAACGGCCGATTTTCCGTCAGTCAGTACAGATTTCGGCAGACAAAAATCAGATGAGCAAGACTGGGCATGCTCAGAGAAGAAAAAACACATGGAAAGTTAACCAGCACATGACATCACTTTTGTTGGCCGAGAAAATTTGTGTGCAGTCTAGAGCACATTTCAACCAACACAACAACACTGGACAAAAGACGGCCGATCGGTCAGCCAACAATTGTTGCGTGTGTACGAGGCTTAAGTTAGAAGCTGATTGCCTACCATACACAGCTGTACTGGATTAGGAGTGTGTCAGTTTAGTAAATCTCCCCCTTCAACTCTCTTAGATGCCCTTTTTATGCCCAATCATGTTACTGACCTTTTGCCAATTAACCTAATTAGTTGTTACGGTATATTTAACACTAACAAAAATATGGAAAGGAAGTATTTAAAATGCCACATTACTTTAAAATAAAAAGTTAAATAACTAATAATAAGTGATAACTAGAAATACACAATACTTTCCTAAGGAATATTTAACAAAAAAACAAATCTGTGTTCAGGCCGCAGTGGCTCATTATCGCCTGCCAAACCGCAATAGTGGCTGCAAAGAAGTATTTGCCTGGCAGACATACTGTGTCTCCTCAAAAAAAAAAAAAAAAGAAATTGTAAAAGTTGAATGATAAATAAAATGTTAAAATACATGTGAACAGTTTAACCTGCACTAAGGTCTGTAATTCTGTTTAGGCAGTCTTGTGATTCAGACACCTGTGCCAGAAGGTGCAGACTGATCAAAACCCCTTACACAAGTAGCAGCAAAGCTTAGGGAACCCCACCAAGCCTGCTGATTAGACAATAATTGGAGTGGCAGAACATTGATGAGATAGTGATTCTCATCCCTCCTTCTGTCAGCACGTGTACTGGTACAGAGTATAAATGGCACTCCCAATCTGCCTGACAGTCATTACACACTTTATTGCAGATCTTCCTTAATAATGACACAGAGATAGCATGCATTGAGTAAATTTGGTTTGGTACAGGTCTGAGCAACAAGGATGGCATGTTAATTCATTTAATGGGATCATAATTCATAATTCTAGGACTCCACTACTGCAAGGTAAATAGGGGGGGGGGTGAAAGGGATTAAAATGATTTCATATTTGACCCGCTTACTTCCATAATTCTGATGCTGTTGAACAGGAATGATTAATTTATAAATACGTTCCACATCCTTCCTCTTTTGTAGGAGGAAGGGGCAGGCTTTGCAATGTAAACATTGGATAATTATTGATTACAGTGTTTCCCAGCCTAGGTCCATAAAGACATGGATGAGCGAGCTTTGGGTTGGAGGAACTTCACTGACCTCAACCTGATAGAATACCTTTGGGGTGAATTAGAGCAGAGACTGTGAGCCAGGACTTCTCATCCAACATAGGTGTTGACCTCACAAATGCATTTCTGGAAGAATGGTCAAACATTCCCATAGACACACTCCTAAACCTTGTGGTGGACAGCTTTCCCAGAAGAGTTGAAGCTGTTATAGCTGCAAAGGGTCGGCCAACTCCATATTGAACCCTACGGAATAAAACTGGGATGCCATTAAAGTTCACGTACGTGTAGAGGCAGGCGTCCCAATACTTTTGGTTATATAGTATATATACAGTGCCTTGCGAAAGTATTCAGCCCCCTTGAACTTTTCAACCTTTTGCCACATTTCAGGCTTCAAACATAAAGATATAAAACTGTAATTTTTGTGAAGAACCAACAACAAGTGGGACACAATCATGAAGTGGAACGAAATTTATTGGATATTTCAAACTTTTTTAACAAATAAAAAACTGAAAAATTGGGCTTGCACAATTATTCAGCCCCCTTAAGTTAATACTTTGTAGCGCCACCTTTTGCTGCGATTACAGCTGTAAGTCGCTTGGGGTATGTTTCTATCAGTTTTGCACATCGAGAGACTGAAATTTTTGCCCATTCCTCCTTGCAAAACAGCTCAAGCTCAGTGAGGTTGGATGGAGAGCGTTTGTGAATAGCAGTTTTCAGTTCTCTCCACAGATTCTCGATTGGATTCAGGTCTGGACTTTGACTTGGCCATTCTAACACCTGGATATGTTTATTTGTGAACCATTCCATTGTAGATTTTGCTTTGTTTTGGATCATTGTCTTGGAAGACAAATCTCCGTCCCAGTCTCAGGTCTTTTGCAGACTCCATCAGGTTTTCTTCCAGAATGGTCCTGTATTTGGCTCCATCCATCTTCCGATCAATTTTAACCATCTTCCCTGTCCCTGCTGAAGAAAAGCAGGCCCAAACCATGATGCTGCCACCACCATGTTTGACAGTGGGGATGGTGTGTTCAGGGTGATGAGCTGGGTTGCTTTTACGCCAAACATAACGTTTTGCATTGTTGCCAAAAAGTTTGATTTTGGTTTCATCTGACCAGAGCACCTTCTTCCACATGTTTGGTGTGTCTCCCAGGTGGCTTGTGGCAAACTTTAAACGACACTTTTTATGGATATCTTTAAGAAATGGCTTTCTTCTTGCCACTCTTCCATAAAGGCCAGATTTGTGCAGTATACGACTGATTGTTGTCCTATGGACAGAGTCTCCCACCTCAGCTGTAGATCTCTGCAGTTCATCCAGAGTGATCATGGGCCTCTTGGCTGCATCTCTGATCAGTCTTCTCCTTGTATGAGCTGAAAGTTTAGAGGGACGGCCAGGTCTTCGTAGATTTGCATTGGTCTGATACTCCTTCCATTTCAAAATTATCGCTTGCACAGTGCTCCTTGGGATGTTTAAAGCTTGGGAAATCTTTTTGTATCCAAATCCGGATTTAAACTTCTCCACAACAGTATCTCGGACCTGCCTGGTGTGTTCCTTGTTCTTCATGATGCTCTCTGCGCTTTAAACTGACCTCTGAGACTATCACAGTGCAGGTGCATTTATTCGGAGACTTGATTACACACAGGTGGATTCTATTTATCATCATTAGTCATTTAGGTCAACATTGGATCATTCAGAGATCCTCACTGAACTTCTGGAGAGAGTTTGCTGCACTGAAAGTAAAGGGGCTGAATAATTTTGCACGCCCAATTTTTCAGTTTTTAATTTGTTAACAAAGTTTGAAATATCCAATAAATTTCGTTCCACTTCATGATTGTGTCCCACTTGTTGTTGATTCTTCACAAAAAATTACAGTTTTATATCTTTATGTTTGAAGCCTGAAATGTGGCAGAAGGTCGCAAAGTTCAAGGGGGCCGAATACTTTCGCAAGGCACTGTATACAAACATAAACATGGCAAGGTGACATGTTTACTGTCTTGGGTCTGATCGAGGAAGAAGGAAGTCAACAATTTTTCTTGAAACAACTGCAATAACAAATGCGCAAAAAGGCTAGGCCTTGTGTACCACAAACCAGAGGGAACTGAGGTGAAGTGGATTATGGGCAGCTAGAGTGACAACATCACTGAAGTCAGACCATGGATCAGACCAGAGGACTTAAAATCTACCTCAGGTCAAAAACAGTAAATTAGAGAACCGCGAGGTAATACCTGCTGCTCCTGTGCCATTTTTTTTGTTTATCAAAGGAGTCAAAAGTAGAGGGTCATCCTCAAGGGAGGAGCCACTGTTCTGGGCCCAGATATGGTAGAGCACCATATAGGTATTTTAAAATATCCAGAAATCAAGTAGATACAAAAACATGTATAAACCATAACATACATATACAGTAGCACCCTCCTAGGTAGGTGCTAGAGAGTGAGTATGGTTTTTGGCTCTGTCTGCCTATCAGAAGAGCAGCAGGTAATTTCTATATTGCACTCTGCTTAACAGGGAGCAGGATCTGTGATTTAGATCTGCTCAGTGTGCCCGGTGTGATTCAAATGGTCTGAGGGAGTGTCCCCACTGTGCCCAATGGGGAGGCACATTGGACAGTGGAGGAACCCTGGCCAATGAGGACACAGGCTTTGATACAGCCCCAGTGATTGGCACAGATGGCTGTCATGGTGCATTGTGGGTTGTGGTAAAAAAGGCAGGGGCACAGGTGCACGAGGTCTTTGGCGGGAAGCAGAATCCCAGAAGGAGGGTGGCGGCTGCATCCTCTTCTGAAACGGTTGGTGTGGCCACAGCAGACTTGTATAAAGTACTCGAAATTTCTACTTGAGTAAAAGTACAAGTGCTCAATCAAAAAGTGACTTGAGTAGAAGTGGAAGTGCTCGCAGAAAAAGTTACTTAAGTAGAAGTACTAAAGTATTCAACATTTTTTTTACTTGCAAGTAGTTTTTTCAAAAAATTTGCTACTTAAGTACTAAAAGTAAAAAGTACCAGTAGTTTTGAAAAAAAATTTCTACTCAAGTACTGAAAGTAAAAGTACAAGTACTGTGTTATGTAGTTATTAAAGAAAGAAGTCAAAAGTTTGAACATCATATTGTTTTTTATTATTTCAAATGATTTTTTCAAATGATTAACCTGTGTTTTTTAGTAGTTTCTTGATGCACTTTAAGCGCTGTAGCACCATTTATTTGTTTGTTTCATATTTTCTTTTTATTGGAAAGATTTGGTAGAGCAGCTTTTATTATACACAGCCTTTATTTTCGTATGCGCTGATTTACAAATGACATTATACACATTTTTTTGAGCTTTATGCAACCTGCCATCTACTGTTCTGGCAGTGGTAATTTTTTTTAAAAGTAACGAGTAACTATGCAGCACAAAAAAAAAATATCGGAGTAGAAGTATCGAAATCATCGAAAAAATGTAGTGAAGTAAAAGTAGAAATAGGAGAATAAAATTCTACTCTAGGAAAGTACAGATACCGCATTTCGGTACTTAAGTACAGTACTTAAGTAGTTCTACTTCGTTACTATACATCTCTAGGCCACAGGCAGTCGGCCTGGTGAGCCAGAGGTGTGGAGCTGAGCCCAAAGGTCCAGGAGAGCTGACTGAAGGGGTTGAGGCTCTGCGAGAATCTGGAAAGCAGTATTGTGAGTACAGAGGTTCTTGCGTAAGGGTCTGCCCAGGGAGGGGACCACTCCAGAGTAGTGTAGTCAGTAAACGGGCATCAGCTGGAGGAAAGGGGGTACTAGGTGAGTGTCCTGAAGAGAAATACTATAAGGAACATTTACCTCAGATTCATCCAGTGGCAGGATGAAGTAGCGGCCTTGCCGCATCCTCAAGTTAGAGGTCCTCAGAATTGTGAACAGTTCAAGTGTTGGAGTATCCCACTCATGCCTTTTCCCATCCCAATATAAAATTAAATCAACAAAACCATCAACCCCTAGACTGATCATTGACTGAGCCAAGAACGTAAAGTGCTAAGATTTCTGCTAGAAGTTGCTATGGGTAACCTAGGGGAATCCAAAAGTGTTAAAAATCAGCAGCTCTTAAGGGGGCAGTGCTGCATACATCTAGTCAAGCTTATTTCACATAGACTTGCATGAGAGCAGTGTGAACAGCAAGCTTTGACAAAACATTTGCAGAGCTTTCAGTGAGCTTTGTTGAAGCTTTTAAAGTACAATTCAGCTCCACTTTGTATATGATTAAAGGATAAGTTCACCTTTTTGGAAAAAATAAATAAATAAATGTGCATCTTTTTGCAGGAAAAAAATGGGAATTTAGTATTATTTCTCTATGGAGCCTGGAAAGCATTGACCCCGTAATCACTGGATCAAGGGTGCAATGTCAGACTCCTGCAAACAAGCCCTGCAGCTTTCAGCCCATACCTGAATATGGGCTGGCTGTTAATTACAAGGCCGCTCATCAGTGACCTTGCAGTCCATTCAGAACTATAAGCTGTCAGCTGAAAAGGCTAATGGTATTAGTAGTTCAAGTCATTCACAGGAAACTGTGAATGAATGGCATGGGCAGTGGGTGGGGCCCCACACGGTCACGTTATTTTCAAATAGTGGCAGCAGGCGTCAGGAGAAGATCCCCGCTAGCTGTTACTGGGAGGGGTGGAGAGCTGCAGCTATTGAAACAATTTACATTTTCCACCCTAAATACCGATGGAACGTGTAACATGTTTCAAATGGTGAACTTATCCTTTAAGCCCCGGAAGATTTTACCCCCATTCCGACCAGGGGTTTTTTTGCGATTCGGCACTGCGTGACTTTAACGGACAATTGCGCGGTCGTGAGACGCTGTACCTAAACAAATTTGACGTCCTTTTTTTCCCACAAACAGAGCTTTCATTTGGTGGTATTTGATCACCTGTGCGATTTTTTGATCATGCGCTATAAACAAAAAAAGAGCGACAATTTTGCAAAATAACAATATTTTTCACATTTTTTTATATGAAATTCCCGAAAATTTTTTTTTTAAAAATCAAAATTTTTTAACACTTTTGGCCAATTTGTTTTATGCTACATATGTTTGGTAAAAAAAAAAATCGCAAAAAGCGTATTTTGATTGGTTTGCGCAAAAGTTATCGCGTTTACTAACAAAGGAAAAGATTTTTGTCATTTTTGTTGTTTTTTTTAAACGCGTAATGGCGGCGATCTGCAATTTTTTTTGCTGTACTGCGACATTGCGGCGGACAGATCGGATCCTTGACTGACATTTTTGACACTTTTAGGGTTACCAGTGACATTTCTACAGTAATCAGTGCTATACATATGCACTGTTACTGTAAAATTACACTGGCAGTGAAGGGGTTAACGTTTTTTGAGAGGGAGGGGTTATGTGTGTCCCTAGGGGCGTGATTCTAACTGTGATTGGCTGTGGCTTGAGGTGTAGGAACAGTGATCAACGGTCCTACATAATAGAACCGTATGATCATTGTTTCTACACAGGGGAGAATGACAGGCGGCTTGTTTACATCAGCCGCCTGCCTTTCTCCCTCTGCACCGACAATCGCCGAGTGACCGGCAGACATCGGGTCCGCCGGTCACACGCGCGGGGGGGTCCGTGACCACGCGGGAGCGGAAGCGCGCCTCCGGGGGCTTGCGCTCGCTCCCTAGACCCTCACAGGCTAGCGACGTAGTACTACGTTGCTCTGCCTGTGAGGGGCTGACCGCCGCAGTAAATAGTCGTGCGGCGGTCGGCAAGTGGATAACACAGATCCTAATGGGAGTGTTGATGCCACTTTAAACAAGCTGCTAGCAGGCTTCAGAACTTTTTGAAGCTTGTTAAAAGCCCACTGAAGCCTGCTAGCAGTTTGTTTGAAGTGGCAATCAGCACTCCCATTAGGATCTGTGTTCAACATTTACAAACTGGAGCTGAATGGTACTTTAAAAGCTTCAACAACATTTGCTGGAAGCTCCGCAAATGCTTTGTCAAAGCTTGCTGTTCACACTCTTATACAAGTTGAAGCCTGTGTGAAACAGACCTTAGTGTCATTGTTCAGAATTTCAGACACAGAGAAACAATAGTTTGAGTTTGAATATGGAAACAGCGTTCTGCCACTAGGGCCCAGTACGGTGACTGGGAGAAACCGTGGCAGGAATAAATAACTATGCAAGTAACCAGCAGAGATGGGATATACTGAGGTAATACCTCAGGCAAAGATGTCTTCAGTATTTCCTGAGGTGAATTAAATGGAAAAACATGGGAGGCTGAATATACTAAAGAAATACTTCTGCTCCTAATAATGAGAGCGCTCATATTGCTAATGAACCCAGCACAAAGTAGAGCACAGTGTTTGAAGGTAACATACTAAGATGGCTTCATTATTTCCTGAGGTAAAGTTTTACAGAAAAATACCAGAGACTGGGTATTCTGAAGTAATGTTTCTGATGCTAATAATGAGAGCGCTAAAGGACTCCTCACAATGTGGAGCACAGTGATTAAAGGTAATATACTAATATGTCATCGTTATTTCTGGAAGTAACATATTACAGGAAAAAGAGCAGAGACTGGGTATATCGAAGTAATACTAAAAATGAGAGCGCTCATATTGCTAACAGATTAATCGTAATGTGGAGTGCAGTATACAAAGTTATCATACTATTCTGTCTTTGTTATTGTAGTACTGTTCCCCATAGGGCTTGCTGTATGATGGCTTATGGGGCCTCCTCTGATTACCAGGAGACAATCACTTAGGGTACAGTTCACACATTCATCCTTACTCCCAATGGCTCGTTACTCAATAATCAGTCCAGGGGTGTTGGTTTTTAGTATTTATTGTGGAACTTGGATGGGAGAAGGGAATAGTGGTAAACTCCAACTTGAACTATATACAGTTGATAAGGACAACTCTCAGTTGACCTTGCCAGGTTGCTTGTGGAAGCAGTCACACTGCTTGACCATACTGGCACGTGTATGGAAAGGGTTAAGCCACCTTGCTCTTTCTCCATCAATAGTCTGGGTAAACTACATTATCTTCAGGATACTCTCTAGCATTCCCTTTACTGACACCCGTCCACTGACTCTTCTAGCTGCAGAGGTGCCCCCCGAGTCAGGCCCCTTGGCACAGATCTGTACTCACTGAATGCAGAATCAGATCCTTCCAGTGTCTGCCTTCCAGTCAGCTTTACAGGACCTCTGGGTTCAGTTCCTCTCTAGCTCTTTAGGCCCTCAGGTCGACCACCTGAGCCTGCATGGCAACTTCTACAGACAGGGCCGCTGATAGGGGGAACCACCAGCCCTCTTGTAGCAGGCCTGAGCACACAGGGGGGCCAACACAGAGAGGGGGATTAGTGATGGACAACAAATACATCCTCCAGCACCTGAATCTGATCTGTCCCTCTCCCTGCTATCAGCTTTTTTCTGTTGAGAAAGAGACAGTTGTCCCTCACTAATCCCCCTCCCTTGTGTGGGCCCCCCAACCCAGCACTTATCTCTGCTCAGGAGTTTATTTGTAAATTGTAACTTTGTTTCTCTCTCTCTGTCTCTCTGGTCACTGAGCTCCAACTGCCCAGCCTGTATATTTTTCTCATCTCATCTTCTTTTTATTTAACATAGTTTTTTTTTTTTTTTTAGATTTAGCAGGAATAATGCGAGTTATGTTATATTTGTGTCTGATAACAGTGATTTTATTGTAATTTTAGCTAAATATACCTTTAATATTTTCTTGGGGGGGCCCTGCCCGGTAGTCTGTACGGGGCCCCGCGATTTCTAACAGCAGCCCTGTCTACAGAGGAGGCAGCCGCCCCCAGGACTCCGCTCTGCAGCTCCAATGTGCTCCTGGTATTTATACAGTATCCCAGCAAGCACCAAGGCACTTTCCTCTGCCAATCACCAAGGCTGTACTAAATGCCTGTGCACTCATTTGCACTCCATCGTGCAATATGCCTCCCTATTGGACCAGTGAGAAACACTTCAGACAAACTAAGTTGCACCTGAGCACATTGAGCAGACCTCCCTAGCAAATCCTGCTCTCTCGTAGGCAGAGAACAATATAGATTTACCAGGCAATCCCTCTGGTAAGCAGAAAGGATCCAAAATTATATTCTCTATCTAGCACCTAGCTAAAAGAGTGCTACATTATTTTCTGAGGTAAATAGTTCATAAAAAATATCAGAGATTGGGATACACCAAAGGCAGTACCCTTGTTCTAATACCGTGTAGAGCACTTTGAATAAAGAATCTATGCAGAACTAATAGTGAGATATCACTCGCCTAGGGTATCTGTGTAAGAGGAAAGCTAGAGACTGGGTGACAAACACTAAAATATTGCTCTAACTGGAGAATGTTCTGTGGTTAACTGACACATTACATTCATGTTTGGAAATGGTAAAATACGGACCTAACAGAAATACCAAGCAACAGTGTATTTGCATCACAGACTAGAAGCTGGGTTACATTGAAAATGGTACCACTGCTCTGACCAAAGAGTGCTCTGTGGCTAACTGACACAGTACATGCAGGCCTGGAAAGTGGAAAATGCAGGAGAGTAGTGGAGACTCAAAGTTGTACCACTGGTCTGAAACCGGAAAGAAGGGTTGTTACCTTTTTTTCAAGCCAAACCCAAACACTTTAGCGGCTTTTTTTTTTTTAAAGATCAGCAGTCAGCACCCCCCCCCCCCATCAGAGACCACCATTATATCAGAGTCAACCTTATATCAGCACCCCGCCCTTCTCCTTACAGACTCCAATTAAATTATATTAGCACACTACACCTTAGAGACCCCCCTTTAGATCAGAGTCAGTGAACCCTCCTTAGAGACCAACCTTTGGTCTCTAAGGGGGGTAAATGATACAAGAGCACTCTGATATAAAGATGGTCTCTAAAAGGGGGTCCTGACTGCTGATCTAATGGTTGGTCAGAAACCATTAGATCAGCAGTCAGCTTCCCCCATTAGGGACCCCCATTAGCTCAGAGTCCTCTTATACTATATCAGTGTCTCCTCCCCCCATAGAGATCTCCATTAGAGAGAGACTCCCCCTTATAGCTCCCCATTCTGTTGTATTGTCTTATGCCACACCAGCAGGAGGGACAGTCACTGGATCCGCTGTGGGACTGGGAACCGCCAGAATTATGGAGGGAACCAGCTGGGTGTGTGAAAACTGGGCAGAGTTAGGGGCGGCGCTGACTGGGAGGTGCAGCAGCTCTAGGAAAATCCCATGTGTGCGTGAACAGTGGCAAAAGTGCCATTGGTTGCTTGGACACTGGTGGTCCTAGCAACCAAAGACTGCAAATAAAAGCATTCACAGGCTGGCGGGGGGGGGGGGGGCAGGCACCCCACCGGGGAGAAGGCAGAGGGAGAGCGCACAGCAGAGGAAGCTGCAGCCTGAAGGAATAATCACTGAATTCAAGGATACTGTCTGGGGTCATTCCCATATAAATGGCAACCATATTGGAAAGCACACTGTGACTAGCTGACCTTGGACATAGTCCAGAAAGGGCCACAAGCAGAGCCCAGTGCCCAAAGGTCACATTCCACTATCTCTTCACCATCCTGTGAACATTACTTCCAAGAGAGTCTTCAAGAATTGGAACACTCTAGAGGCTGGGATATGGTCCTAGACCTGTAAAGCAGTCTTCGACTAATAAACCAATACAATCAGTGTCTGGGGAGTACCACAAACAGACTCCAGTGACTGAAGTTCATATTACAGGTAACCCTGCAATTTTTGGTCTTGCAGGTTCTGAGTAGAGCCTCCAAAGTTGCCTTGAGAATCACCCTGCCCAGAAAGCTGCTGTGTGGAGACTGGCTCAAGCAGCTCATAGAAGATTGGATTTAAAAGATAAAACATTCCCAAAGTGCTGAGAATGTTGATAGAAGACAAAAATACATTAAAAAAATGGTTCTTCCCCAGTCGAGCTGAGGAAAAAGTGTCCAACTTGCTAGGACACTAGCAAAAAAAGCATAATTGGTGCCAGTGTAAAGTTCCTGAAAGCAGCGGCATAAACCATACAACTATAAACTACGTCATCCCTATATCATTCAATAGATGATAATATAAAAGAAAAAGAGGGGAATTTATCAAAACTAGAGCAGCCAGAATCTGGGACAGTTGTTTATGGCAACCAATCAGCTTCTATCTTTTATCTTCAAAGCTTAACACAACAAGCTGAAGATAGAGGCTGATTGGTTGCCATCCACAGCTGCTCCAGATTCTGGCTGATCCAGTCTTGATAAATTCCCCCCAAAGTGTCTGCTGACGAAAACAACGAACCAGCTCGCACCTGTAGTTTTTTTTTTTTTTTTTTAACCTAGACTGGTTACTATGGGGAGAATTGGCACTTTCTTTTCTGCTGAGTTCTCTACATCAGCTCCAGCAATCCTTTGCATAACAGAGCAGGGAAATGAATACTAAACAGCAGTGTGAGAGGTAGCTTAGACATGTATGCAGTACACTGACCTGATTCACTAGAGGGCCTCAAACCGCTGCTGAATGTGTGACAGCGTTCTTCGAAATGACAAGTAACTTAGGACAAGGGCTTAGGCAGCGTGGAGAGAGGTCTGATGTGCAAAGTACTGTAAATGACAGTAGCCAGTTCATAGTGGCCAAAGGCAGATCAGTAAAAAAACAAATGCAAAATGGCTTATTATTATTTAGTGCGCTGCTATTTGGGGATTAAAGACAACATTACTACTAGGCCAATTACTCTGGAGTTCAACCTTTATATACGTTTTACATTTATTTTGTAGCAAGCCAGATCAAAAAGGGTTTTAACATTGCTCCACTCATGATGTCTCTGATCAGGCAAATTTGATCTGTGATACCTCAAAAAATAAGAATTGCCAATTAATTTCCATTCACAAGTAGAATCCTTTCTTGCATTACATAACGATGTCTATCAGAACTGAAAAACCTGCTAGGCAATAGCATCATTAGTGAAATTATTGTATTATAAGCCTATAATAATTTCAGAAACACTACACCAAATATACTACCCCAACAAATGCTCACCAAGAATTAATTATTTGCTTGTACAAAGCATTCATCAATCTACTGACCCCTTTAAAAGAGATTTGCTAGCTTCTGAATTAGTTTATGCTTTCACATTAAATCTTGGTTTACCCAATATTCTAGGAAGAACATGCTACCTTAAACGGACAAACCAATTGATTTCTTATGAAGACCCTACTTTGTTGTCTCTACATACAGTATTTGCTGCAGGTTTGTTGCACATTTGCCAAACGTTCACCTGATACCTTAAATGAAATCTGTGCTTTGCTTACTCAGGGAAGAGTAACTGGTTTGCTTAAACATCCCCACCCCAACATACTTACCCTCCTTTTACTCCCCAAACACTCTTCTGTCAAGAGAGGAGGAAAAATAATTAGAATTGTTACGAAGCGAGGCAGCAGTGGATGGGGTCCAATGCCCCACAGGAATCCTTTAACATGGGGCCTTTGGGGTTGCACTCCATGGATTGCCTTCCACTGTGTCTTTCCCCTCTAGAAGCCCCAAAAAGCAACCTAGACTGACTTAACAAGGATCCTGTGGCTACCAGAGTTGTATAAAGTACTCAAAACCCATACTTGAGTAAAAGTACAAGTGCTCGATCAAAAAGTGACTTGAGTAGAAGTGGAAGTGCTCGATCAAAAAGTGACTTGAGTAGAAGTACTAAAGTATTCAACATTTTTTGTACTTAAGTATTGCAAGTAGTTTTTTTTTAAATTTTGCAATTCAAGTACTGAAAGTAAAAGTACCAGTAGTTTTGGAAAAAAAATGCTACTCAAGTACTGAAAGTAAAAGTACAAGTACTGTGTTATGTAGTTATTAAAGAAAGAAGTCAAAAGTTTGAACATCATATTGTTTTTTATTATTTCAAATGCAGCTTTAATTTATACATACAGTAGCATTGATTTTCGTATGCGCTGATAATACACATGTTTTGAGCTTCATGAAACCTGCCATCTACTGTTCTGGCAGTGGTAATTTTTATAATTGTAACTAGTAACTATGCAGTACAAAAAAAAAAAAAAAATATCGGAGTAGAAGTATTGAAATCATTGAAAAAATATAGTGAAGTAAAAGTGGAAGTAGGAGAAAAAAATTCTACTCTAGGAAAGTACAGATACTGCCTTTCGGTACTTAAGTACAGTAGTGAAGTAGTTCTACTTAGTTACTATACATCTCTGGTGGCTACAAAGACCCTATAAATGTGGCTAGTAACGTCACCTTCCCAAAGTGCACAGGTAAGTTCCAGGGGAAGTTCATGTTAGCCAGAAATAACATACTGACTAATGCATACAGTATGTTTTGTATTTTTGAGTCCTGTACATTCAGCCACTCTCCAGGTGATTTCTCAAAAGCTTGGTAACATAAAGCAAACACAGTTACAAAGAAATCCTAACAGTGGGGATCCACTGAGCAAGACCTATGCTCTTTTGCCTAAAGGAATAGAGTGGCAAAAAGAAAAAAATATATATATATAAAAACCTCAAAGTCCCAACAAATGTGACGGACCGCCTTGCACCCCACCTGGGTGCTCCGCCAAACAGTGCCTCCCGCCCTACAAACCCTTTCAGCAAAGCGATAGCTGATACCAGACATTGTACACAGAAAAGACATTGAGGTAAAAAATAAAGGATTAACTATATTGAACAGAAATACAGGTTTTTATATACTTCCAAAATAGGGGCATTTCATCACATGAACAATGCAATCTTCAAACAGCAATCCAATTAACTGCTAACAGTGATCTAATTTAACAGTATTTTAATTAAAAAGCTAGGCCCTTAGACAAGTCCTATCAGTATGACTAGCAGTCACAGGAATTCCCCACCCCAGACAGTCTGGCATCAGTACCCCAGCATTTAAGAAGACCCAGGGATGTCCAAATCTCATTAACCAGCTTTCTTTTCACATCCATCTTCTCACTGAGTTTCAAGTTGGCAGAGACCATCATGGCTTCCTTGACTGATAAATGTGGTAATAACATGTCATCTTGCATTATATAACAGCATCTTCCTGAATGCTCGTAGCTCCCTCAAATACCAGGGCCCATAGTTAGTAGGCAAGAGTCTACCTTGCAGTCCCCTTCAAAAGCCCCTGTCCCAGTTGGGTCTGTCACAGATAGATTGGAAACAAAACTGTGGAGTCGCCGCAGGTATAGCCAATTCCAACAAAACAACTGTATGTTAAACACCATTGCTTTGACTCAAAACCCCACCAATAATTGAAAATATATACTGTATATAACAATGATTATTAAGAACCATCTGCCAAGTGCTAAACCAATACATGCATAATAACTTTACAAAAATATACTGTATGTAGCACCCTCCTAGGTAGGTGCTAGGCAGGGAAAATATAGTTGCTCTGTCTGCTTATCAGGGGATCCTGATTAGTAGTTAGGCCTGGTGCATGTGTCTATGTGTCCAGGGTGTGATTCATTTGGGCTGAGTGTCCCCACTGTATCCAATAGGGGAGTCTGTTGGACAGTTGAGGAAATCTAGCCAGTGACACACAGGCTTTTGTAACTATCTCAGTGGGTTGGCACAAACAGTGGTGCATCCTGGGATATGTTATAAAAGCCAAGGGCACATGTGGCAGGGTGTCATTGGGCGGAAAGCCAGGTCCCAGGAGGAGGGTGACGGCTGTCTCTCCTCCTGTTTGCTGTGGATGGTGGTTACAGGCAGTTGGCCTAGTGGACCAGAAAGTGTGGCTGAATCCAGAGGTCCAGTGGAAGCTGACTTTGGAGGTGAAGACAGAGCAACTCTGGAAAAACAGTGTCCGTGAGTACAAGGGAGCTTGCCAAAGGGTCTGCCCAGGAAGGGGGCCACTTCAGTGGCTAGAGTCAGCAGACGGGTGTCAGCACACACAGGCAGTGAGAGTAAAGGGGGTGCCAAGTTGTTAACCCTGAAGAGAATATTCAAGCGGGAACAGTCAATTTATCTTCACTTCAGTGGCAGGGTGCAGCGGTGGCCTTACTGCATTCTACAGCCAGTTGTTCTCAGAATTGTGCATAGTTACTAGTTGGAGTATCCCACGCATCCCTTCTCCCATCCCAGTTCTAAATAAAACACAAAAACCAAATCCCCTGGACTGATCATTGACTGAGCCAAGAACTTTTAATGCTGTATATCTACTGTCAGTTGCTAATGGTAACCCAGGGGACCCAAGAAGTGTAATTTTCAGCAATCCTCTAGGGGGCAGTGCTACATATATTTTATACATAAAGATAAACCAAAAATCTAACACACATGTTAAAAAAAGGCTTTAGCCAAAGTATACAAATGATTATAATAAACAGACCAGTACCCTCAAGATAAAAACCCTGATTGCCATGAAATATAGTTCAATCTTTGTGGGGTATTTACAAAATCTATCACTACCTGACATTTAAGGAATCAACATGTGTCAATATGAGTGCAGTCCCAAATAAGGCTCCATTCACATACTGGCGTATAGATCATGGTAAAATCCTGAAAACAGAATCGCGGAACGCCTGTCACCCAAAAGAAGTTCTTGTACATTTCTTGGGCAACAGGCCCAATTTTACAGCGATTCATCCGGGGACAATCGTGGGAAAATCGTGCCACGTTTGCAAGTCATGGGAATCGCACGGGCATCCTGTGATTTGCAATGATTCTGCCGGCGAGCCGATACGCCAGTATGTGAATGGAGCCTAAGGGACAATATCCCACGTTCATCTCTTTGTATGTTACTTCATGGAAAAATTCCTGTACTGAGAACACCTATGTAGGGTTGATCTTCACATAATAAAAAAGGCACCAGGTTTCCCCCAGTTTAAAAAAACTTTATCAGGCCTGTCATGTGCCTTTCATTACATACATCCTCGATCTATTGAATTTATCTTTATCTCTTGCAGTGTATGAGCTCTTGGGAGCATATGCAGGTTGCTTGATACTCAGCAAGTTGTGCACAAAAAATAAGGCAGGTCAAGATGATAAAGGGGTCGGTAGTATTGCAGTGACATCTCATACAATAGTGTTTCCTTCAGTTCCCACTTTGTACAGTGGACCATGTTTACCATCACCACCTAAACATGACTGCCACATAAAATAAAGAGTCTCTCCCATTCATGAGGCACCACATCCATTCACCCAAGCATATTACTTGCTGATAAAACCTTGGAAATGCATAGCTCTAACTTCAGTACATAAAAACTCATTATGGCTCAACAATGTGGGCAATGCTGATGTAGCATAACATAGAGCTTTACAAACACAGCCAGGGAACCATAAAAGGTCAAAATACTTATCAGTCCATACAAAGGTCCAAGCAGGTTTGTTAGGTGTATCAGGCAACAAGTAAGTAACCTGGTGTAACGGACCGTTTCAGCAGACAAGGGGTTAAAATCCATTTAGGCGATATGCCCCTTTCTGAGAGACAGGCACAGCTACTTGCAGGACACCAAACTCCCGAACTATATACAAAATAGCACTCCAACCTGGAACCTCACAAAGAGCTGCTAGCAGACGAACAGGAAAAGCATACATCAGCTTACACTCCTAGCAATCAGTCTCCAACAGCATACAGTGAATCCCCCCAAGAACGAGACAAGGCTCCGTGTGAGGCTCAAGCAGTGGACTGTTTATTGAGGGCTACCTGCCCCTGTATTTATGCAGGTCTCCGACCTGGTGGACACTCCCCTAGGGGACCAAATGGAAGACTGTGACACAGGCAGACATGTATCACATTACAGACTCCCAGAAGCAAAGCATCCCCACTCTAGACAAAAGCACTTAGTTAATCAGTAGACATTCCTCAGGAGGGGGCTGCTGGAAACAATCCCCCCCCTCTCTGCAGCTAAAGCTAGTTTTCACAGCGACCTCTATCCTGGAGACAATGGAATATATAATTAGGTTTAGCTTCCAGGATAGAGGCAAGACTCCATTACACACATGGGGACCCAAATACAGTATTATGCTTTAAAATATATAAAGTTACTTTTTATACATTAAACATAGACATGTTACATATCCCCAGATAGCTCAGGTCTGAGTGCACATTATTAGGTGAATGGCACTCAGACCCCACGAATACAGTTTAATCGCCATGGAGCCAAAGTCTTTTAAAGTCTGGTCCATAGTCCAAAGGCAGCAGGCGGGCAACCAGGCTCCTCCAATGCAATGGGGCGAGATTGGTCTCGTCACATCTGGTCAGAACAAGCCTGACCGGTTTTTGGCCGGTATCCCTGCTGAATCAGAGGCTAGTAATGAAATAGAATCCAGGCATCCCCAAGCATGGGGTATGCTCTAATCTTAAAAAGAGAAAGGAATCCCTGCCTACCCCAGAGGGCTAGCATATGAATTGCACTGCCAATTACTTCTCTCCTGGCTGCAGACTAGTTCTTTCCATATGCAAAGGGAATAAATCGTCTATGCTTAGCCACATGTCTAATAACCTCCATCCCTGTAATTATACATAAAAAATAAAAGCAAGAGTGTGGGACTTTAAATGAGGTTGACTAGACAAGAAAATTTATTACAAAAATACAAAAACATATGAAGATATTTTTGCAGAAGCACACACAGAGATATAACAACCAGTCAAGGTACAATATTGATACAAATAAATACAAATAGAATATTATAAAATACAATATTTCTCGGATCCTATGTGGATCTCTCTGAAGTAAATAGGTACAATAGAACCTCATGATCTCTGTGTGGACACAATGTGAATATGTCATAATGCATTGGACTAATTGAGTAATCGTAGGCTCGACGCGTTTCATGGACCTCCGTCCATTCATCAGGAGCTTTGATATATATGTCTATAAAATGAATATATGGATTAAATTAGTATATTAATTAAAAATTGAAAAAAATTGGAAGGTATATAAAAGAAGACACTACCTTGTGCAGTGTCAGAAATCATGAGCTGTCCAGTCTGGGAATGAGGGACCACAGAGGACCCGGAACGAGCCTGATCCAGGGCTGAGGCGTGGAATATGTCACAGCAAGGGGACAACAGGAGGGGAGAGGAGAGGACCATGACCATAACTATTTAAAGGACTCCTGGTGTGTTGCTTCGAGTTGTGTTGGTAAAGGCACGTTGTAAGCCAAAAAGGCGGGGTCTGTAGGTATGTATAGAAAACATTCAATAAATATACTGGAAACACTAAATGTGCTGAGAAAACCATCTCAGAGACAAAATTGTCAGCAGTATTGAATAGTTCTTTCCATAACTGAGCACCCTCTGCACTACCCCACTAACCTCTGATATCTCTACTTCAGCAAAAATGACTGGCAAGAAGGCTGTCCAGCAACCTATGCAAATGAGTTCATTAGAAAAAGGCTGTTGCACAGTGTCATTAGCATCCCACATTTATAAACAGTGACAGCTAGTGGAACCCAGGGGAACTCTTGGCCTATGCTAAGGAAAAAAATAGCTATAGTCAACAGCATGTAGCCTTGGATTGCCACCTAGGGCAAATTAGACAAACACACAGCCGCCATACCCTGCAGTATTTCCAGGGAAGGAGGAGCATGTGGCTCACTCCATGTGACATTGTTGAGCCAATCAGTAACATTGGGAGTCCATGGCTCTGTGTAAGCTATGAGTGTAAAGACTTGTAGCTTACACAAGACTTTCCTTCACTCCCCACTGAGCACCAATAAAGCAAATGTAAGGTATGTATAAGCTGCTGGTAAAGGTCTAAGCTAAAGTGAACCTGTTACTTTGACCGGTGTAGACAAAGCACAGGCTCACATTTGTAAAAATAGCCAAAAAAGTACCTGTTGGAATGAGCTGCATACATTGCAGGGATTTTTTTCAAACGTTGTCCTCTCTCAGGCAAAAGAGTTGGAGCTGCCTTCATTATCTCCAGCTAAGCAATGTCAGCGGGAAAAGGAACATCACCTTCAACCCTTAGGGCATGCAAGAGTCCTTTGATAGTGATACATTTGCAGATTTGTCTCGTTCAGCCCCACTGACTTAAAGACAAAATTCACTTGATTCCCTCATCCATGCCAAACAGTATGAATGGAGGAACCTACACTGCTGATTGTTGTATTCAGAGTCAGACAGCTGCAAGACCAGCGCGGCTGACGAAATAGCTGAACATTGACTGCATCTGACTGGATGCAGTCGCTGTTTGATCAACAATTTTCAATTTCATTATGTCAAACTAGGTGGTGCCGATAGAGCTACTCACAGCTCGAAGTTTGGCAGAATCAACAGTTATTGGCTGAAATTCGATTCATGTATGGCCAACCTTTAGGATGTATCTCACCACAATTTAAAAAATGCCTCTGCACTCCCTGGTACTTTTGAGAATAGGGCACACATGTAGACCATCAGGTAAGAAAAGCTGGGGGGGGGGGGGGGAGATATTTTGCCATAAGCAAATTCTCAATTCTAGTTAAAGTTGTTGCAAAACATATTGTAGTCTGATAAATGTATGTGATTCATACTTGTAATGATAGTATTCAGTGCATTCATTTCTTTTTTTATTTCACATGCATTTATTTATATTTTTCTCTCCATTTGTCAGTCAAGCTGTCCGTCATATGTGACAGGTGATACAGTATTTTTTCACAATATTGGTACTTTAATGTGATTTGATTTAATTCATTTTCTTGATTTTACTGCATTTATTAGCATGGAGAATGTAAACTACATCTCTATCTCCCAACCGCCTTCACTCTTTAGATCTTCTATCAAATCAAGAAAAGATGCTAAATCAAGTTTGTAACATAGAAGGGTTATCTATAAGGCGTTTGAAAGGTTGCTGGGACTAAAAATCTAAATCTTGCAGATAGGTGACTGCAAGTAACTTTCTAATTATCAAACCCTAGTACAATCATTATTGACATCAGTACATCAGGGCATCTGGACCTGCAAAATAATGCTTACTGGTTGTGTGTAGAGGAGCTATATTCATGTTTTTATCATAGTTTTTACATTCAACTGATGTAGGGCTTGTTAGCTTTATTTTTAAATGTATTAGGTTGCCAAAGAAAACCAAATGCTCAGATGGAGAAGGGTTGTTATGCAGACACTATCCTTTTCAGTTTTTAGTGTGATTTGAAGAGTGAGTCTAAGCTCCACTTCTAACATTATAATTGTACTTCTAGGAGGTTAGGTTGTATGCAGTTAGGGACCAAATAATTTCCCTTTGTGTTTATAAAAGTATTCCGAATCTGAATCTGGAAAAAGAAGACAAAAGACACACAGAGAGTAAATCTCGTAGGCTGAAAACCTGGGCCTAGCATTCCCTGGGTTTGAGCCCTGGCATTTGTTACGCTACTCTCAGAAACCTAGTCAGGACCTCCAGAGCTCTTACTTTTAGAATCCCTACCAGGACTTTTAGAACCCCTGAGACCTCCAATGGTACTCGAAGAACCCTGTTAGGACTTCCATTGGTACTCACAGAATCCCTCCTAGATCTTTCAATGGTATTTGCATAGTCCCTGACAGGACTTCCAGAGTTCCCAGTAACAACACCAAACCAGAAGGGTATTTAAGCTGTAGTGGCTGGGCTGATGCTGTGTTTATTTGCCAGCTACCAGAGAGCTAAAAACCTATATTGCTTGCCTGCCAGTTGCCTGTTTGTTGACCTGACTACTTTCTTGCTTTCTGCCTGCCTAGATCTCTGCTCAGACTTGACTACAATCTCCCTTGCTGTCTACCTAGACCTCTGTCTGGATCTGACAACTCTCTCACCTGCCATCTGCTTCTACCCCTGCCTGGACCTAATTTTTCTCTTGTCTGCAGCCCTGTGAACAGTCTCTGCACCATAGCCTCTCAGTTCCAGCTACCCCCCTGGGAGTCAAGTCATGAACCTGGTCAATTAGGGTTCTGAGTCCATCCCCAATAGCAGGACCTCTGGTGAAGGCCTACTGTCACTTGGATTCCATGCTTTGGGTGAGCCCACATCACCTGCCTGGAAAATATCTATAGCCAGTACTTATGGCTGACACCTTTCCTTGGCCTCTTTGGCCTTGCAGAAATGTGGAAAAGACGACACATCCCTAAGGGTGGGTGCGTGGGGTGGTGTCATGGCTGATATTTCCTTAGCCATCTGTACAATTTAACACTGAAGTAGAAGGAGGATGGGTAAGGGTTCCTTAGCCACTGATGGATGGTGTTCTGATTTTTGCAACTGGCCCTTGTTGCCAGTGGAAGAACACTAGGGGTGCTGAATATAACCGTAGAATCGATGCATCATGATTCATCTGTCTGTGATTCTGCATCAATGCTATGACCGGCTTAATCGATTGGCGAATGACGTCATCCAGCGCTCCGTGCCCTGCCTCTCCTCACAGCAAGAGGAGCGTTTTGAAAGAGGAACCTATTTTCCTGCCTCCTGCCTAGTCGCTGACGTCATCCCCAGATGCTGGCTGCCGTGCCGTGCCGTGTTGCAGGCTGCTGCGGGAGACCCGAGTGAGCGTCCCTGACTCCCAAAATACTGGACACGCTTGTCCTCAGTCCTCCCCACACTCTTACAGACTGTCACCGGGTACTTGGCATGTACTAAGGTCATTAACCTCCCACAGGTCTATTTCTATTTAACAATGGCGATATAACAACTGTTATTTACCCAAGAATATGGTAAGCAGGTGCAAAACTGTCGGCTACATACATATTTTAATGCAATTGTTTTCCTCTATCAGCACATACCCAATAGTATATCTACTCAAATATACCCCCCTTGCAGTGTATATACTGTACTTCCAGGAGAATATGTACCTTTTTTTTATTATGATTGTGTGATTTGTTAAGATGATACTAAAGGGTATTATTTTTTCCTTAAAATAAATAACATACCATACTTACCCATTGACTGTCTCCTGTAGTATCTCTGCATTCTCTAATCATCTCTTGTATCATGTCCGCAGTCTCTAACCCTCTCTTGTACTATGTCTGCAGTCTCTGACCATCTCTTGTAGTATGTCTGCAGTCTCTGACCCTCTCTTGTATCATGTCTGCAGTCCCTGACCCTCTCTTGTACTATGTCTGCCGTCTCTGACCATCTCCTGTAGTAGGTCTGCAGTCTCTGGCCCTCTCTTGTATCATGTCTGCAGTCTCTGACCCTCTCTTGTACTATGTCTGCAGTCCCTGACCATATCCTGTAGTAGGTCTGCAGTCTCTGACCATCTCCTGTAGCAGGTTTGCAGTCTCTGACCATCTCCTGTTCTAGGTCTACAGTCTCTGACCATCTCCTGTAGCAGGTTTGCAGTCTCTGACCATCTCCTGTTCTAGGTCTGCAGTCTCTGACCATCTCCTGTACCAGATCTGCAGTCTCTGACCATCTCCTGTAGTAGGTCTGCAGTCTCTGACCATCTCCTGTAGTAGGTCTGCAGTCTCTGACCATCTCCTGTACCAGGTCTGCAGTCTCTGACCATCTCCTGTAGTAAGTCTGCAGTCTCTGACCATCTCCTGTAGTAGGTCTGCAGTCTCTGACCATCTTCTCTAGTATTTTGGGGGGGGGAGCCTGGAGATCCTCTTTAAGTTTTCTGCTGTGTTTAGACTTTGCTACATGCAGGGAGTGTTGTCTTTTTTAAGAACAGATAAAAGTTCTTCTGACTGGTTGAGTTTTTTTTATGAAAAACAAATAATTCCATAATATATGGAATTATACTATATTAAATAATCAGCATTATTTAAACTAGCAATGCGATAATAGTATCCATCGCATTGAAGATACTGTATTAACTGATGTGATAACATCTGTTTTGCCTGAGGTTTGTTAGTTATATATTAGGTGAAGCAATATGTTGAAGTAAAGGGTTGATAAGTAATACATTTCATGTATGATAAATGGATTTTTTTTTTTTTTTTTTTTAAGACAAGGGCACTTTAAATTAGTTACAAAGATGCTAATAAAATCTTATAAATTATGTAAGTGGGTCTGAAGCTCTGTAATTGTTTTTTTTTTCTATATTCTTTCTTGTACTGTTTTATAGTTTGGGCCCCCGCGGGAGAGCTATGTGTCTGTTCTGCAGATCTTGCAGCTTTTTTCAGCACTTTTTTTTACTCTCATAAAAAAGCAGATTCGCTAACTTCCCGTGGAGAGGCTGGGCTGCTGGTCCCTCAGAAGGGTCGCTTGTTGGATGTCATGAGGAACAGCTGGAATCTTCAAGTGGCAAAGAATTTCCAGCCGAGATTGTGCCCTTCTGGCGGCCAGCTCATAAATCATGTCACCTAAATGGGTATATTAGCCACCGGTGCTTACATTAATAGCTGTCCTCCTGGATAGAAAAAGTCTAACCTTGCTTCTGCTCTTCCCTCCAGAGCCTCATGTGCAAAGTCAGTGTGGAGATCTCATTAACAGTGCAAATCTGTACAATCAGTTGTGAAGCAGAACCAATTTTGCAAGGATGGACTGGAGAAGAAGAACATATACTGTATGAGACTAAATGCCTATAGTATAAATGACTATTTGCATTTCCAAATTAAAAAAATTAATGTATCACATGCACTTACAGTATTTATTTCATTAATATATTAAGACATTTCATAACAGTGACTTCAGGAGGGTTCTGCTGGCAGCCATATATTAACCACTTGGCGATCACCCCATGCAGATATACTCAGCTGTGCAAAATCACGTAGATCTTCATGATTGTGTGCCAGCGGTCTCGGCGGCGTGCAGGCGGGCCGCAGGAGGAACGGCGGCAACCGCCACCGGCCTCCCGCAATCGTCAGAGAAACTGACAGAAGACCTGCCTGCTTATGTAAGCTAAGCTGAAAGCCCGATCTCTCTGTGCCTGTCACAGAGCCGCCCCCACCCACAGTGAGTAAGCACAGATCACCCCCAGTGTTAACCCCTTCCCTGTCAGTGTCATTTATACAGTAACAGTGCATATTATTTAGCACAGATTACTGTATAAATGTCACTGGTCCCAAAAAGTGACAAAAATGTCAGTTAGGGGTCCGATCTGTCCGCCTTTATGTCCCTGTCCAGCTAAAAATCACTGATCACCACCATTACTAATAAAAAAAAAAAAAGTCCAAAAATCTATCCCGTAGTTTGTAAATGCTATAACTTTTGCGCAAACCAATTAAAATACGCTTTTTGGGATTTTGTTAAAGAAAATATGTAGCAGAATACAAATTGCCCTAAAATGATAAAGCAAAATTAGATTTTTAAAAAATTTTTTATTGAGAGTGTTTTATAGCAGAAAGTAAAAAATAATGTGTTTTTTCTAAATTGTCACTCTCTTTTTGTTTATAGCGCAAAATCTAAAAACTGCAGAGGTGATCAAATACCACCAAAAGAAAGCTCTATTTGTGGGAAAAAAGGACCTCAATTGTATTTGAGTACAGCGTCGCACGACTGTGCAATTTTTTGTTAAAGTAACACAGCGCCGAATCGTAAAAAAAGGGCCTGGTCATTAAGGGGGTAAAACCTTCTGGAGCTGAAGTGGTTAAAAAGCCTTGCAGACATAAAAGCATTGCCCAACTGCCCAGCTTATAGGTAACAAGGCAAAATGCCTTGTCTTTGTGCTGTGTCTGCTCCGGGCAACACTAACCAGAAAATTCCAATGCAAATGGTGTAAATGGGCCCCTAATGGGGAAAAGCATCCTACAAATTCTGCATTCAGATTCATCCCAATGGTGTAATACAAAACAATGAGTTAACACTGTGGTGGTGGTGGAGGTGTAACCAGTATGGATCTGACAGGTGACATTTTTCCAGTCATGTTCCTTGCTTATTGGAAATACTTTGAGTTTGCATAGTCATCTGTTGTTAACCCTCATATAACTAAAAGTTGGACCCGTTGTGCATTCTGGAATTGGTGGTTAGAAAGGTAAATTGGATAATAATTGCTGTACTATGAACTCTCTTACAATGCAGCTATTTTAATTAAATTGATGGTTTTATTGCATTTATTCTACGCATTTGAGACTGCGGTTTTTGAAAAATCCAAATATTTAAATTTATATATCTACTGAGAAATGTGCTAACTGCCATTGCTGAGCTTTTTCTGAAAATGTAAGTTATTGATCTGGAACAAGCAGTCAGAGCAAGGTTAGACTCCTGATTAGCATACTTGTTCCACACATAAAGAGTACTGAAAACATTGTATCAGCAAGATAGGCAGAAAACTAAAATTTTTAGAAAAAGAGGGTCAACAATGGCAGACTGAGCCTCAGTACGGATTTCTGTTTTTTTCTTTTTTTTTTTTTATTGCCCTAAAATACATTTTTGCCTTAGTAAAAATACTTTTTTTTCCCTCCCACACTGGTGCTTTATCCTGACATAGCTAAAGAACAACCAGATCTCTCATTACAAGTGTAGCGCTACCCCCATAGGGGCCTGTGACTGTGTTCACTGTCACTGGGAGTGAGAGACAGATACTTGGGAGACGCTGAGAGAATGGTTTGGATGGCTTCAGATGGGACAATAATATTTGTCAGCAATGTCTCTCAGGAAATATATGAAGATGAATGGTTTGACTTTTCAGATTGCTAGAATATTGCAGGAGTGTTTCATAGACCCTTGCTAGATAGTGAGATGGGGTGGGGTTTGTTATTGGTAAGTGCACAACTATGCACAACTACTCTAGCTATGTTGAGTGCGGCAAGGCAGCTGCTTCACCTTGCCACTGTAGTGAAGTACTAGATAAGCAAACTGCATAGTGGATTACTCTTCAGGGCCCCGCTTCGTACCCCCTTTACCCTTACTCTTCAGGGTTATACTTGGCACCCTCTTTACTCTTGCTAACTGTGTGAGCTGACCTTCTATCCTCTGATCTCTCTGGAGTGGTCCCCCTTCCTGGGCAGACCCCTTGGCAAGCCCCCTGGTACTCATGGACACTACAGCAGCTCCACCGTCAGCTTTCCAAGATCCTTCAATGCTCAGCTCCACACCTGGCTCACTAGGCCGAATGCCAGTGACCACCTTCCTCCTCATACAGCAGGAGGAGACCTCCTGGGACTCCCCGCCAAAGACGCCCTGTCACATGTGCCCTTGGCTTTTATGGTCAATCCCAGGATGCACTGCAGTAGTGCCCTCCCACTGGGACTGCCACAAAAGCCCGTTTGCCACTGGCCAGGTTTTCTCCACTGTCCAACAGCCCCCCCTATTGGATACAGCGGGGACACTCCCTCAGACCAAGTGACTCACACTTGGACACATGTAACAGGCATAACTAACAGATCAGGCTTACCTGATAAGCAGATGGAGCATAACAATGCTTTTATCTTAGCACCTATCTAGGAGGGTGCTACATATTATATATATATACAGTATATGAATATATATATCTAAATAATTTTTGGGGTTAAAATGCACCTGTTTCTTTGTCCACTAAGGGTAAAGTACTGATTCACTGTAAACCTTTTGAAAAGTAAAGTCGTTTTCTCAGATCTGGATTATGCTTGATACATGTGTGAGACCGCTTCTCCGATGTGAAAGTGCAGGATTCTCTCAGTGTTTAGAATCAGCCAGTCAGAATCTGCAGATAATATTTTGTGTCACTCATCTCTCCTCTTTGTTTGTTCTCTTATATCAGTCCACAGGCATTGCAGCCAGAGACTATCTTCATTGCTCTTGCCTGTTTGCTTTTTGTTAACCCTTTCATGGCCAGATTTATTTATTTTTTTGAAGCTTTGATGCACTAACCAAGTTAACTAGTGTCAGTATGCATCAGTTAGCTTAAAAAATTAATCTATGACTAATTCTTCACTTTAACACCAGGCCTGAGAACTAGGAATACATAGAGTTGCCTAGTTCTCTGCTGCAAGGTTAATTCATATGGCCAGAGGCATTTTTCACAAGGACCTTAAAAGGGGTATTGAGGGTTCGAAGGAGTTAGATCTTTCCCTGCCTGATTGTCACTCTCAGTTAGAGATAAGCCAACAAGTTTGCAATCTAAGAAAGTTCCAACAGCTCAGTGAATGTAACACTGCACAGACCAATCAACATTTTCCAGTCCACTCAATTGCGCCTTTTGACAGATTTCACTAATTAAAAACCCTAGCAAACATGACTAAGGCACCACAGACGTCGTCAGAACCCACATAAATAATGACCACTATCCTACCCCGACCCCTTTTACACCAATTAAACTGCAATAACACCATGACACAATTTTAGAGTAAAATTGGCCGTAGCGGCCATTTATTAACCATTAACCAAACATAACAAACATTACTTAAAACAGGAACAAAAGTAATAATACAATCACAATAAATGTATCAATAAACATAAGGTTGCCGATCTTTGGAGGCACCAAGTGTCAAGTATCCATTTTAGTATATGTGTAACTACTTACCTCGTCCCCAGCAGCACCAGATTGGCTCGGGGACAACCTCAACTTTCTGCAGATACCTCTCTCAGTTTACCATATCAGTTAACTCCATTAACTGGCATTCCACATAGGACTCCAAACCTTGGATGGGTCCCTAATATGGTAAGCACAGTAGATTTTAAAACGCCTCCAAAGACCCCCAACATGACCACCTAAAGAAGAGCCGATCCAGTGCAGGGGTAGGCGGGTGGGGACATTCGTCCTCTATGTGTGTTCTCCAGATGCCATCAACTTATCAGACCTCCTACAAGACCCCCTTGCAGCCCCCTTCTCCCCACTGAAAACCCACCAATCCCAGTAAGTGGCTCAAACTCTTTTCTTTCTGAACTTTTAATTAACCCTCTCTCTCCTTGCTTAGACTGTCCCCCCAGTAATGCTAGCCCTACTCTTTATTTTTAATTTTGTTTTTGCTTCGGGCTATACTTGAGTCTCGATGAATGCTGTATTCAGTGGATGGGATAAACTGGCACCTATTCAAGCAAATCAATGAAGCACAGTTCACCTGCACTGCTACCTGCTCACATCTGTGTCTATGTCGGAAAGTTGGCAGATTGTCAGTTGATTCCTTCATCTCTGCTAGTGATGCTCCAATTTCTCAGATCATTAGTAAAGCTGGTAAGTTTACAATTGCAGCAAGAAAAAAGGCAGTTGGTCGATTTCATTTCTCTAGATTGGGTGAAGGAAAGGACATTGGGAGAGTGAACAGCATCGCCTGTTATCTGAGTGTCTGTTTAACGGAATGAAAGTAATAGTAGAGCCCTTGCAGGAGGCTGGAGCACTCCCATTAATCCCCAGCCCTGAAGAGAAAGCTGCTGTTTGCTCCACTGGACATTCCAGGTAATGAGACTCCACTGAGGCTTCTTCCAAACCTATCATTTGTGGCTATGTGAGAGACATGGATATTCTCATTCAGCTCCATCGAGTGATAAGAACAGAACACAAACTTCTTTCTGTACTCTGGTGATACACTGTGATAAAGCTGGCTACCAGCCATTCACGTCTTCTCTTGTTCAGAGATGGGATTCGTTGTTATACTGTGATAACCATTAGAAGTCTTTTCCAGTTTATTTTAACGAATGGTTTTGTGATAGGTAAGCGGGGCAGAATGTGTATCCCTTTAGGGCCCATTCACAGCTGTGCATTTGCCTGCAGTGTTGCACACATTCTAACCGTAGGTAAATGCAAGGACAATAAAAAAATTAATTAACGTATATGGAGGGAGATCATTGTGCTGCGCTGCACTATTTCAGTTTCAGTGCTCTAAGACTCCATAGGATTTAGTGTTAACTCACAATAACGCATTCTTTAGTCTCCACCAGTAGATGTGGAGTCTAAATCCATATCTACTGGTGGATCTAATTCACCCAATATCTGTGATTGCACCTCTTTAGGTCTGCAATGATGATGATTTGCATTGTGTTCTTCCTTTTTATAATATTATTTCCTTTATATCCCAATTTCACAACTGTTTTATTTACTGTATGTCTATCTGGTCTGCCCACAATTTTTATTGAAATAAAGATAGTGAACAATATAAGTAGGGAAAGAAACCCTACAAAGAAAACTGGAAAATGGCTCCAGGTGTCAGAGCCAAAAAAACAGGAAAAAAGTAAAGAAGAAGAAAGAAGGAAAAGAACAAGAAAAGTATAGAGAGAGGGGGGTGAGAAAAATAAGAAATAAAGATAGCTATGCTGTACAATGCAAATGGAGCACAGAGGTTGGGGAGTACTAATTCCATGAATATCATGACAGTATACACCCAACGGCCACCTTATTAGGTACACCTGCTCAATTGCTTAGTAACACAAATTGCTAATTAGCCAATAACATGGCAGCAACTCAATGCGTTTAGGCATCTAGACATGATGAAGAAGACTTGCTGAAGCTCAAACCAAGCATCAGAATGGGTAAGAACGAGTATTTAAGTGACTTTGAATGTGACATGGTTGTTGGTGCCGGAAGGGCTGGTCTGAAAAAAAACTGCTAATCTACAGGGATTTTCACACACAACCATCTCTAGGGTTTTTCAATTTTGCTATTCAAAACCTTACAGTACTCAAATATACAATAAGAATCAGCAAAAGCATAACATATAGAAAAAGAACAACATAGACGTCTATGAAAGTATTGGACATTCAAAAATAAAAGGTAGGAAAGTACAATACATTTTTGCAAATATTAAAGGAAAACATAAAAAAAGAAGGGGACCTAAAAGGGGATAGAGGGATAAAGGAAACACTATGGATTGAAAGGAGTATATATATATATATATATATATATATATATATATATATATATATATATATATATATAACAAATTCAGCTAATAGGAATAATGTCTACTTAAGGTTCTTCAGCACAGTAAATATATTTATCCCAAACTTCCTAAATCTTAATAAACCTAGATAATGAGTCATCAGTTAATGCAGTTAAATGCTCCATTCTGCGTATGTCTGCTATAGTGGATACCAGTTGAGAACATGTTGGAGGGGCGGTAGACAGCCAACATCGTGGAATGATACGTTTAGCTGCTAATAAAACAAATGCCATCAATTTCCTGAAAGCTTGGAGATGCCCGGAAAAGGGAGACCCAATAGATAACGTATAAGATTTAAGGGAATAGAAATATTTAAGAGACTGTGCAAGATATTTTGGACATAGACCCAAAAAGGCTTAATGCTGGGACAGTCCCAAAAAATGTGATAGAGAGTGCCAATGTCAGTGCCACATCTCCAGCAGCTCCGGGGCACCTCTGGGTTCAGAGCATTTAAAATGTCTAGGGTCCTATACCAGAGAAGAAGAATTTTGAAAGCAGTCTCTCTCTGTGCCACAAAGCGTGATACCCTAGAAGCAGAGTCCCAGATTTTTCTCCAATCTGCTAGCGAGATAGACTGTTGAAGAATATGAGACCACTTGCTCATGTAAGAATGATTGGATTCAGTTAAGAGGGTAGCCTCATGGACAATTTTATAGATGGAAGATATTAAATGAGGCTCATATAGACCTCTAGCTCATAATATTTCAAAACCGGTTGGTTTGTCTAAGGATAAAGTAGGGGATTTGGTGGAGAAAAAGTGTTTAATCCGTAGGTATGAGCAAGAAAGCGATTTCGAAATTTTATACTTAGATTGTATATCTGCAAAGGACAAATATTTTTGGGTCAATGGATGGACAACATGGAAAACCCCTGCTTGAGTCCATGGGAGCATACGGCTGTAGGATAAGCCATCAGGAATATCTAGATGAAATAACACATTCAAAAGTGGAGGGCAGGGAGAAGAGAGAGAGTACTTTCCAGAACAACGCTTCCAGACTGTCAGGGTGAATAACATCGGGGCTTAACATAGGCTTCTCAGTTGAGGTATATGTTTATCAGAGGATGGCCATAACAGAAGACATGGATGTACAGGGGACGTAATCCCTATTTCAATTTCAGACCACGTATTCAGAGCTTAACTAGATGTCCAAGAAATGACAGCCTGTAAATGTGTGGCGTAGTAATATTTCAATAGATCTGGAGCCCCCAAACCCCCTCTCGTTCGCAGAGCCTGGACTACCGATCCATCAATCTGATGGGAATCGTTGTTCCATATGAAAGAAGGAAAGCTTCTCTGAATTGTTTTCAATTGGGATAGTTGAATTCGAAACTGGAAGAGTCTCGAACAAGTACAACAGCTTCAGAAGTATAGACATTTTGTGAACGCTAATTCTTCCCAAAAGGGAGGGCAGTCCAGTGTTTCAATAGGCGATTCATTTCTATGAATAAGGGAGGAAAGTTTGCCTGATAAAGGGTAGAGTAACTTAAGTACTTAGGTGTACTTAAGTGCATGAGAACACTAATTATAGTTGTAACTTTGCTGGAGAGAGGTGAAGAGAGTCGGGGGGATATTAATAGAGTGGGCTTCTGTCTTAGTGGGATTGATCTTGAAGCCTGATAGAGACCTGAAAGTTGATAAAGTGTTATGTAAGGACGGTAGGGATGTCAGGGGTATCTCTAGGGTTTACAGAGAACGGTCCGAAAAAGAGAAAATATCTAGTGAGCAGCATTTGTGTGGACGAAAATGCCTTGTTGATGTCAGCGGTCAGAGGAGAATGTGTAGACTGGTTTGAGATGAAAGAAAGGCAACAGTAACTCAAATAACATTACAACCAAGGTATGCAGAATACCATCTCTGTATACACAACATCGAACCTTGAAGCAGATGGGCTACAGCAGGAGACCACACCGGGTGCCACTCCTGTTAGCTAAGAACAAGAAACTAGACTACACTTCACACAGGATCACCAAAATTTGACAATAGAAGATTTGGAAAAACGTTGCCTGGTCTGATGAGTCTTGATTTCAGCTGCAACATTCAGACAGTAGGGTCAGAATTTGACGTAAACAACATGAAAGCATGGATCCATCCTGTCTTGTATCAACGGTTCAGGCTGTGGTGGTGGTGGTGGTGTAATGGTATAGGGGATATTTTCTTGCCACACTTTGGGCCCCTTAATACCAATTGAGCATCTTTTAAATGGCACAACCTACCTGAGTATTGTTGCTTACCATGTCTATTCCTTTATGACTACAGTGACTATCTTCTGATGGCTCCTTCCAGCAGGATAATGCACCATGTCAAAAAGCTCAAATCATCCCAAACTGGTTTCTTGAACATGACAATGAGTTCACTATAATCCAATGGCCTCCGTAGTAATCATATCTCAATCCAATAGAGCACCTTTTGGATGTGGTGGAAACTGAGATTTGCATCATGGGCGTTCAGCCGACAAATCTGCAGCAACTGCGTGATGTTATCATGTCAATATGGACCAAATTCTCTGAAGAATGTTTCAAACACCTTGTTGAATCTATGCTATGAAGAATTAAGGCAGTTCTGAAGGCGAAAGGGGGGGTTAAACTGGGTACTAGCAAGGTGTACCTAATTAAGTTGCAGATGAGCATATATACATGGTTCCAGCAAAATCCAGAAGTGTGCAATTATCTGTTAAGTCTAAGTTGTAGTTGATACTGTTATAATATGTGTAGCAATTTATTATTAGTTTGGTTAAGTAGTCCTCTGTGTAATTCCTGTCTATTTGGAGGACCAACGATTTCTAGTGGAGGGATGTAGCCAGGATCTGGGTAAATTATCTGCAGTGACAAGGGGTGTCACGGGGTAACGTGGCAGAGCCTGACGTAAGAGGAGTGGCTTACCGGGTAACTGGCGTGGCACAGGTTCACCAGAGGCGTGGAGTCTAAGTGTTAGCCGGTTTTCACCAGGGCCCCAGATGGTGGGGATGGACTTGGCTGCTTGCTAACACCAGGTCGCGGCCCCCCGGATTCCCTGGGAGAGCCAGAAACAGGTCCAGGACCAATAGCCGGTAGCAGGTAAACAGATCAGGACGAGACAGGAGGATAGTCAGGACAAGCCAAGGTCAGGGCGGGCAGCAGGTAATCAGAATCCAAAGACAAGCCGGGTCAGGTAAACAGGAACAGCAGATATAACAGGCACAGGATACAGGAGAGTTGAAGACAACACAGCAATCACCTAGAGTGACAGCTGTGTTTAAATAGGCCATTTTGGCGTCAGTTTGGTAGCCTTGAACTACACTGAGGTAGCCTCGAACTCTGCCGAGGTAGCCTCAAACTTCGAACTCCCACCAAGGTAGCCTTGAACTCCGCCAAGGTAGCCTCGAACTCTACCAAGGTAGCCACGAACTCTACCAAGGTAGCCTCGAACTCTACCAAGATAGCCTCGAACTCTACCAAGGTAGCCTCGAACTCTACCAAGGTAGCCTCAGCGCATAGGCGTTCGCCGGTTAGCGACGCCAGTGCGCCTGCACAGGGTATTGAGTCCCTGACAAGGGGACACCTAGCAATATTTGCCACAGGGAGATTGTTTCCCTTAATGCCAAGCATAGACTCTGTTGCGGTTTTCGTGAATGCGGAGTGAGTAAGACTTGCAAGTGGAGAGCAAAGTATCTGGGGATATGTAGTCTAGTAAGCTGTGTTTGCATGGGAGCTGGAGCATCATGGACTACAAGCACCAGTCAGCTGGAGGTAGAAGACAGAATGCTGGGAGAGAAGATAAATAGCCCAGGGAGAGGAGGAGCAGTTCTGAAGGCAAAAGGGGGTCCAACCCAGTACTAGCAAGGTGAACCTAATAAAGTAGCTAGTAAGTGTAGATCCAAAATTAGGAGAATGCAGCAGTGGAGAGAAAAAAAATTAAAGTCACAACCTCTGTTATTTAAACCAGAAAAAGAGAAAAAACATTTCAAGTGAGAGGTGGAGACCCAGTAAGAAAAGGCAAGAGAAGAGAGCTTAGGTAAAATCTGGGTTTAGGAAGAAGAGGTGAAAGTAGGTACAGAACGGCTGTTTAGGAGGTATAGTTAGGAGCAAGAGAGGAAGGACATGGGCTACGCTGGACATGAAGGGAAGAAGACAAGTAAAACAGGGATGACAGAGAGTAGGAGGGGAAACAAACCCCCGCCCCCCCCCCCACCCACCCCTGGGGCTATCTGGGGAAGGGAAATAAAAGACTATTTGTGAGAATGATCATGGTATCCCAAGATGGTCCACCCACATTTTCTCATTTTGTTGTTAGCCCACAGTGATATGTTGGCACAGGTCTACTATACTGTAGAATACTATATACTATACGTCTACTAACATAGCCTCTATGTATAAGGAATAAAAACACATAAATATTCATTCTAAACCAAACGTAACCACTTCAGATCAACCCCATAGCAGTTTTACTGCTACAGGGCAGCACCTGTATGCCGTATCATGCATATATGTGACCTGGCTCTTCCAGGTAGGGGGCGAGCACCCGTGCAGCGGCGGGTACCGTCTTGCACTCAGTGTCCACCGACACCCACCGATAATAGAGCAGAGAGGCAGAATGGCAGTCTGCCTATGCAAATAAGGCAGATTGCCGTTTTGACAGAAGGGGAGGCATGGATCCTATGTCTCTGCAAAGCAGGGACATGGATCCATATCCTCCCCTAGTAAAAACACCCCCCAACACTGTACTAAAACACAGGCTAGGAACACAATTAACACTTTAATCACCCTAGATGTTAAAATGAATAAGGGTCCTTCTCTTTATCAAATGTCATTCACCCTCTTTTTACAATTTGACCAACCCATTCTGCCCCTCTCCAAGCAATAAATCACTCCTTTCACCATCAACTGCCTGCACGCTCCATTTCCATAGTAGTCATTTGCCCCATAAACAAAGTTAAAGCTAAGTCCAAGAAACAGGCTTTTTGTAGTAATAAAATAATATGTTAAACAAGAAGCAAAATGGCAAGGAGGCATTACAAAGAACTAAGGACTGGCTGCACAAAAAAAGGAAAGCTTTCACCTGTTGATCATAGTTTTCTCCTTGAAATAAAAACAAGCTTTTCTTTTATCAGATGATATTATAGAAAAGACAAAATGTGACATGAATGAGTAATAATAGGAAACATAAAATAGTTGGTCACAAAGGCAATGAATGTGGTTGTTCAATAAAGGACACTGTTGCCTTGTGTGTTTAATTGCCTTTTACCTTGCTATTCTGCGGGGGGCCTGTGAAGCTTTCACTCTGCTCTTTCAGTTGTTCCCAACCAGTTATGACCTAATGACCATTTAGAGATCATAGAACTAAGAATAACTGGGTCACAACAGTGTATTGGAGTATTGTGTTCAGTTCTGTGACTCATTACTTACAAAATCAAGTTAAAAAGGTAGAAAGAAAAACATACTTAATACATAGTACACACAGTCCAAATTGACAAGTCCTTCATTGTTCAAATAGGATTACATTTACTGAACAGGCTATGAGGCTACATAGTGCAAATATAGTGTCTATACCAGTGTTTCTCAACCTTTTTTCAGTCAAGGCACCCTTTAAAATTAATTAAAATCTCGGGGAACCCCATTCTTAAATGTAAAAAAACGATTCTAATAGCTTTACACAATGCAGCAACATCCACACTTAGGACACCCAACGTTAGAGGTGATTTATTCTTCCAAAGCAAAAACATTGGTAATGAGTAGTATTCCAGTGTTTCTCTTCTCCCTCAATTTCTCTCCATTAGTCAGCTAATGTCACCCCAGTGCTGACAAAGAGGGGTACAGGAGGGTCAAACAAGGATGCTGTGGAGGCAACAGACATCCTCCTTTTAAATAATGATGATGCCATTGGTTGTTAGGATGCCAGTGTCTGAAAAGTCATAATGAAAACCCATGGCTTTGTGTGTGTAACTAAAAGGTAGGCTTGATCCACCTGCTGGCTTGTATACATTTTTTGATTACTTTTTAGACATTTTACCAAGGCACCGCTGAAGAAACTTCAAGGCACCCAAGGATGCCTGGGCACCCTGGTTGCAAATGGTTGGTCTATTCTATTATTAAAATGGTATATTTGGTTAACAATTTATAGACACTACTGGAGTACTGGAGACACTACTGGAACAGAATGCTTACCAGACCTGCAGCTTGCATCTTTAACCGGTTGCCGACCGCCGCACGACTATATACTGCGGCGGTAAGACCCGGCCAGGCAGAGTGTCGTACCGGTACGTCACTCGCCTGTCACTGACTTGTGAGCCAATAGCGGGCGGGCGCGCGCCCGCCCCGGCTCATTCACTGACAAGTCAGTGCGTGTGACCAGCGGACCCGATCGTCCGCCGGTCACTCGTGATCGCTCCGGTGAAGGGAGAAAGGCGGACGGCTTATGTAAACAAGCCGCCTGTCATTCTCCCTGGTGTAAAAATGAAGATCAGACGGTTCTACTATGTAGAACCGTTGATCTCTGTTTTTACACCAATAGCCATGTCCCTTTACAGTTAGAAACACGCCCCTAGGACACACTTAACCCCTCCCTCTCCAATACAGTTAACCCCTTCCCTGCCAGTGTCATTTTTGCAGTAACAGTGCATATGTATAGCACTGATTACTGCAGTAATGTCACTGGTAACCCCAAAAGTGTCAAAAATGTCAGTCAAGGGTCCGATCTGTCCGCCGCAATGTCGCAGTACCGCAAAAAAAATCGCAGATCGCCGCCATTACGCGTTAAAAAAAAATCAAAACAAAAATGACAAAAATCTTTCCCTTTGTTAGTAAACGCGATAACTTTTGCGCAAACCAATCAAAATACGCTTTTTGCGATTTTTTTTTACCAAACATATGTAGCATAAAACAAATTGGCCGAAAATGCTAAAAAAATTTTGATTTTTACATTTTTTTGGGGGGAATTTCATATAAAAAAATGTGAAAAATATTGTTATTTTTGCAAAATTGAAGCTTTTTTTTGTTTATAGCGCATGATCAAAAAATTGCACAGGTGATCAAATACCACCAAAAGAAAGCTCTGTTTGTGGGAAAAAAATGACGTCAAATTCGTTTAGGTACAGTGTCGCACGACCGCGCAATTGTCCGTTAAAGTCACGCAGTAAAAAATCGCAAAAAACCCCCTGGTCTTTTAGCAGCCAAATCCTCCGGGGCTTAAGTGGTTAAGGGGACAGCTGCCATCAAAGCTTGAAAGGCTGTTAATAGCGTATTCACCATCACTATTAAAATCCACATTATTGAAGCTGCCTCATTGGACCTGCATGGAGAAAATATCATTACAGTGTCTTATAATTTTAAACCAATAGATATTACACCACAGGAAACCTTAGCAAACGTATGCTCCAAATGTGGTACCTGTCAGGGTATATAAAGTTTTTAACAATAACAGCTCTGCTTAACATTGGAGTGCCTGCAAGTAATTCATTTAAACCTCAAATCCTCTTTTGTGCCCCCAGGAAACCCTACTACCCACATTTCTACACAACCTGCAACTAAGGTTTAATTTCCTCAACTAAAAATTACTCATCTACAAAACCACTATGCAATCCAGGAGCCAAAAATATGCTATGATATGGCAATCAGCTTTATTTGCAAACAACATTCAATAACCTATAGTTGTGATCACCAAACTATGGCCAGCAGTCCACATGCGGCCTCCTAAAAGATTTTACCAGGCCTGCAGCTGATTTGTCTGTTTCTCTGCTTGTTGTAGCTTTGCACACAGAGCACACAGTTTGGGGCCATTAATGCTGGGTTTTTGAGGCTGTTGCAGTTATGTGCTGGCACTCTTAGGTGCCTGAACTTTATGCTACAGTAAATTTTTTCTTTTCGCGACAGATGGGTTAATTTACTAAAACTGGAGAGTTTTAGCTGCATCACATTTTGCACACTCCAGTTTTAGTAAATCAACCCAAGATTCTCTCTAAGCCCTTAACCACTTAAGCCCCGGAAGATTTTACCCCCTTCCTGACCAGGGGGTATTTTGCGATTCGGCACTGCGTGACTTTAACGGACAATTGCGCGGTCGTGCGACGCTGTACCTAAACAAATTTGGCGTCCTTTTTTTCCCACAAACAGAGCTTTCTTTTGGTGGTATTTGATCACCTGTGCGATTTTTTGATCACGCGCTATAAACAAAAAATGAGAGTCAATTTTGCAAAAATAGCAATATTTTTCACATTTTTTTATATGAAATTCCCCCCCAAAAAAATGTAGAAATCAAAATTTTTTAACATTTTCGGCCAATTTGTTTTATGCTACCTATGTTTGTTAAAAAAAATCGCAAAAAGCGTATTTTGATTGGTTTGCGCAAAAGTTATCGCGTTTACTAACAAAGGGAAAGATTTTTGTCATTTTTGTTGTTTTTTTTTTTAACGCGTAATGGCGGCGATCTGCGATTTTTTTTGCGGTACTGCGACATTGCGGCGGACAGATCGGACCCTTGACTGACATTTTTGACACTTTTGGGGTTACCAGTGACATTTCTACAGTAATCAGTGGTTACCGTTACTGTAAAAATACACTGGTAGTGAAGGGGTTAACTTTATTTGGGAGGGAGGGGCTGTGTGTGTCCCTAGGGGCGTGCTTTCTACTGTGATTGGCTGTGGCTTGAGCTGTAAGGACACTGATCAACGGATCTACATAGTAGATCCGTGTGATCAGTGTCTTTACATCGAGGAGAATGACAGGCAGCTTGTTTACACAAGCTGCCTGACTTTCTCCCTCTCCCCCGCCGATCGCCGAGTGGCCGGCGGACATCGGGTCCGCCGGTCACACGCGCGGGGGGGTCCGTGACCACGCGGGAGCGCGCCTCTGGGGGCGCGCGCTCGCTCCCTAGACCCTCACAAGCTAGTGACGTAGCCCTACGTCACTTTGCCTGTGAGGGGCTGACTGCCGACGTAGATCGGCGTTAGGCAGTCAGCAAGTGGTTAAAAACCATTGTGGGCAGACTTGATGGGCAAAGTGGAAATCTGTGCTGTTGATATTCTATGTTTTTATCTTATGACGTCTACCATCTCTGTTGTACAATGAATGATGTTGCAACATTCTTTAAAAAAGGGCAGCAGCGGTGGGATTCCATAGAGAAAAAGCCTTTGCAGACTGGATGAGTAATTACGGAAACAAGCGCTTCGTCCTTTAATGTCGTCTTGGATATTAATTAAGCAATTAACTAATGGAGGGTGCAGTAAAAGGTTGAATGTGCAGGCTCCAGAGCACTAGAAGTCTTTTTCTCCTCATTAGGGTCTCTTATGATTTCCTGACACTTTTATTTACCAAATGATCTGTAAATGCAGGACACAGTGACTTATCCAAGCAGTGTTTTTCTCCATATGAGTTATTCAAATATATTCATAGCCCACTGAACTAAAGATGAGAACATGAAAAGCTTAGAGGCCATGTCCACTCAAACAGTTCTGTTGAACTTACTTAGAATACTGGTGGCAACAGAGATGTATAGTAACTAAGTAGAACTACTTCACTACTGTACTTAAGTACCGAAAGGCGGTATCTGTACTTTCCTAGAGTAGAATTTTTTTCTTCCACTTTTACTTCACTACATTTTTTTTGATGATTTCAATACTTCTACTCCAATATTTTTTTTTTGTGCTGCATAGTTACTCGTTACAATTATAAAAATTACCACTGCCAGAACAGTAGATGGCAGGTTTCATGAAGCTCAAAACATGTGTATTATCAGCGCATATGAAAATAAATGCTACTGTATGTATAAATAAAAGCTGCATTTGAAATAATAAAAAACAATATGATGTTCAAACTTTTGACTTCTTTCTTTAATAACTACATAACACAGTACTTGTACTTTTACTTTCAGTACTTGAGTAGCAATTTTTTTTTCAAAACTACTGGTACTTTTACTTTCAGTACTTGAGTAGCAAAATTTTTAAAAAAACTACTTGCAATACTTAAGTACAAAAATGTTGAATACTTTAGTACTTCTACTCAAGTCACTTTTTGATCGAGCACTTCCACTTCTACTCAAGTCACTTTTTGATTGAGCACTTGTACTTTTACTCAAGTATGGGTTTCGAGTACTTTATACAACTCTGGGTGGCAACATATCCTCACTGGAGTTTCCAGCTTTGCTACCTAACCATAGCCCCTGTCCTTGGAACTGAACATTGATGCAGAACTCACACAGTCATCCAAAGGGTACTATGGATCATGGCAAGCAATGTTTATAAACTACACTATGATCTTGAGTGCACAATCTTTCCTGCAGGACAGAAGCCCATTTAGCTCCTTTTTTTTTCAAATTCTGATTTGCTGTTCTTGAAGCCTGACAATGGCCCCCATGTACTAGACAGCTGCCAAGTGAAAACCTGCCCATCAAAAGAAAAATACAACAGGTAAAGTAACATTGCAAAATCACATTTTTCCCACACAGCTCTGTGATCTAGATATCTTGGCCAGACAGAACAGCCAGGCACTAGAAGAAGTATTTTTTTCCCACCACTTTATCTACTGGCATTGGAATTCGGAGCAACCCAGTTGACAAAGTCAAGAGGGGACTGAAAAATAAAATTAAATTATGAAAGGGAATAAAGGTCATTTTAAGTTAACCTGCAGGTTGTCATGTCTTTTTCTAACAGAAACAATATGGCTTATTTTTGTGGCGATAACGAAGTCACATATAAATGTGAAAAAAAATTCTGCGCTATCCCTGTGTATTAACTACCTATTACTCAACTCTATATACTATAGGAAGCAGCTAGCACCACTATGCATCCAACCATCTGTACAAAATGCAATTAATATTTATAGTCACAAAAAAGTGCAGCGTTCTCCATCAATAAAGTGCATTCAAATTATAGTGCATTAATAAACATCTGAAAACAGTTTAAAAATCATCTATGTATAATAAATTTATTAATAACGTGAGCAATGGCGGCTGGTGCATTGGGGGCGCAGGGGCGCCGCCCCCCATCCATGCGCCCGGCCCCCTAATCTACATGCGGGGCGCCGGACACATGGATTTCAATGGGGCTTTTTTTTTTTTAGCATAGGCTTTTTAGGCTAAAAGAAAGGGTGGGCTCGGGGCACAGAGCACTGTGCCCTGAGGCCCACCCAGTTGTGTGACAATAGCGAATGAATATTCCCTATTGTCACACAGATCCTCCTCCTGGCCAATCAGGAAGCGGGTCTGAGACCCGTTTCCCGCTTGGCCGAAAGGAGAAGCTATGCCATTGGACATGGAGGAGGAGGGAGGAGATGCAAAGTCAGGGGGAAGAAGCCGAAGCTGAAGCCGCCGCCTCGTGCTGCTGCTGCCTGCCCTCCCTCCACATATCCAGGCAGGGTGAGTGAGCCAGATGGTAGGTATGGTGTGTGGCCTAGTGTGGTCGGGGGGGTAGTATGGTGCGGTCCGTCTGACGCCCCCCCCCCCCCCGGCCATTGGAGCACCAGCCGCCACTGAACGCAAGTCCGTCTTTTCTTTTAAATATATAAACAATCCAATCAATAAATGATTCAATGTCCATGAAAAAAAAAAAGGGGTGCAGTCCCATACACCAGAAACTCTTCAGTATTTTGTCTCTGATCACCACAATGCCCTTCACCCCACCTTCTCGCCTGCTTGAATGGACCTCACTAATTAAAAGAAGTCTATATGCACTTTGCGGTGTTATAAGTGGCACGGCTCCCACTGGCCATACACTCCAAATCAGTGGCATAGTGCAAATCACTAATAAGCATTTATTTCCATTTAAAAATCCACTCACATTTCAGAAGTAAAACACAAGCATTTCACAATACAATCCTCTGCATCCACTGCTCCACCTATTCCCAGCATGATTACGTCACCACCCACCTCACACGTAGCGCCCAATGGGCTTTCTCAAAAGTTCAGGCTAGTGGACTGCATCACGTTTCCGGTTTTTCAAAGTCAGATGGCTTTCTGAGGCCTAGAAAAAGTGAACAGACATTGGGGAGGAGGGAATTTTGTGCACATAATTAGCCAGAGAGAATCATGGTGGATCCATAAAACAAAAGTACTTACCTCTCGAGGGCTTAACATAGAATTTGATTTGAACAGTTTTATTAGCAAGTCGTAGACCTGTCTGGAGTAACTAGTATTTGTTACTATTTTTTTTTTTTTATATGCCAGTAGTGGTATAATATTTTGTGTATATATATACAGTTTAGTAGTAGAAGGATCCAATGGTGGGGTTACATATAGTAAAGGGTGATCTAAATTTATTTTATTCTATTTGTTTTTTTTTTATATCTTTTATGCTTCAATTATAAGCTACAGTATGATGTTTATACATGGAGTACAAGGGGCTATATGCTATTATATACAACCACTAGATGGGGCTGGTGCACACATACACACATTATATATAAATATATATATACAGTATATCACAAAAGTGATTACACCCCTCACATTTTTTGTAAATATTTTATTATATTATTTCATGTGACAACACACAGCCACAAATGTCTAAACTGCTGGCAACAAAAGTTAGTACACCTCTAAGTGAAAATGTCCGAATTGGGCCCAATTAGCCATTTTCCCTCCCCGGTGTTATGTGACTCGTTAGTGTTACAAGGTCTCAGGTGTGAATGGGAAGCAGGTGTGTTAAATTTGGTGTTATCGCTTTCACTCTCTCATACTGGTCACTGGAACTTCAACATGGCACCTCATGGCAAAGAACTCTCTGAGGATCTGAAAAAAAAAAAAAATGTTGCGCTACATAAAGATGGCCTAGGCTATAAGAAGATTGCCAAGATCCTGAAACTGAGCTGCAGCACAGTGACAAAGATCATACAGCAGTTTAACAGGACAGGTTCTACTCAGAACTGGCCTCGCCATGGTCGACCAAAGAAGTTGAGTGCACGTGCTCAGCGTCATATCCAGAGGTTGTCTTTGGGAAATAAACATAAGAGTACTGCCAGTATTGCTGCAAAGGTTGAAGGGGTGGGAGGACAGCTTGTCAGTGCTCAGACCATATGCCGCACACTGCATCAAATTGGTCTGCATGGCTGTCATCCCAGAAGGAAGTCTCTTCTAAAGATGATGCACAAGAAAGCCCGCAAACAGTTTGCTGAAGACAAGCAGACTAAGGACATGGATTACTGGAACCATGTCCTGTGGTCTGATGAGACCAAGATAAACTTATTTGATTCAGATGGTGTCAAACATGTGTGGCGGCAACCAGATGAGGAGTACAAGGACAAGTGTGTCTTGCCTACAGTCAAGTATGGTGGTGGGAGAGTCATTGTCTGGGGCTGCATGAGTGCTGCTGGCACTGGGGAGCTACAGTTCATTGAGGGAACCATGAATGCCAACATGTACTGTGACATACTGAAGTAGAGCATGATCCCCTTCCTTTGGAGACTGGGCCGCAGGGCAGTATTTCAACATGATAACGCCCCAAACACACCTACAAGACTACCACTTCCTTGCTAAAGAAGCTGAGGGTAAAGGTGATGGACTGTCCAAGCATGTCTCCAGACCTAAACCCTATTGAGCATCTGTGAGACATTCTCAAATGGAAGGTGGAGGAGTGCAAGGTCTCTAACATCCACCATCTTTGTGATGTTGTCATGGAGGCGTGGAAGAGGACTCCAGTGGCAACTTGTGAATCTCTGGTGAACTCCATGCCCAAGAGGGTTAAGGCCGTGCTGGAAAATATGGTTGCCAAACAAAATATTTGGGCACAGTTTGGTCATCATTTTGGCTTAGGGGTGTACTCACTTTTGTTGCCAGCAGTTTAGACATTAATGGCTGTGTGTTGAGTTATTTTGAGGGGACAGCAAATTTACACTGTTATACAAGCTGTACACTCACTACTTTACATTGTAGCAAAGTGTAATTTCTTCAATGTTGTCACATGAAAAGATATAATAAAATATTTACAAAAATGTGAGGGGTGTACTCACTTTTGTGAGATACTGTATATATATACATATATATATATATATATATATATATATATATATATGTATATATATATAGAGCATGTGATAGAGGTAGCTCCCTGTGTATAGATGGCTCACATATCGGTACAAATGCTGCATTTTCGATATTAGAAGTAAAGTTATCAGCTTGTAGGATGTGTATGGCCAGTGGGAGCGGTGCCACTTATAACACTGTAAAGTGCATATAGACCTCTTTTAATTAGTGAGGCCCATTCAAGCAGGTGAGAAGACACCCATAGGTGGGGTGAAGGGCACTGTGGTGATCAGAGACAATTACTGAAGAGTTTCTGGTGTATAGGACTGCACCCCTATTTTTTACACAGACATTGAATCATTTATCGATGGATTGTTTATATATTTAAAAGAAAAGATGGACTCACGTTATTAATTAATTTATTATACATAGATGATTCTTACACTGTTTTCAGATATTTATTTATGCACTATAATTTGAATGCACTTTATTGAAAGAGAGCACTGCATTTTTTTGTGACGATAGAGAAGTCACAACACTTGAAAGTTGTAAATTTCATCTCATTGTCTCCTTGAGCCTTCTCCAGTAGGATAGGTGTGGTTTGTGAAGGCTGAGGAGCATTGGATTGGTTTATATAGTCTGAAAAGGGGTGAACTCCTTCCTTACTTCTTTTTCAAGCTGACCCACTTAAGACAGGAAGCCTCCAACTTCAACATGAGATATTCCCATGATTCCTTGCAGTCTTGTCTAGCAGTGCTCCTAAAAAGGACTACAGCTGTACTTTCTGGTTATTGTGTGTTTTAGAAACTTTCTGTGATAGCTATATCTTTTTGATATAATGCCTCTTGCAGACTGCAGAAGGAATAGATTTGGGGTGTGCGTAATTTTTCACTGAATGGGCAGGTTAACCATAACCAGTGTTGGGGGTAACGAGTTACAAAGTAACGGATTACAGTAACTACATTACTTTTTTTGGTAACGAAGTAAGGTAACTAGTTACAATACTCATATTGGTAACTACACTACTTTACTAGGCTATAGGAGGTAACTACACTACTTTACTAGGCTATAGGAGGTAACTACACTACTTTACTAGGCTATAGGAGGTAACTACACTACTTTACTAGGCTATAGGAGGTAACTACACTACTTTACTAGACTATAGGAGGTAACTACACTACTTTACTAGGCTATAGGAGGTAACTACACTACTTTACTAGGCTATAGGAGGTAACTACACTACTTTACTAGGCTATAGGAGGTAACTACACTACTTTACTAGGCTATAGGAACGCGCTTTCCTGCGTTACCCAAGCCGTGCGATACAATCATTATTTAGAAGAATAGAGAGGGATGAAGGTTATGACTTTTTGTTGCACTTTATGTTTTATTCTGTTTTTTCAGGTTTTGTTCTCATGTTTCCCAAAGCCTGTGTTTATACAATAAACTCTATGCAGAAAGAGTGTCGTGTATCTTCTTCTACACGGTCAATTAAGAAAGAGGAGAGTAAAGTAATAAGTAGTGAAGTTACTTTTCAAATGCAGTAACTAGTAAAGTAATCTCGTTACAATTTACATAAGTATCTAGTAACTAGTTAAATTTTTTGAGTAACTACCCCAACACTGAACATAACTACCTTGCATCATGGTTAGTGTACATCATTTCAGAAATTGGCACTCCAAGGACACTAGATTACCATCAACCTTCAACTCAAACACTGTTAGAATAAAAAACAAAAACCAAGGATGGATACTATTATATACTTTTGTCTGTATATGTTTCCATGGTAAATAGTTTCATTACAGTATGGGTTTGGCCTATGGTCACATCACCCTGAATGTGCCCGATCTCATTTAATTCTGGAAGCTAAGCAGCGTGGGCCTAATTAATACTTGCATGGGGGGACTGCCTAGGAATACCAGGTGCTGTATAAACAAGGCTTCTTGTCACCCTACTATTGTGCATAGGGTCATTATGATTTTTTGTAATTGTTTGCACTTTAGAACAATGGCTGCCGATCTTTCCACAAGGATAGAGTAAAGTGAAAGACTTCAAAAGGATGGCGTCCATAACCAGTGCTGAGTATATGCTTAGCAATGGTTCTATATAGACTAATAAAACACGGCTGCTATATTTTGTCTTGTGTATGCACTCTAGCAAAATAGCGCCAATGCAGTACCTGTAGAGTATAGGTCTAGCTATAGTGACATATGGCATTTAGACTTATAAAACATGGCTGCCGCAGTTTGTCTTTCATTTTGGACTCTAATAAAATGGCGCTGGCATTAAACACAACAAGCAACTTTTTTTAGCAGGCTATTTAAAGGATAGGAAAGGATAAGTCAGCAATCTAGTACAGGCATACCCCACTTTTAGGTACACAATGGGACCATAGCATGTATGTAAAACGAAAATGTACTTAAAGTGAAGCAATACCTTTTTTCACTTCTCAATGCATGTAAATACAGTAAAACCTTGGTTTGAGATTAACTTGGTTTAAGAGCGCTTTACAAGACAAGCAAAATTTTCAAATAAATTTTGACTTGATATACAAGCAATGTCTTGATATACAAGTAGCCTCAAGTCACAGCTGAGTATAAAAGAGAAGAGAGGTGCCTCTAAGTGTAGCAATATGGTTAAATTTAATGAAGGTACAACATTTAGCAACTCACATGGTTGATGATTGGAACAGGCACATCTAAGAATGCAGGCATCCAGGCTAAAGCTGTCCACATAGACCATCCTCCACACCGTCATCTACGTCATCCTTTCCATGCTGCCCCTCGCTTTCAGATCGCTTTACTGCAGGGTGGTCTTCCCGGTCAGGATTACAGACTGGCAGCCGGCGGTGCAGAAGATAGTCTATGTGGACAGCTTTACCCCGGATGCCTGCATACTTGGATGTGCTTGTTTTATTCATTAAGCATGTGAGATGCTAAATGTTGAACCTTCATTAAATGGAACCATATTGCTACACTTAGGGGCGCCTCTCTTCTCTTTGATACTCTGTAGCTCCTGCTGGATTTTGCTTCTAATCCCCTTGTGGAAGCGGCTATTTGTGGATGGACATTTTATGGTTATATAACCTATCGCAATGCTATAATCTTTTTATATGGGCTATAAACTGAAGGACTTATGAATAAATGGTTGTGGAACGAATCATCTGAGTTTTCATTATTTCTTATGGGAAAATTTGCTTTGATATAAGAGTGCTTTGGATTACAAGCATGTTTCCGGAACGAATTATGCTTGCAATCCAAGGTTTTACTGTACACTAGCTCTAGGAAATCTTGGTCAGCTTGACATGGCACTGTTCCCAAACCATAAGTAACAAGAACACCAAACTTGGGGAGCATGTTAAGGGGAATCAGGACTATGACATGATAGATAACCTAGGCAAGCTGTCCGACCACAAAATAGGATATGTTGTAGTCCTGGGTCCCCTCTCGATGCTCCCTAAGTTTGGTATCCCTGTCACTTATGGTTTGGGAGTAGTGCCATGTCAAGCTGACCAAGATTTCCCATAGACGACAATGTTAAAAATCAGGAGTAGTGCAATGCCAAGCTGACCAAGCTGTGTCCGTACTCCCGAGTGTATGTAAAGTGAGTGTACGTAAAACGGGGTATGCCTGTATTACCTGAAGACTTGCATGCACATAAAACACGTTGGGAGGAGCTACATGCTGCTGCCACTTCTGTTTCTGGGACCAGTGGCATCTTAGTAAGTGAATAAAAAACAATCGACTAGAATGGGTACTATAAACTCATTAGCCTGTGTGTGTTTCAATGGTAAATATTTTACTTTGACCTTAGTGTGCCTTTAAATCTGTTTTGGCCAGCTTGGCATGTACAAGGTAAAAGGTAGGAAAATGATTTCCAGCCTAAAAACGTATTGGTATATGTTGACTGGACTTGGTCTGTAAACTAAAGGAGCGTAAAAAATGAATTCATACATTAGAGGAGAAGGGAAAGGATTGAAACACAAATACATTTTTCTATTACACAGCTGACAGCCTCTTGGGAAAACAATTATCGTCTGGCTTTAGACATGCGCAAATTGACACATAAGATTTTACCATGTATACTGTTTTCAAAGGCTTAAATTATTTATTTCTTGTGACCCATCACTTTGTTACTCTCCAGCAACTACACAAAACTACTTTTATTTTTTTTGTGTAAGGTTTCTACACTAAGACTTAGTAAAAATTGGACACTTGGCATTGAATTTTCTCACCTGCAGGATGCATTTCTGATACCGGAGGCACACAGAGTATATTAAGCTGATTCTGCAGATCTTATTCTAAACAATTCCTTCTAGCTCCCTCTGTGCAGTACGGTGTACTCAGCACTGATGTATGGGCCAAAAGCAGGAAATTTTTAAACAAGCCTTGGGTGTGCTCAAAAGAAACAATAGTGCTGGAAGGTAGAATAAAATTTGGGGTCTATATACAAATGAGTGAGAAGCAAGTTTCTAACCATTTATGATGTTTCATAACCATGCCATTACTTTGCAATCTTTGAGAAGCAATTTGCCACAAAGAACGCCATAAAATAAGCAATTTTTTAAAATAACAGGTGAATTATTAATCATCAAACAGCCCCATCCACTGCTCGATATTGTCCTTTTCTAACCTGCAGATCAATGCCTGAATAAGTGTAATACCAGCTCATCCGTTTTCCTAATTACTGTGTGAAGACCACATTGGTTAGTTGTCATCTACAGTGATGGGATAAGAGCAGAAATAATGTGAATTTACAAACAGACTCCTTTGTTCCAGTTCAACCACTTGCCGACCGCCTACAGTATATTTACTGCGGCAATCAGCCCCTCCTGGGCAAAGCGACGTAGTACTACGTCGCTCGCCCAGGAGCCTGCAGGGGGCGAGCGCCCGTCGCCGGAGGCGCGCTCCTGCCCCTGCTCATTCACGGCCATCCCCGCGCGTGTGACCGGCGGCTCCGATGTCCGCTGGCCACTCGCGATCTCCCGCTGGACAGGGAGAAAGGCAGGCGACTGATGTAAAGAAAACCGCCTGTCATTCTCCCTGGTGTAACTGCAGAGATCATACGATCCTGCTATGTAGGATCGTATGTCTCTGTGGTTACATCACAAGCCATGCCCCTTTACAGTTAGAATCGCACCCCCTAGGGACACACTTAACCCCTTAATCACTAATAAAGTTAACCCCTTCCCTGCCAGTGTCATTTTTACAGCAACAGTGCATATGTATAGCAGTAGTAATGTCACTGGTACCCCCAAAAGTGTCAAAAATGTCAGTCAGGGGTCCGATCTGTCCACCGCAATGTTGCAGTCCCGCAAAACAAAATCGCAGATCGCCGCCATTACTAAAAAAAAAAAAACAATAAAAATGACATAAATCTTTCCCTTAGTTAGTAAACGCAATAACTTTTGCGCAAACTAATCAAAATACGCTTATTGCGTTTTTTTTTTACCAAAAATATGTAGCAGAAAACAAATTGGCATAAAATGTTAAAAAGTTTTGATTTTTACATTTTTTTGTATGTGAAAAATATTGTTATTTTTTCAAAATTGTCGCTCTTTTTTTGTTTATAGCGCAAAAAGTAAAAATTGCACAGGTGAGCAAATACCACCAAAAGAAAGCTCTGTTTGTGGGAAAAAAAGGACATCAATTTCATTTGGGTACAGCGTCGCACGACCGCGCAATTGTCCGTTAAAGTCACGCAGTGCCGAGTCGCAAAATAGGCCCTGCTCTTTGAGCAGCCAAATCCTCCGGGGCTTAAGTGGTTAAAGTACATCTGAACCAAATCACTAAAATCTAATAAAAGCTTTGACATGTTGATGTAATTTCAAGGGGTCTTTTTAATTTGTTTTGAATTTGAAACCATCATTAAAATAAATAAACTTTGTTTGGCAATGTTTGGCCCCCTTTCCTTCTGAGAATGCTAGATGTCATGCTGATCCAATGGTTTTAAGCCTCGGTTCACATTTATGCGATGCGGGAAGGCTGCGAATCCGCAGCCTGTTCCCGCATCGCACACGCACCCCCGGGAGTTCACAGTGCCATATGCGATACGCTGGGGGTGTCAATGTAATCTTAACGACACCCCCAGTTTGATCGCATATCGCCAGACTTGTATAAAGTACTCGAAATTTCTACTTGAGTAAAAGTACAAGTGCTCCATTAAAAAAGTGACTTGAGTAGAAGTGGAAGTGCTCGCAGAAAAAGTTACTTAAGTAGAAGTATTAAAGTATTCAACATTTTTTTTACTTAAGTATTGCAAGTAGTTTTTTCAAAAAATTTGCTACTTAAGTACTAAAAGTAAAAAGTACCAGTAGTTTTGTAAAAAAATTTCTACTCAAGTACTGAAAGTAGAAGTAGAAGTACTGTGTTATGTAGTTATTAAAGAAATAAGTCAAAAGTTTGAACATCATATTGTTTTTTATTATTTCAAATGATTTATTCAAATGATTAACCTGTGTTTGTTAGTAGTTTCTTGATGCACTTTAAGCGCTGTAGCACCATTTATTTGTTTGTTTCATATTTTCTTTTTATTGGAAAGATTTGGTATAGCAGCTTTTATTATACACAGCCTTTATTTTCGTATGCGCTGATTTACAAATTACATTATACACATTTTTTTGAGCTTTATGCAACCTGCCGTCTACTGTTCTGGCAGTGGTAATTTTTTTAAAAGTAACGAGTAACTATGCAGCACAAAAAAAAAATACTTGAGTAGAAGTATCGAAATCATCGAAAAAATGTAGTGAAGTAAAAGTAGAAGTAGGAGAAAAAAATTCTACTCTAGGAAAGTACAGATACCGCATTTCGGTACTTAAGTACAGTACTTAAGTAGTTCTACTTCGTTACTATACATCTCTGCATATCGCAGTGCGATCGTGCAGCTCGCACAGGATCGGATCGCACAAGTGTGAACCGCTGTGCGATCCAATCCTGATGCGGCTGCCAAAAAGGGTCCCTGTGCGTGTTTGCTGCGGCTGCGGTGCAAATTTAGCCATACAAACTGTATGGCTAAACTCGCACCGCACAGCCGATCGCATGTAATGTCGGAGCAGTGCGCTCCGACATTAAATGCGAACCCCGCACACGCACAAGTGTGAACCGGGGCTCAGGCTTTCTGAAGCACTAACCTGGAAAACTTATGCAGATGCATGCAAGTCCCAGATCAGTGATTTAAAAAAACATTGAAGCCACGGGCAGCCAGACAACTGGTATTCCAAGAAAGGTGAGCAACAGCAGTTCCCTTTTTTTTCTCTCATTACATATCCTTTAATGTAGCCAAGTCTTCCAGCTGCTGCAGAACAACAGTTAATAATGGAAGTACAAGCAATTATCAAAGGGACCTTCTAAATGCATGTTCTTTGCATAATAAGAAACATGCTTAGAAAAAGAGATACAGCTAGCAAACTCTGGAGAGGGAACAGATTGTGTGGTTCATGCAAGATGTGCTGGATAATCTTTTATGGCATTAAATATTTAGCATAATCACCATACAGGTAATAGAGAGATTCCTGTAATGTTTAATTAGCCTAAAACACTGCAACGGTCTTCCCCAAATGATTCTTTGTGAAAATAATTTTCCTGTGTTAATAGAGGTTCTTTGCTACGTTCAAAGGAGATTTGTAAAATGGGTTTAGAGGTTTAAAGAGTAACTTCCAACATCCAACTGGAAGATTTAAGAGAATATATTTTTTCCCCTACGCTTCTGTCACCTAGAAACAGCTCCGCGCATTGTTTTTACACAATAATATATCATTTTAGTTAACAAGCGGAAGAGAGGTTTTAATAAAGCATGAGGAGCTATCTAATACGCACCCAGGGCTGCTATGGAAATTGATTATTTAGAAAAACGTGTTTTACAATTAAACATCTCTGTTTATTCATAGGAAAAATGTTCAGGCACTCATTACAGGCATAATTTTAGTTATAGGTGGTGACTGACCCTAATACCAATGAAAGGTGTCCATACTGCAGGACCAACATCCCATTCAAGAGTAGGAGCCATTAGAGTGCAAGCATGGACAGCCTGGCATTAGCTGGCACTGGCTGGGCTGTAGATATCAGAGGAAGCAAGTATGTACCTGCTGGGGTGATGGGGGGCTTTTGGCTCAGTTTGTTGTATGTAGGGGACCGGGGTGGGGGGGTGGGGGCATTTTTTAGGGCTTGTGCAAACAGACTTTAAGCTTATGCTTATGGTATCAGTTGGAAATGTTTCTGGGAACATTTAGAATTTACTGATACAATAGAGCAGTGATGGCGAACCTTGGCACCCCAGATGTTTTGGAACTACATTTCTCATGATGCTCATGCACTCTGCAGTGTAGTTGAGCATCATGGGAAATATAGTTCCAAAACATCTGGGGTGCCAAGGTTCGCCATCACTGCAATAGAGTATGTTTTATCTGAACATTTGACCTCCTAGCCTGCACTGAGCCTGCATTCTCCAGGTTTTGCATTCGCATTATATGGGAATGCAAAATCTGTTTGTAGCACACAAACATCTGTTTATACAGGCCCTAAAGCTGACATTTAATTTGCTTTCATTTTGCTTTTCCAGGTTACCCTAGCCCTCATTAACAGCCCAATTTGATTTTAATATAAAGCTCTTCCGTGTTCATGACACACCTTTTTCTAGACCCAGTGCTATTTATGTGCTTTTCTATGCAATGCAGGCAGATTATGAATAGTGGGAGGGGCCAGCAGGGTGCTGTACATAGCTTCCTGAAAACATCACAGCTTCTTCCTTTACTACTCCTCCCTAGAGCCCCCAGTCCTGATGCAAGCATTAGGATGGCTTGGGAGTAGTTATGCAAACATCAAAATGCCTTCATGGGCAGGTGTCAGTTTAGAGCAGGGATCCTCAAACTACGGCCCTCCAGCTGTTGCAGAAGTACACATACCATGAGACATTGTAAAACTATGACATTCACAGACATGACTAGGCATGATGGGAATTGTAGTTCTTGAATAACTGGAGGTCCATAGTTTGAAGACCCCTGGAAAGGAATGAGTGTTTCTTAGACTGACTACATTTGGATGCAGATTGCCCTAGGTAAAACCCACATTTGATACTGGGCTTCCAAGAATAAAACAACTGAAATACAATGATTGAAAGGGACGGGCAAGGGACAGTAAGGATGGGGAGTAAAGTGCCAGATTTTTTTTAGATGTCCTTCAGCCAGGAAATTAGACAACTCTATCTGACTCTCTGCAGCTACTGCCGCAAACTATGAGAAACTCACAGTAGGCAGTGAAAGCAATTTCAGTTCAATTATAGGAGGGAATCTGCAAAACTGGAAGTAAGGCTGATTCTCAGCTTCCAAATTGTGGATTAACTAATATGGTATGAAGTAGTGATCGACCGATATCGTTTTTTCATTGCCAATACCGATACCAATATTTTGGTCATCGCGTATCGGTATCGGCTGATATTGGCCGATATTTTCGTACATTTAAATTTTTTTTAATTTTTTTTACAGGTACTCTTGTGGAGGGATCTGGGGGTCTAAAAGACCCCAAACCCCTCCTCTGCACTTAAAAGCATTCAAAAAGCCAATTTTGGATTTTTTGAACGCTGACATATTTTTGAATCTGGCGCCAGTACCCGGAAGTGATGTCATGACATCACTTCCGGGTTTTTGCATGGAGACCCGATCAGAGTGGCTTTGATTGGATCTTCGGCGGCCATGCAGGCTGGTTGCCGGGTCTCCTCTCAGCTTCTCAGCTGCATCGGTTGTCATTACAAGACAGTTGGCTGTCAGTAATAGACGCCGGTATCGGGCGATTATGGCTTCGCCGATAATCGGTTGATCCCTAGTGTGAAGTAGAGTCCTGAAATAAGGACATCAACCAAGGTTGTACTTCAATCATCTACGCAAGGTTTACTGATTTAAATCAATGCAGCAGATTGCAAAGCACAATCACAGCAGAGTCTAGGCAGGTACAGTCTACTTTCTCCATTACAGGTGGCACTCTTCTGCAGTGGCACTGCAGTTAGAGAGGAGTCAAGGGGAACAGGGTTCCTCTGTGGTTTCCTGGGCACTAGGGAAGCTATCCCATTAGATGCTGCCACCCAGGTTTGGCATACACTTTGTGAATTGGTAGACCTTGCCTGGTAAGGACAGAACCAGCAGAAGTGAAAGGTTCTTGACGAGGAAAGTAAGCGTAGGGCTCAAAATTTCTCTGGACATCTGCCTGCTTGTGCACAAGAGAGCTAAGCTGCATTCTACCTTGTTCTACAAGCACTCTCAGTTCGGTTGAGTCCTGCTCTCTACACATTGTTGGAACTGTTAGTGATTCCAGCTGGGCTGCTTTTCCACCTGGTTATCTGTAATCTGTCTCTGCATTATTTCAATACAAGTTCTTATATTGCACTGGGACTGAATGTATTATTGCTGATGCACCACGTTGTAGCCCACCTACAAGTGTGATGATTACAAAAAAGACCAGGGGGGTTTTAGCTACTATTCAAACCTGAGCAATTTGAAGTGAGTCTCCAGAAGCGGTTCAGCAATTGACACTTCAGATATCCATGTTATTCTTTTGTACCCATTTCTCAATGCTCGGAAAAAGTACAGTATAGGGGCCTCTGTAGGGCATGATCACATGTTTTTAGACTGTAATGTGAATGCCTTAAAACTGATTGTAATGTGTGTTTTTTGCACCTAACAACTGTCTCCTCCTCCTAGTAACTATCTTTCTATTGGCTAAATCTAAAACGCTCCAGCCTAAAATTGTCTAAGAAAAGTACATACAAATGCGCAAAAAAAGTCTAAAGATGCCAACGCTCAAGTGTGAATGTAGACTCATAGATCATCTTCAGCATGAATCCTATTTAAGGAGAGGGAAATTTCTATCTCAAATAACATTAAGTTTGTTATTTTTTTCCTTGTATCGTAGCCAAGTGTGATGTGAGCCAACATAGTTATTACAATAAAACAATAACTGAGAAAGACCACAAACATTCTTTTCGAAGAATCCTGCAGAGTACAAGAAAACTATGAAAACGGGGTTAACAATCTTTATACTTTGTAGGTCCACACCACTCTACTGATACTCCATTACATCAGACTTTATTCTGTTCTAATCTTATCAGCACTTTTATATTAATTTAATTATTACATGTATGTACAATATATAGCACTGACAATTTACGCATAGCTTCATCTTTACTTCTTGAATGCCACCGTCGTGCTGCTAGAATCAGTAAACCGCTTGTTCATTTTATGAGAAGGCACCACAAAGAACTGTATGACTAAAGGCTGAAGTATGTATGAGGAACTGTTAAAAAGCCTGCTGAATCTGGCTACAGTAGCTTATATGGCATTCTGAATTAAACACAACTGTGGTTTTTCCTGGATAGACTGATCAATTCACTGGTCACTTTTACTTGTTGCCTGCCATTGCTTTTTTATGACATCTATCTGGTCTATAAATGCTGCAAGTGCAGTATGAGTAGAGTTAGTGATGGGTTAACTGGGTTATGAAGTTCGAGAAAACCTAAAAAGAGAAGACAATTATATGAAAAGCTGTGTTCACCTAGCTACACATAAGGAAAACAGAAGAGAAATAAGTTTGTCCAGTGAAGCTGAACATGGCCCTGTTTTCCTGGCAGCACTGTATGAATGTTCTGCCCCTGGGGAGTGTCAATCATTTCACTGCAAGTGGCTGACATGTCTTTGCTGACTGATCTGACAACCTGAGGGAAATAGTTCTAATGCAGAGTAAGATCGAATGCCACATCTGCTGGTACACAACATGGGATTGACCGATAGTGCTACAGGCTCAGGATTAAGGGCAATTAAAAGCCCAGGGACCAGCATCGTCCACCAGGAAAAGGCTGGTAAATATGGTTTATGTGGGCAGGAATGATTGAAAACGCTGATACACTGATATGAATGAAACACCTTCAGGACTAGAGATGGTAAAATATATAACAGAGATTTACAGATGTGTTGTCATCCAATTTAATTTGTCAAGTTGTTATTAATAATAATAATTAATCCTTCTTCTAATCCAGGGGTGCTCAACCTTTTGCACATTTCAGGCCACTTAAGTGATTTGGTAGCCGATCGCGGGTCACAATGAAATGAAATGGTTCAAAATGTAAAATTATTTATTTTGAATAGCATAAAGTAGATTTAAAAAAACAATCAGGATCATCATTTTCTGTGTGACCAATCCTCATTGGATGTTTACTCACTGTTTAATCACAATCACAAAGATCAAATTGTTTATTACCCGAGCATACCTTTAATCCCACTCTCACAGACCAGGTGTGACCAGTCAAAAAAGCTCTGAACCAGTGTTTTAACCATCGTTATATTCAAGTCTTTGCAGCCATCTCTTGAATTGCCAAAACAAGGATTTTGGACAACCTAAACAATAACCATCAAACCAGGGAAGCGCATGCCCTAGTAGTGCAAGAAACTTCTTTATTAAACAAAAATAAAATGACAGATAATGCAATCACATGCTCCCAGAATGACAAAACTGCGAGAATCCATCTTCAGAACCCCTGTATGGCTGCCACTAGATGTAATCCATTTAGCTAAAGGCTCCTCTCCCCATGTTTATGTTATAGGAAAGAGTAGAGCAGGGAACTGGTCGCAACAGCAGCTTGTGTATCACAGTTGCCGAGATTATGGAGGATCGGCAATCTTTCAGTAGATTGGCGTGCGCCCAAAGGAGGCTGTATGGGTTGCCATAGGTTTAAGGTCGCGGGCCACATCAAATGGCTCAGCTGGCCACGAGTTGAGCATACCTGTTCTAGTCCCTTCCTTTACTCCTTCCTATAGTCCCTTTCTTCTCTTTGCTTATTTTCTGCCTACCTTTTCCTTCCTCTAGTCCAGTGGTGTCCAAACTTTTTTAAAAAAGGGCCAGACTTGATGAAGTGAACATGCGTGAAGGCCGACTATATATATATATATATATATATATATATATATACATATATACAGTGCCTTGTGAAAGTATTCGGCCCCCTTGAACTTTGTGACCTTTTGCCACATTTCAGGCTTCAAGCATAAAGATATAAAACTGTAATTTTTTGTGAAGAATCAACAACAAGTGGGACACAATCATGAAGTGGAACGAAATTTATTGGATATTTCAAACTTTTTTAACAAATAAAAAACTGAAAAATTGGGTGTGCAAAATTATTTAGCCCCCTTAATTTAATACTTTGTAGCGCCACCTTTTGCTGCGATTACAGCTGTAAGTCGCTTGCAGTATGTCTCTATCAGTTTTGCACATCGAGAGACTGAAATTTTTGCCCATTCCTCCTTGCAAAACAGCTCAAGCTCAGTGAGGTTGGATGGAGAGCGTTTGTGAACAGCAGTTTTCACTTCTTTCCACAGATTCTCGATTGGATTCAGGTCTGGACTTTGACTTGGCCATTCTAACACCTGGATATGTTTATTTGTGAACCATTCCATTGTAGATGTTGCTTTATGTTTTGCATCATTGCCTTGTTGGAAGACAAATCTCCGTCCCAGTCTCAGGTCTTTTGCAGACTCCATCAGATTTTCTTCCAGAATGGTCCTGTATTTGGCTCCATCCATCTTCCCATCAATTTTAACCATATTCCCTGTCCCTGCTGAAGAAAAGCAGGCCCAAACCATGATGCTGCCACCACCATGTTTGACAGTGGGGATGGTGTGTTCAGGGTGATGAGCTGTGTTGCTTTTACTCCAAACATAACGTTTTGCATTGTTTGCCAAAAAGTTCGATTTTGGTTTCATCTGACCAGAGCACCTTCTTCCACATGTTTGGTGTGTCTCCCAGGTGGATGGGGCAAACTTTAAACAACACTTTTTATGGATATCTTTAAGAAATGGCTTTCTTCTTGCCACTCTTCCATAAAGGCCAGATTTGTGCAGTATACGACTGATTGTTGTCCTATGGACAGAGTCTCCCACCTCGTCCAGAGTGATCATGGTCCTCTTGGCTGCATCTCTGATCCTTCTTCTCCTTGTATGAGCTGAAAGTTTAGAGGGATGGCCATGTCTTCGTAGATTTGCAGTGGTCTGATACTCCTTCCATTTCAATATTATCGCTTGCACAGTGCTCCTTGGGATGTTTAAAGCTTGGGAAATCTTTTTGTATTCAAAGCCGGCTTTAAAATTCTCCACAACAGTATCTCGGACTTGCCTGGTGTGTTCCTTGTTCTTCATGATGCTCTCTGCGCTTTAAACGGACCTCTGAGACTATCACAGTGCAGGTGCATTTATACAGAGACTTGATTACACACAGGTGGATTCTATTTATCATCATTAGTCATTTAGGTCAACATTGGATCATTCAGAGATCCTCACTGAACTTCTGGAGAGAGTTTGCTGCACTGAAAGTAAAGGGGCTGAATAATTTTGCACGCCCAATTTTTCAGTTTTTTAATTGTTAACAAAGTTTGAAATATCCAATAAATTTAATTCCACTTCATAATTGTGTCCCACTTGTTGTTGATTCTTCACAAAAAATTACAGTTTTATATCTATATGTTTGAAGCCTGAAATGTGGCAAAAGGTTGCAAGAATACTTTCGCAAGGCACTGTATATATATATATATATATACAGTGGGTACGGAAAGTATTCAGACCCCCTTAAATTTTTCACTCTTTGTTATATTGCAGCCATTTGCTAAAATCATTTAAGTTCATTCTTCTTCCTCATGAATGTACACATAGCACCCCATACTGACAGAAAAACACAGAATTGTTGACATTGTTGCAGATTTATTAAAAAAGAAAAACTGAAATATCACATGGTCCTAAGTATTCAGACCCTTTGCTGTGACACTCGTATATTTAACTCAGGTGCTTTCCATTTCTTCTGATCATCCTTGAGATGGTTCTACACCTTCATTTGAGTCCAGCTGTGTTTGATTATACTGATTGGACTTGATTAGGAAAGCCACACACCTGTCTATATAAGACCTTCCAGATCACAATGCATGTCAGAGCAAATGAGAATCATGAGGTCAAAGGAACTGCCTGAAGAGCTCAGAGACAGAATTGTGGCAAGGCACAGATCTGGCCAAGGTTACAAAAAGATTTCTGCTGCACTTAAGGTTCCTAAGAGCACAGTGGCCTCCATAATCCTCAAATGGAAGACGTTTGGGACGACCAGAACCCTTCCTAGAGCTGGCCGTCCGGCCAAACTGAGCTATCGGGGGAGAAGAGCCTTGGTGAGAGAGGTAAAGAAGAACCCAAAGATCACTGTGGCTGAGCTCCAGAGATGCAGTCAGGAGATGGGAGAAAGTTGTAGAAAGTCAACCATCACTGCAGCCCTCCATCAGTCGGGGCTTTATGGCAGAGTGGCCTGACGGAAGCCTCTCCTCAGTGTAAGACACATGAAAGCCCGCATGGAGTTTGCTAAAAAACACCTGAAGGACTCCAAGATGGTGAGAAATATGATTCTCTGGTCTGATGAGACCAAAATAGAACTTTTTGGCCTTAATTCTAAGCGGTATGTGTGGAGAAAACCAGGCACTGCTCATCACCTGTCCAATACAGTCCCAACAGTGAAGCATGGTGGTGGCAGCATCATGCTGTGGGGGTGTTTTTCAGCTGCAGGGACAGGACGACTGGTTGCAATCAAGGGAAAGATGAATGCGGCCAAGTACAGGGATATCCTGGACAAAAACCTTCTCCAGAGTGCTCTGGACCTCAGACTGGGCCGAAGGTTTACCTTCCAACAAGACAATGACCCTAAGCACACAGCTAAAATAATGAAGGAGTGGCTTCACAACAACTCCGTGTCTGTTCTTGAATGGCCCAGCCAGAGCCCTGACTTAAACCCAATTGAGCATCTCTGGAGAGACCTAAAAATGGCTGTCCACCAACGTTTACCATACAACCTGACAGAACTGGAGAGGATCTGCAAGGAGGAATGGCAGAGGATCCCCAAATCCAGGTGTGAAAGACTTGTTGCATCTTTCCCAAAAAGACTCCTGGCTGTATTAGATCAAAAGGGGGCTTCTACTAAATACTGAGCAAAGGGTCTGAATACTTAGGACCATGTGATATTTCAGTTTTTCTTTTTTAATAAATCTGCAACAATGTCAACAATTCTGTGTTTTTCTGTCAGTATGGGGTGCTATGTGTACATTCATGAGGAAGAAGAATGAACTTAAATGATTTTAGCAAATGGCTGCAATATAACAAAGAGTGAAAAATTTAAGGGGGTCTGAATACTTTCCGTACCCACTGTATATATATATATATATATATATATATATATACACATATATATGTATATATATTATATACACACACACACATATATATATATATGAAATAAAAAGCATCAGTGCTTTATGAATAAAATCACACTTACAGGCAGTAGATTTGTAGAGATGACACCTCCTTGGTCAGCTCCACAAGATCCTCGGTCAGCTTGTACAGGTGGCTGTGTGTGGTGAAGGAGAGAAGGAATGCAGTTTTCAAATTCATTCTGCACTCCTGCGCAGTCGGGGGCGGCGCCAGCCAGACAGAGCGGCGGCGGAGCTGAACTCTGCGGGACTCGGGAGCAGCCGAGCTGCCAAGAGAGTCATGTGGCCCCGCCCCCGAGCCATCGCATCGGCATCGGGGCGGGGATGTGTCTCTGGGGGCCGTATGGAACTATAGGATGGGCTGCAACTGGCCCGTGGGCCGGATTTTGGACATGACTGCTCTAGTCCCTTTCTTTCCTCCTTCCTTCCTACAGATCCTTACTTCTCCTTCTTACCTTCTCTCTTCCTCTAGCCCCTTTCTATAGTTTATCCTTTTATCTTATTTTCCTCCTTCCTTTCTTAACTGTAATCCCTTCCTTCTTTTTTCTTTACTCCTTCAGTTCTCTAGTCTCTGCTTCACTCCTTTCTTCCTGACTCTCTTCCATTTCTTCTTTTCATTCATATTCTTGCCTATATTTCTGAAGGAATGACTAAAAGAATCCAGCCTTTAGTATACTTTTCTTGAAAATTGCTCATAGATAACCTGCCTTCAGTTTAGCTGCAGCAGGCAATATCCTTTTTGCATTTAATCCTATACCTGTGTAAAAGCTGAAGCTTCATCTTATCTTCCTCTTAGATAATTTATGTGTTTTACATATTTCCAGGTTATGCCATGTACAGTTTCTACAGCTGGCTCAAACACACCCAAAACGACTGCTTATGCTCACATTATTGCCCATCATCAGACATTTAATTTGTTAAATGCTATGGTGGAAGGTGGCCCCAAAGGCTCTTAAAGGATGCTCCAAGATTCTACAGCATGTTCTGTAATGACTTTGCTTTCTCTGACATCTCAGTTGCAAAGTGGTAATTATTCTGTTTAGCTAAAATGGAAACCACTGCTAAAGAAAACAACTTGCCGTTCATTATCCTAGGCTTGCTTCCTTCTCTTGAAATAGGGTGTCCCTTTGTCTTTCCCTTTAGTCTATCATAAGTGCACAGTAAATACTGCCGCATGCTATCTGTTTTTTCCTCTATTAATGGATGCTAATGGACTCATTGTTTTCAGATGGCCATGAACTGGTAAATATAGCCTACAAAGAGGGACGACGAGCTGAATTGTTTAAAGCCGATGTCTTCAACACACATTATTTTCTGCCTCTTGTAATAAAAGATTCAAGCCAGTCTTTCAATTCCCACAGAAAAGGTTTTTTATTTGTTGTTTAAAAAAAGACTCAGGTACAATCAACCGCTTCAATCAGGGCCTTCAATTTCTTTTACTAATTAGTTGCCTGTGCAGGTAAATAATCTGTTAGCTCTAAGCTTTGTTTGGAATTCCAGGGTCTGTGGATTCGTTTTTTTACTCTGTCATTTGTTGCTTAGGAGGACAGAACAATATATGGCAAAAGATCTTTGTCAAGTTTATGTTGCTCTATGTCACATAATTATGCATGACCTATACATGCAGAAGCAGAATAGCCATTAAAGCTGTTTTGGGTGCTTTCTGCATAATGCTTACCCAATATTTCACCTAGACATATAGCAATGCTAGCCACGCACTGTATAAGCTTATTTCCTTATTGAACATTTTGATAGTTTTTACAAATATGTACTTACATTTTAACAAAGAAACAATATACCTGTGAGGCCTGATACCAATATATATTTATTAAAGTGTATATCCAGAAAAAGGTTACCGTCCTGTTGAAGATGGTTTCACCAGAGAGGGACACAGACAGGTAAAAAAAAAAAAGTATCCTAGCTTTCCTCTACTCTGCCATACATTTTCTTGCTCTTTGCATTGCTTTTGGAGATTTTCTTTATTCTTCCAGTCTGAAGAAACCTGTATCACTGGGACAGTGAGGACAAAGCTGAAAATGTCCTATCAAATACTTACCGTAATTTTACTTTCCTGATGGACTTTATGGCAGCATATGTTTGGTTGACCCCGTCCATGCTCCTGCCCCATAGGACCCCACTATCATACATTTTCAGGCTGAGCCAGAGGTCGCGTTCCGTAACTAGCCTACTCATGACACGGAGAGGGAACTCCTGCTGCCATGGAGTTCATCAGTAAAGAAAAATTACAGTAATTGACAGGAAATTTTCGGTCTCCTGACAGACTCCATGGCAGCATACGTTTGGGAACTAACTAGCCCAAAAAAAGCAAGGATGGGATGCCGAAAAAAAAGTAGGGTTTCAAACATACCACTTAGCCTACAGAATCCTTATGGATAGGTATTAACAGAATAAGGAATTTAGCTGCACCCCACAATGAGCCAGAACAGCCTTAATGGAAGGCATGTCACCCCCCTACAAATATTACTGGCACCCTTTCACAGGGAGCCCATGAAGTCTACACACTCCTGGTTGAGAGCTTTGTCACTTCTGTAGGAACCAGGCCCTAAGCTCTATAAGCCTGTTGGCTAGCTGGAATGACCCATCCAGCGATGATTATGGATGATATCTCTGTCCTGCTGGTTCTGCTAGAGAGAGTGACAAAGAGGTGTTAAAGCTCTGAGCAAAGCTGTAGTTTGTGAGCATGCTCAAAGTTTCACTATATCCATGGCATGGAACCAGTTATCCTTAGTGGTCCTGCATATGGGAGGAACAAATCTTTTGTTTACATACTGGCCTCTCCTGCTTCCAGCGTGCTTTCCAAATAGACATTCAATGCTGCTGGAAGTTTTGTGACAGCCAAACTAGTGTGTCTGTCCACAGACTCTGTTGACCAGCTGACTTTTATCAAAATGAATCAGTCCTGGATCAACAGCAGCTATGAAGCCCCTGATGCTGATGTAACTTATTGAATTTGCTAGGGGTCTGCCATCCCTTGAAGACTGCATATGCTGCCTATCCTATTCCTCAATCTTCATAATGCTAGCTTCCGACAATGTTTTTGGTTTAGGGCACCACCAACACCCATGGCCTAATTTTTCTGCACTTGTATGACAGGTGCATACAATTTAAATTTTGTATGTAATTTCTAACAGCAGGGCCTGTCCCTGTGGCCTGCACCCAGCAAGAGTAACTGCGAGGGGTTGTGGTGTTCAGGCACCACCAACAACCAATGCCCAATTTTTCTGCACCTGTATGACAAGTACATGCGATTTCAAAATTTGTATGAAATTTTTACCAGCAGGGCCCGTTCCTGCACCCAGCAAGAGTAACTGCGAGGGTTTGCGGTGTTCAGGCACTGCTAACAACCAAGGCCCAATTTTTCTACACCTGTATGACAAGTTCATGCAATTTCAAATTTGTATGGAATTTTTAACAGCAGAGCTCGTTCCTGCGCCCAGCGTATTTGTTTTTTTTAAATAATTTTGGCATACCAGATCCAAATCCATACCAGACCGAAGGGACTGGGGGGGACCCTACGCCATTTTTTTTCTTTTTTTTTTAATCTGTATTGCAGGGAGCCGACAATACATTACAGCGGTGAGCAAGTTTAAATTAAATTTTTTCCTTTAGAAATGTCAGTATTGCTGTAGCAAGATCTATACATCGTACAAATGCGCCACTTTGCAGGCACATTAAGGGGGCCCCCCAGGCACGATATTTAAAGGAATTTTTCATTTTTATTTTTTTACTTTAAGCATCATTAAAATCACTTCTCCTTTAAAAAACAATTGTTTTTAAAAAAAGTTTTTGCATTGGTACATGTCTCCCAGTTCAGTACCCGGACCCCCATACACTTTTTTGGGCAATGATGTGCATTTAAGCCTTTAAAATGAGGACTTTTGATTTTTGACGTTCGAGTCCCATAGATTTCAATGAAGTTAGATTGTTCGAACAAACTTTTTATCTGTTTGCGGTGTTCTGGTGTGAGCCGAACAGAGGGGTGTTCGGCTCATCACTATTTGCAAAACCCTATTGATTAAAATGAGCCTGTCACTTAAAAAATTTTAATGAAAGCTCCCTTCAATAGAAGCCACTGAATACTGACCCCTCCAGCAAGCAGCATGTCTGAACTTTGGTATCTTTAAGCCATGCAGCTCCTTGTAGATTCACTTCCAGGAGTGTCAGTTGCCTAATTCTGGCCATTCACTATACGAAAAAGCATTCAAATTTGTTTTCGAATAATGAACACTCGGCCGTGAGAGCAAATGGTAGTGTTATCATGTAATGACCGATTTTTAATTGATACAGTAAATCATTCAATGGACATAATTAAATCAATTTTTCATCCATTTTGTCACATACAGTATGAGCAGTGCAAACTGTTAAATTTTTAACGGGCTAGAAATACATTCACCTCTCAATTTATCGTTCATTCGGCAGAATTCTCCAACTTGTTCCTTCGATTTTTCTGCTCTGATAAATTAAAACCGATTTTCTGTTTGTGACCATTAACTGGATGAAAAATGAACGAATGGTCCAAACGACAGATTTTCAAATGATTTTTTGGCAAGTGTATGGCGTTGTGGTTCTATCTCTAAGCACTGTCAGAACACAGTGCCATAAAGGTCAACAGGAGGAACCATTGAGTGCAGACTTGCAATCAGACATCCAAAACATCCAAAAATGTGTCAGATGTAAAGCTTCTGCTGGAGGCTGTAGTGTGAGAAAATGTTCAAAGGCAGTAGCTGACATAGACCGCAAGGGGCAAGACCATTTTGTTACTCCCTCATTCAATTAGAGGCTACAGTTAGTGTTTATTAAGAATGCTTCCCCCTTGTCACCTGTCTTATAAGTGAACAGTTTCCAGGTCTACACGACAGTAGGAGGGCATACTACATTCCACCCTACCCACATCTTGTGTGATTGGTCCTCTAGAGCTCCCTTAGGTTGTTGCAGCCTTTTTCAACCAGGGTGCCCAGGCACCCTGGGGTGCTTTGAGCTTTATTCAGGGGTGCCTTGGCAAAATGCCTAAAAATTGCCCAAAAATTGTATACAGGTTTTCATTGTGCACTATTACAACCTTCTAGCTGCCAGTGTTCAAACACCCAATGATTTCATTGGTTGATAAGGAGGATGTCAGGCACATGCACACCATCCTTGTTTGCCCCTCCCCTGCTTTGAAAGAATAAAACATCTCTAACATTGGGTGTCCTATGTGTGTGGATTGTGCTGCATTATATAAAACTATATAAAACTATTTGTTTTGCTGTTTACATTTTAGAATGGGGGGGCCTCGTGATTGTGCATAAAGGTTGACTGAAAAAAGGTTGAGAAACACTGTGCTGTTGCACAGTCTCAACACATAGGAGGTTGATTTACTAAAACTAGAGAGTTTGAAATCTGGTGCATTTCTGCACAGAAACCAATTAGCTTCCAGGTTTTAGCCCTCGTTCATTGAACCCTGGTTTGTAATCCTGCGAGTTCAGCTGAACTCGCACGATTTCAAACCTGCATTTCAGTGCGAGTTTGGTGGCTATTTGAAAGACATCTGTGTGGGTTCATGCACAGATGTCTATTGAAATCGCCCCCGAAGTCAGCAAAAGTAGTCCAGGAACTACTTTTGAAAATCGTCACGATGCCGCAAATTTGGTGTCGCACCAATTGGGACAGTGCCATTGCCGACAATAGGCTGCAATTTGGCATGCGATTTGATATGTCAAATTGCATGTCAATTCGTGCCGATGTGAATGGGGCTTGTTGTCAAAGCTTGATTGAACAGGCTAAACTTTGAAGCTGATTGGTTTACCATGCATTTGTGCACCAGATTTAGTATATCAACACCTTGGTGCGTTCAATCATGTTAATTGCTTTTATCCAACTTTTTTTAATCGGTTAGGAGAAGAGACTTCTACTTTAAAACGTGAAGGAGAATTTCCGTAACTTTATCTTGAATGTGAAATGAACTTGTCACTTCACTGCCACTACCAACTAGTCTAAAAAAAGTTATAGAGTCTGTAGTAAACCTAAACAAGGTAAAGTGAGAGAAGACACTAGAGGTACTTGCATGTACCTTTCATTCTTCCAGAGCACTCTACATGCTCAGATTCCCAAAAAGCTCAATGCAATACAAATCTCAGCTTGGAGGTCCAAGCTCATGTGGCACTTTGGAAGAAAACTATAGTCATGTGCAGGCAACTTAAAGTGCCTGCATATCAAGATTACCATTGCTTCACCATTATTACATTCATAAACTAACTTGTATTTATTCCTTCCTCATTCTCCATTACATCTTCATTTTGCAAGATTACATACTGCCCACCTCAAACATCAAATGCATTAAATAAATGAAACTAGAGACATGTGAGTTTTGTAGACTTTTTACCACAGTCACAATGAACTCAAAGTAATACACTGACAAGAACAGAATGACCGACAAATATTTCATTTAGTGGCAAGTCGTTTTTTTCTGTTACTTTTTTTTTTTGTGCACAATGTGTTCCCACAGTCTATATAACCCTGAAGATAATACATTTACTGAAAATCCAAATTAAATATACTGCAGACATTTGAGATAAGCAGAAGGTTAATTTTGAAGAACATGGCACAGTTTGCCTGCAGACAAGTCCTGGGAAAATGGGGTGAAATATTTCTAAGAATCTAAAAAGTAATTTAGAAGTTAACTTTCACAGAAGTTGGGAACTTTTACAATTCTTGTTTTTGCCTTTGTTCGAAAAGCCTGCATATGTCTGCACATTCATGAGCACCTGAACTAAATTGACCCCTTCAATTAAAGTGCAATGTGTTCAATTATGGCTCAATCTAATCACAAAGGATCAATTATTTTTAACAGGTTTGGGAGCATTAACAGCAGGTGCCTCATAATGATGTCATCACAGGGCTTGTACATGGAAAGTCTTCTTTTTTTCTCATGGAGATTTCAGTGGCCAGGTTTTCAGACCTTCATTGCATTACCTGCTAAAAGCATATACACAGGCAAAGGTTTATTTCTTTAGCTGCATTTCGTGCGACTGAAAATAAATTGTAAATAAAACGGTAACACCGTCCGATTGACTCAGTTGTAGAAATCAGACCACCAGATTAAAAGATCATAGAAAGAATCTCCAAATACAGGAAGAAACTGAACCTGAGGAGAACTCTGAATTCCTTTAGGCCCTGTAGCCTTGACCCAAGTAGACTTCAGCAGACCGACTAGAACTTGGCTGCATATGAAATGAAGATTATTGTACTATAAAATGATCAGTTATCATTTTCACAGAAAGATACTGTAAGGTAAGCCAGATTCCCAGCACCAGAAAACCAGTGCGAGTTTATGCTAATATTCGTATGCGTGTGCATTTTTCACGTGCTAATACTTCTAGGCAAAGATGTACTATTCCTATTCAACGTGCTCATATTCGTGCACGCACTTGCACATAGGCATGAACACATGCACATACGAATTAGTGTGCATATTTGGCACCCAGCTACCTATTTAAACTGGCCTGTCACCATGAGCAGTTGCTGAATGGTCTTCAGCTTGTTCCTGTAATCCTGTGACCTGATCCACTGAACCTGCTTACCTGTGTATGACTCGGCCTCCTCCTGGACTCTGCTTTTCCTCCTGCATTAACCTTATTTCAGACAAGTCTTGTTTACTGGACTTGTCTTTGCCTGCTGATTCTGTACTGCGCTGCCCGTCTGTTACCGACCTTGGTCTGCTTCCAGAACTTTGCTTTGTCGGCTAACTTGGTCCCCTTTTACCCAGCTGCTGCTGGTTGCTGCCTGCATATCAGCTCTGCTATCATCCCCTGCTCTGGTGCCAAGCTACTTCAGTATCCTGGTCTAACACTGCAGCACTGGCCAAGAAATCACAGCAGCGTATCTACTTTGTCTGCAAACTGAGGAGAGCCAGAGCCCCATCCCCCATCATGTACACCTTCTACAGAGGCACCATCGAGAGCATTTTGACCAGCTGCATCACTGTGTGGTATGGCACCTGCAACGCGTCTTGCCAGAAGACTCTGCAACGCATAGTGAGAGCAGCTGAGAAGATCATTGGTGTCTCTCTCCCCTCCCTTCATGATATTTATGGAACCCGTCTCACTCGCAAAGCTCTATGCATTGCAGGTGATCCTACCCACCCGTTACACAGCTTCTCCAGTCTGCTGCCATCAGGTAGGAGACTGTGGAGTCTCAGGGCCAGGACCAGCAGACTGAAGGACAGCTTTATCCATCAGGCTGCCAGGAAGCTGAACTCGCTTCGAACTTGCCCACTTGTCCCTTTTCTGCCATATGCACCACTGAACTATGCACCTCCCCTTCCCTAGATCCTATATCCCTAGGTCCTTCCACCCCCTCCTTCCACTAGCATTCGATGACTTGCACCAGTCACTTTGGCAGCATTGGTCTGCTCACTACCTCATTCACCATGGAACTGAAGTCATTGGTCTGCACTTTATCTGTCATGTGCCTTGTGCTGTTTTTATTTAACCTTATTTTTATTTATTTATTTTTTTTTTTGTGTTTTTAGATTTTTAGGCTATATTGTTAGTGTTATCTGTATGCACCGGGGGTCTAAGAGTAACATAATTTCGATTCTCTGTATGTATGTATTGTACATGTGGAAGAATTGACAATAAAGTAGATTTGACTTGACTTTGACTTAGGACTGTGACCCCCAGCTTCATTCATCTAAGTGCGGACTTCACCAACCAGCTACTCCTGCACTCATGCCTCTCCGTTCCCTCACACTCATTCTCCACCTTCAGGATTGCTGGGCAGGAGGGGCAAGAGAGGCCTCCATGACATTCCAGTTGTCACCAGGTATGTGATAGTATCATTCAGCCATGGCTGAGACTGGAGGGTGTGTCTCTCTTTAGGAAGCACTATGCCAGCAGATTACAACACTAATTCAAGTAATGACTGGACTTCGAGAGAGTTATCTCCAGCTTGAAGGTTGCGTCCGCAACCTGACCGCCACAGCTTCAGCCAATGATGAATCAGCTTCCACTCCAGCTTTAGTTCCAGCACTCACCATAGTGGTCCCTCCTCCAGAGCTGTGAGTACCTGCTCCAGAACGCTTCTCAGGTGATTGCTGCTGGCAGAGCCACAGTCTTGGGCTCACCGTATCCTCGAACAGACCAATCTCATCATAAAATCTGTTTCTTTCTTCTTCGAGGCTATGGCTCAAATGTATGAAGACCCCCAACAAGTGTCCACGGTGGAGACTACCTTGCATGCCCTCCAACAAGGACGTCGGCCCATGGAAGACTATGTGGTTGAACTCTGCAGATGGAGTTCCGACACTGCCTGGAACATTAGTAGTTGCGCTTGGGACTTTCATAGACTCCTAAGGATGAGCTTGCCAGATTAGATCCATCAACCTCACTATCAGATCTAAACCAGCTCGCTATACAACTAGATCGTAGAATCCGAGAAAGGAAAGCGGAAAGATCCGGCAAAACTCACAACCCAACCAGACTTGTGCACAAGTTCCAAGGCTGCCACTTTTCCACAGTGCAACCCATGCAATTGGGACTAATCCGCTCACCTCTCTCTCCGAAGAAAAGCTTTGTCGCCAGAAAAACCTTTGTTTTTACTGTGGTGTAGCTGGTCTCTATTTGCAAAACTGTTCTGGAAGACCTTATAAGTCTGTTTCCGCTCCTGTCCCTTCAAGCAACCTTGTAAAGAGCAACTCAACTCATCTCACATTACCTCTCTCTCTACTGCTACCTGGGAGGTGTATTCAGACCCAGGCAATTAGTGATTCTGGGGCATGTAGCTGTTTTATGGTCTGTACTTTTGGCAAGCATCAAATACCATTACAAACTAAGGCACAACATCTTAAAATCCACCTGGCTGATGGTTCAAACCCGAGATCTGGCCCAATCACTCATGAAACCTGCCCGTTGTTTGCTGTAACTCCCTTGGGTCATAAGGAGTACCTCAACTTGGACATTATTTCATTGCCTTTATTCCCTGTTATTCTGGGTATTCCATGGTTACAGGCACAGAATCCTTAACCACTTCAGCCCCGGAAGGTTTTACCCCCTTCCTGACCAGGCCCTATTTTGTGATTCGGCACTGCATTACTTTAATGAACAAATGCGCGGGCATGCAATGCTGTACCCAAACAAAACTTACGTCCTTTTTTTTTTCCACAAATAAAGCTTTTCTTTTGGTGGTATTTGATCATGTGTGCAGTTTTTATTTTTTGCGCTATAAACAAAAAAAATTCTGAAAAAAACAATATTTTTCACATTCTGCAATAGGACATTCCCCCCCCAAAAAATGTAAAAAACAAAAATTTTTACATTTCAGACCAATTTGTTTTCTGCTACATATTTTTGGTAAACAAAAAATCATAATAAGCATTTTTTGATTGGTTTGCGCAAAAGTTATCACGTCTACTAACTACGGGAAAGATTTATGTCATTTTTATGTTTTTTTTGTTTTTTTTTTTACTAGTAATGGCGGCGATCTGCGATTTTTAGCAGGACTGCGACATTGCGGCAGACAGATTGTAACTCTAACTGACATTTTTGATACTTTTGGGGGTACCAGTGACATTACTACAGTATTCAGTGCTAAACATATGCACTGTTACTGTAATAATGCCATTGGCAGGGAAGGGGTTAACCCTGTGAGTGATCAAAGGGGTTAATGTATGCCTATGTGCTTGCTAACTGTGTGTGTGTGGGGTTCTGTGACAGGCACAGACAGATCACAAATTCAACTTAGCTGAAACTGCTGATCTGTCCCTGCCTGTCTGAGAGAAGATCCGCCTGCTTTGTTTACATAAGCAGGCGGGTCTTCTCTCCGTTTACCGTACGATCCCAGGAGGAAGGTGGCGATCGCCGCCTCTCCTCCCACGACCCGCCTCCCGCTGTGTCTAAACACACGTGCACTCCAGTCACGTAGTACTACTTGACTGGACGCAGTGGAGCCGCACTGCTGCAGTAATATTACTGTTGGTGGTCGGCAAGCGGTTAAATAAACTGGGAGGGAGGGGGCGTGGCCGGAAGTCGACCTGGCAGGACGTGTTAGCAAGAGCTCCGTCTCAGAGACAACACAATCCACTCCAATCTGCCCTTTCAAAGCAGCCATAAAATCACCCTGGGTACATCCCCAGATCGGCTACTTCAATTAGCTGCTCGTATCTTCCCGCAGAGACTCCGATCCAGCACCATCAGGCTCGAGGCCTACTACGCCGACTCCCGCTCCGCCATCCGCTTCTCTCTAACATCCGCTGCACCGGACTGCACCTCGGACCCAACAGGCATCCAACCACCTCAATCCACCTTCCGACCATAACAGGTGCCCGTATTGCATCGGCGGGAGCCCGGATTACAGCTCGAGAGGATCGGGGCCTACGTCCCGGGCCGCGGCGATCATCTGCTGTACTGACCTGTTCCACGGGCCCAACAAAGCTTCCAACTGCATCTACGGACCTTCCAATTACACCTGATGCCCGTGGCGTATGTAGGTAAGAGCCGGGAGCAGATCCAGGATCGAGGCCTAGCTAGGCCCAAAAGCCGCGGCCTCGCCTAACAGCGGCGTCCGGCCGCGATAACAGGGGACCTCCCCGGACCGTAGGCAGCCTTCTCACTTCCCTAAGGCCGAGACACTGCCTGTATAGCGGCATCTGGCCGCGATCCAATCACCAGTGGGACGGTACCTTTCTCCGAATATCCCAAACTGCCTTAACCATCTGCACACACGAAAGTGTGACACCTCTGCATAGCTATCTGACCCCCTTCCCACCACATTGAAAGATTCAGGGGAGTCACTTGCGCCCAAGCGAAATGGCTACTTAATATAAAAGCTCCCGGACCGAAGACGAGAAAAACATATTCATCAGCATAGCCGCTGGCCTCCCGATAGTGCAACAAGATGAGTAAGTCCTCCACACACTCATCCTCCTCGCGGTCCCGCTCCCCACGCGATCCGCCGATGCAGACAAGTCGCAGCATACCAGACCTCTTCAGGCAGCCGTCTTGCGAGGCCCCGACTCCATCTCGGGCCTATGCGGAGGTCACAAAAGGCGCGACCGCTGCACACTCTGCGAACACTGACTGCATCCATCCCCAATCTCAGCCATCTGACCCTGCTTCCCCACCAGCACCAAAGCCTCTATGCCTGCAAGACTTGAGGGCCATGGCCAATGACATTAAAGAAGACATTAAACTATCCCTGAATGCCGCCATTGCAGAAATTAAAAGAGACATTCAAACCATCAATAACAGAGTAGAGGAAATAGAGGAAAAAACCTCTGCCCATGAGGAATCAATTCACTCCCTCCGTGCCACAACCAACACACAATCTGCACAAATGAGGGACCTTCAGAGATACTTGGAGGACCTAGACAACCGTGGCCGCCGCCATAATATTCGACTGAGAGGCGTTCCAGAGTCTGTTGAACATAATCACATTGAAAGAGAGACACTGCACATCTTTAATGACATCCTGGGTAGACCACCAGAAACACCAATAGAATTTGAGCGCATACATAGAGCTCTGAGACCCAGGGCCAGAGACACCGATCCCCCTAGGGATATCATTTGTTGCATAGTGAACTTTAAAATAAAAGAAAATATCCTCAGGAAAGCGAGAGAACGTCGCGATATTCTATACCATGGAACAGAAATTAAAATCTTTCAAGATTTGTCACCCATCACGCTTCAACAAAGAAGGGATCTACGCCCCCTGTTAGATCTATTGAGAAGTAGGGACATCCAATACAGGTGGAAGTTCCCCTTCTGTTTATCAGCATCATCTCAGGGACGTACTGCTAATTTGCGTATCCCAGAAGACCTAACTTCTTTCTGCAACACCTTGAACATTCCGCTCATTGAAATACCTGACTGGTATAGGAGCCTCCGTCCACCCCAACTGAGACGAGTCACATCCATGGACACCATCCCTGAGCGGGATGAATTCCACCTCAGGCGCCCGAGATCTACCTCCCCCAGGAATGCTCCAACCAATGAATCCAGACATGCAGGAAATGAAAGCCTCACAGCCTCACCTGTACACAGGAGGCCACGTCATGAAAGACAAGAATAACTTCAATGGATCTTGAGACTTTACACTCTTCCTCAACTGCATCCTCGGACCTCATCATTTTTGCCTCTTCTCCCCCCCCCCCCCCCTTTTTTTTTTTTTTCTCTCTCCTTTTCTCTATCACTTTTCTTTTATAGATACCACATAAAGAATGAAGACCTGGAACAGCTCTCTCTACCACCCGAAGCCGTGCCATTGACTTTACAGGATCCCATACGGACATCCTCCAAGGACACACCACGAATTAATTCAGAATAGACACCTCATCGTCTCAAGACAAGATAACATACTATCTACACATCGGACTTATTATTCTTGCACTGCCCTAAACCTGCTCTGCCTTTTTGGGTGGTAATGTATACCCCTTTCTATCTCCCCATATCCCACATGCTGGGGCTTGCACGGTAGGCGCAACTCGTACCTGCTGTGCAACCCCCCAACACGCCCTCGAGACCTCATTTCACTATGGGAAAGATGGTTTTATTACGTACGTTGCCACCCCTATCTATCTACGTACTTACTGTGCACTCATCTAGAGAATTTTCCCTGCAGCCCTCCCGAAAGCCATTACCCCCTTAGCACATGCCCACATAACGGACTGAAATGACTTGACTCTATGCTAAACTCATTATGTCACCCCTCTCCCATGAAGTATAACGGTTTCAATATCTGGTTACCATATAACCTGATTCACATTAGCAATCTAATCTATGTATTATGTCAAAGCACTGAACATATTTTGTTAGATATGTCCTGAATTACTTCATCTGTCAGGGAGGGGGAGGGCCAACCTCACAGAACCCCATATATCTAAATCATTCTGAACGCCGACCCCCCCCCCCTTTTTTTTTTTTTTTTTTTTTTTTTTTTCTTCTTCTTCTCCCCCCTCCTATGTGATGCCTCACTTCCAGCCTCCCAACGTGTAGACTACAATTTACCTTTGCATGACTAACTTAAGCACCCTTGAATCTCACTAATTTTACAAAACAGGGAAAAAGGAGATTGGTCCCAATGGGATTGATCTTCGACCGCTAATGAATGTCAAGAGAGACTGAAGACGGTTTTGTGAGACTGGCCTTTCCCAGAGGTGGGAGCTGGGATGGAGCGGGAGAGGGGAGGAGGTTCAAATACTCAGAGAGAGAAGAGCAAGGGGGTGAGAAAATAGGGGTTTTCCGATTCAGTTCTAGTAGTCGCTAACGTTACTATTATTCTTATAACCCTAACACACCTACTTAGCTTATCCATGTGTCCTTCCACTCTGATCAGGTTCTTCACTGCTTGATTAAGCGAATATCCTAAATTCCACCACGCCATACTATAACATCTAAAAGCTACCGACCATTTCTCCCCTCCTCATAACTTTCTAATGTAATATATATTATATCCTAACGTTCATAAACCAAACGACTAAAACCCCTTTATCCCTCGGAAAAGGCAAAATAACATTTCTCGAAATGTCTCCCCAATCTCACGGTTCTACTTTACCCTATACTACTACCCACCTTCACCATAAAAACCTTACTCTAAACAACCACACTAAGCGGCCAATATCCATGCCAATCAATGTATCGTCCTTTGGTCCGGGACTGGTTCTCATTGTTGTCTCACCCGGACGCCACTTCCCCCTCCACGAGACGGGAACGATTCAGTTGTTCCACTGTCGCCCCTTACCATCACTTGTACATTCCTCTAGGGAGGACACGACCCTCCTCCTTAGCATTGGTCTAACTTCCTCTCCACACCCCATTTTTCCACCTATCATCTTATTCCCTTAATCTTCCCCCTCCTCCACTCCCTCCCCCCCACCCCAATTTTTTTTTTTTTTATCATCCCCCATCCTCATACCTCTTCCCCTCCCCTCACGTCCCGATCTCTGTCCCCCTACAAGAAGGATCAAATCTAAAACCTTTACGACAAACTCTTCTGGTCGATCTAAACTCATCACATTCTGTACACTCGATCCACGTTCATAATGCCACAACCCAATCCAAGCACCGACTTCACTTCCCTCAAACTAGTCTCATTGAATGTCAAAGGGCTAAACATCCCTGAGAAGCGCAGCCAAATTTTAGACTTAATGCAGAAACTCAAAGCTGATATAATCTTCTTACAGGAGACACATTTCCAAACACGAAACACACCAAAACTCTCAAATCGCTTCTACCCGAACGCCTATCATGCCACCAACCCATTGGCAAAAACAAAGGGGACCTCTATTCTCATATCCAAACGAATGAATTGGATACTACAAGACTCTATTATAGACCCGGAAGGGAGATTTGTTTTCCTAAAGGGTACATTATCAAACAAGCCGGTCACATTAGCCAACATTTATAGCCCCAACTCTGCCCAAGTCCCTTTCATCAGGAAGATAACCCATACTCTGACACAATTTCAATCTGGACTCACAGTCTTAGGAGGTGACTTTAACGTGGCGCTTCACCCACTCCTCGACACCTCTTCTGGTACCACATCACTTCCTTTTAAGGCACTGAAACAGATTAATCTAGAACTCAAAAACTTACTTTTACACGACTCATGGCGCACAATGTACCCGTCAACGAAGGATTATACATTCTTCTCCCCTCCCCATAACAGATATTCACGAATCGATTACCTATTTCTCTCACAAAAAGACCTCCCCCTATTAAAGGCAGCCACAATAGAACCCATGATACTCTCAGATCATCATCCAATCTCGCTAACTCTTTCCTTCCCAACTGTCAACACACAATCAAAAACCTGGAGACTAGACCCCTCTATCCTAACTGCAGAATCAGATATACAACTCATTAAGAAAGAAATCATTGACTTCTTCGTGGATAATGACACACCAGACATCTCACCTACTACAATTTGGGAAGCACACAAATGTGTTATGAGAGGGAAACTGATCTCCCTCAAAGCAAACAAAAAAAAAGCCCAACAAGCCAAAGTTAAGGAGCTCATTGACAAAATCAAGGCTCTTGAGGCGACTCACAAGCGTTCACAAGCGCAAAATACCCTACAAGATCTCATACTCACTAGACAACTCCTACTTGACGAACTCAACATCAAAACGAGACGCAAATTCATTCTTCAACAAAAGCTATTCTATGAGTTCGCAAATAAGAGCAGTAGCTACCTTGCAAGGGCCATTCAGGCCAAAAGAGCTGACTTATCCATCCACACCATTAAAGATAATCAGGGTAGGCCTCATACCTCAACGCCTGCGATAGCCTCTCAATTTGAAAGTTACTACTCGTCTTTATATAATATACCTCCCTCACATCCAAGCCCCGACAAGCTAATTCTCATAAACAACTTTCTACGAAAACACTGTCCAACACCTATATCTGAAACAACCTCCCATTCTTTAGAGAGACCCATAACACAGGAAGAGCTTAAATTAGCTATTAAACAACTCAAACCTGGTAAGAGCCCTGGACCTGACGGATTCACAGCCCCGTACTACAAATCCTTTATAGATAGCCTCTCCACGCCTCTTCTGAAAATGTTTAACTCAAGATCCCTGCCCGCCCTCCCCCCAAACAGACTTCTTGAAGCCCAAATCACCGTAATACCCAAAGGAGACAAAGACCCCACATCTGTCACGAACTACAGACCAATTTCCTTGCTTAATGTGGACATTAAATTATTTGCAAAAATCTTAGCAAATAGACTCCTCCCCTTATTGACGCATATCATCAACAAAGATCAAGTGGGTTTTGTTCCGGGACGGGAAGCCCGGGATAATACTACAAAGGCAATTAATGTCCATCATTGGCTGACGTCTTCCAAAATCAAGGGGTTCATGCTATCCTTAGATGCGGAGAAGGCGTTTGACAGGTTGGACTGGTTGTATATGGCTCAAGTTCTAAAACACATAGGAATCCAAGAAAAGATGTATAACTTTATAATGTCCTTATACTCCTCTCCATCGGCCAAGGTACGTGTCAATGGTCACCTGTCGGACGCCTTCTCCATTAGCAATGGTACAAGACAGGGATGCCCTCTTTCTCCCATCCTCTTTATTCTTACCCTAGAACCATTTCTCAGATCCCTTGCTCACAACCCAGACATACACGGGATACAAATTCAATCCCACACCTACAAGATCGCCGCGTTTGCGGACGATATCCTGCTCTTCCTACAAAAACCTCACCTAACCCTTCCAACGCTGCTCCGAGAATTCCAACTCTTCCAAACAATATCCAATTTCAAAATAAACTTTTCAAAATCCAACGCCCTAAACATATACCTACCACCTGAAACGATTACTGTATGCAAAAAAAATTTCCCATTCCAATGGAAGTCTGACGCAATTAAATATCTCGGCATCTTTCTACCGACCAAACTTTCAGACCTTTATAGTATGAATTTCCTCCCAGCTCTTAAATGTATTAAAGATGATGTTAAAAGATGGAGCAAACCCCATTTCTCCTGGTTTGGCAGAGCGGCCATAATTAAAATGAATCTTCTCCCACGTCTCCTATACTTACTCCAAAATATTCCCATCAGACTTCCGTACACATTCTTCCAATCATTCAAATCCCTTTGTCTACAATTTCTTTGGGACAAGAAACGCCCCAGATTACCATACGACCTCTTGACCAAACCCAAAAGTTTGGGAGGCATTGGCCTCCCAGACTTGAAGAAATATTATTGGTCATGCCACTTGACTAGAATCGTAGATTGGTCACTACATAAATCCACCAAGGATTGGATAATGATTGAAAATTCCCTCTCCAATATTCCAATTCAAAACACGCCTTGGATATCTAAATCACTCATACCACAAAATCTGAAAAGGCACCCACTAATTGGCACAACTTTACAATGTTTCAGAGAAATATGTCGGCACTCTGACATAGCGTCAAATCCAGGCCCCCTAACCCCAATTACATTAAATCCTGAATTTTCACCGGGAATGTCATCTGATTTCCTCACAAATATATGGCCCAATACCCAAGTAAGAGCTCTTCTTTTTTACACAAACAACACCTTACGGGATAGATTATCTATCAAATCAAGCGTTGATGGGTCTCCGATCCCCCTCTGGCAATATTTTCAAGTACGCCACTTCTTGACATCGCTTAATAGGAATGGAGCACTTGCCAGAGCCCCAACACCCTTTGAGACATTATGCATGAAGAAGCCTCCACAAAGACACTTGATTTCTACCACCTATAATATGCTCTTCTCCAATTCACAAGCACTGACCAACAGACTTACTTCTGCATGGGAATCAGATCTTAATCTATCCATAACGGAGGAACAATGGGGTAACATCTGCCTCTTCACTCATAAAAGCTCCTTAAACGTCTCCATGCAGGAAAGTTGTTATAAAGTGTTGACCAGATGGTATAAAACACCTACCCTCTTACACAAAATCTACCCTGACACTCCTCCACTATGCTGGAGATGTACCAAACATCCGGGCACCCTCCTTCATATTTTTTGGTCATGCCCCAAAATCCAGCCGTTCTGGAAACAGATACACGATATAATCCCAAAAATTTCTAACACTCGTATAGAATTCTCCCCAGCTGCCTACTTACTACACCTCTCAGACCTCCCTTCTCATAGGTACAGAAAGACCCTCATCCCCCATCTAATCAATGCAGCAAAATCCTGTATACCTATCCGGTGGAAGTCGCAATCCCCCCCGGTAATATCAGACTGGATACGTAAAGTTAACAAAATTGCAAAAATGGAGGAGTTAATCTCAATATCAAGAGACTCTATTGACAAATATGCCCTTACATGGGATCCATGGATAACATTCTCCAACTCGGATATCTTTCTGAGACTTACTAACTAATTGATCCGAATATCAACACTAACACATACTTTTCCATATACAAAACGGAATAAACATAAGCTCCAAATTGACGACAATACAAAACTATAAACCACCACTGAGAAGGTCCAGGGTCTACCGACCACGTGACTACTCGAGATAACAGACAAAATCTCTCCCACTCCTAAACATGGGAAGATAGTGGGAGGATTTTCATTTCCCTTCTCTAACACAGATAACATATATACTTGTAAAACAATGATCGACACATCAAAAAATATGCCTTCGATACCCTTTGGTCCTTTATGGGGACGGAGATTGGGGCGGATGCCTATCCCTTCCAACCACTCCCCTCCTTCCTCCCGAACCCCCCCCCTCCTCTCCCTTCCCTCCCCCCCCTTCTTCCACCCCCTTCTTTCCATGAACCCTTATCTTCCCCACCCTTCAATAGGTTCAATTTATCTCACTCAGGGGAGGGCCTGAACCTCTCGCCCGTGAGGCGGGAGAGGCGGGCCATCCCCTGCTTAACCCCACCATACAGCAAAACAATGTAACATATGCTTCAAATATAGTGAACGAGGATATTATGAACACCCCCGAACCATTTGTCAAAACCATTGTAGATTAAAACTCTTTTCACACATGAGACAGAAATAAAACAAGCAGAGACGCAACAGTCTTTATTCCTCAAAGCACAGTTTTTTTTCTTTCCCTACTACACATATGCCCTACCTGGGCATCACTTCAGTCAAAAATCTGTTTTTTTTTTTCTCACCCAGTTTTCCACTCAAGTTGTTAGGAGATTAACTTGTATAGATAGAAGTCAGATGCAGAAAACACGCCAGCTTTACTTGCAAGTTAATTATACTCACGTTATTTTATATTTTACTTTGTTTGACAGTAGATTACTGTACTAGCTAATATTCTTGTTCCATGTTCTTCAAGTTTTTCATTATTGAAAGTTACCAAATGTTGGATTTCAGCAGTTATAAAGCTGTATGTGATTTCTTTGATATTCAATAAAAATATTTTGTATAAAAATAAATAAACTGGGAACTAGGAACAGTGACATTTCCAACAACCTATTGCCTGCAGTTCTGTCTACCACAAACTCCCACAGACTCAGGTCCTTTAATGGAATTACAACCAGAGACTTAAGCTTCTCATCATGTTCCATCCGTATATCATGAGTTCTTAGATGCCTTTGACAAGAAGTAGGCTGAGATTTTACCACCCCATAGGCCATGATTGTCTAATTGAGTTGGTACCAGGAGCTGAAATTCCATTTGGGCGTATATTCCCCTTTTCAGAACTTGAGGCCTTGATGCAATACATTGATGAAAACTTAGAAAAAGGGTTTATTCGCCCATCCACTTCTCCTGCAGGTCAGGTATATTCTTTGTGGAAAAGAAGGATCCCACACTGAGGCCCTGTGTTGACTTTAGAGAACTGAACAAAATAACGGTCAAAAACAGGTACCCTCTGCCCCTTGTTCCAGAATTCTTTCAACGGTTCAGAACAGCAAAGGTTTTTACAAAAAACTTGACCTGCAAGGAGCATATAATCTTGTCAGGAATCGGGAAGGGGATGAATGGAAAACAGCCTTTCGCACCCGCTTTGGGCATTTTGAATATTTAGTAATGCCTTTCGGACTCTGCAATGCCCAAGCTACTTTTCAACATTTTGTCAACAATATCTTCAAAGACTTTCTTGATCTTTTTATGATCGTCTACCTTGATGATATCCTCATATTTTCTCCATCCTTGGATAAACACAGAATAAAGATTAGACAGGTTCTCAGTCGTCTCTGGGATCACCAGTTGTATGCTAAAGCTGAGAAATGCGAGTTCAAGAAAGAGACAATCCAGTTCCTGGGACTGATCATTTCGACCTCAGGCATTTCAATGGACCCACAGAAAGTTTGTGCCATTCATGACTGGCCTACTCCAGCAGATTGCAAGAGGGTCCAGAGAATCATTGGTTTTGCCAATTTTTAGCGTAAATTTATTAGGAACTTTTCAGCCATTATCAGTCCCATTACCCATCTCACCAAACAGAATACTCAGTTCCAGTGTACACCAGAAGCACAACTGGCTTTCGACTAGTTAAAAGCTCTTTTCACATCTGCGCTGATTCTACAAGACCCTGTTCCTGCTATGCCTTTTGTCCTTGAAGTGGATGCTTCAGAAAATGCAGTTGGTGCCATCCTGTCTTAATGCCAGGTTGTCAAGTCAATGCTACATCCAATAGCCTTCTTCTCAACAAAACGTGGTCCCCCCCGGAAAAGAATTACCATTTTGGGGATCGTGAATTGCTTGCCATCAAGTCTGCCCTAGAAGAATGGTGTTTCCTGCTGAAGGTAGCTAATCGTCCGATTCTGATTTTCACAGATTATAAGATTCTGAACTCCGTACAGCCAGGCTTTGTTCTTTTCATGATTCTCATTTCATATTACCTATAGACCAGGTTCAAAGAATGGGAAACCCAATGCTCTGTCACGCATGTTCCCAGAGGAAGCAGAATCTACCCAACCTGATACCATTCTGTCTCCACAGAGTTTCCTGTTACTCCAAGTAGATTTTGTGTCACAACTCAAGCAAGCCTCAGAGGAAGAGGGTCCATCACATGACTCGCAGTTGCAGGAACAGGACAACTTGTTCCTTCATGAGCAAAAGGTGTTTGTTCCAACAAGTTTGCGTCAGGTAATCCTTAATCTGTGCCATCCCCTGGCTGGACATTTTGGAATATGCAAGACCCTGGAACTCTTGCAGCGGTCCTTTTGGTGGCCTAGCTTAAGATCTGACTGTCATGGCTATAAAAGGGCCTGTGAAATATGTATCCAAAAGAAGGGTGACAATACGAAAGCTTTGGGTCTACTAAGGCCTTTGCCCATTCCTAGCAAGCCATGGGAAATGATTAACATGAATTACAGTGTAGAACTCCCACCGTCTGAAACTTTCACGACCATTTTTGTATTACTTGATAGGCTGTCCAAGATGGCACACTTTGTGCCCATGATTGCAACACCATCCGCAGTAGAAATGGCACAAGCATTTTTCAAGGAAGTAGTAAGACTGCATGGGGTTCCATAAAGTATAATCTCTGATCGAGGAGTTCAATTCACATCCAGATTCTGGAAAGAAGTTTGCAAGTCACTTGAAAACCGAAACTTGGTTGTCATCAGCATACCATCCCAAAAGGAATGGCAAGACGGAACGCACAAACCAGACCCTAGAACAATACTTGTTGTTCTCTTCTTTTACACAAGATAACTGGGCTTCACTCCTTCCTCTAGCGGAGTTTGCTTACAATAAGTCTAATCATTCTGCTACAGGTCAAACCCTATTTTTTGCAAATTTTGGGTTTAATCCATCTTTCTTACCTGATATAATCTCAGATTCACTTGTACCAGCAGTTCAGGATAAGCTGGAGTTTCTGCAAACCAACAACAAAATTCTACAGGAAGCTATTGCTAAGGCACAACAGGACAGTAAAAGATTCTTCGATAAGAAAAGAAGGGTTGACCTGGATCTCAAAACTGGGGGAAAAGTTTGGCTATCAACCATCAACTTGAAACTGGTTTGTAAGAAAGAAACTTGATCCCAAGTACATTGGGACATTTCCAGTAAAAAGAAGAATTAATTACACAGCTTATGAACTTTCGCTACCAGAAAGGTATAAAATCCATCCAGTTAAAACCTGCTGTTACAGATCCATTTTCTGGCCGTAATCCGGGTCCTCGAACACCAACCATAATTGATGATGAGGAAGAATATGAAATTGAGGCCATTGTTGACTGCAGAAAGAAAGTTCTCATTCAGTATTTAATAAAGGAAGGGTTATGGTCCAGAAGAAAATTCTTGGGAACCAGAAGACAATGTTCATGCCCCAAGACTTGTAAGAAAGCTTTTCTAAACTCACCCCGAGAAGATGACCTAGATGGGCATTCGAAGGCTGCCTGTTGGAGGGGGGACAATGTATGGTATACCATATTCTCAGCACCAAAAAACAAGTGCAAGCTCATGCTAATATTTGTGTGCGTGTGCATCCTTCATGTGCTGATACTTCTAGGCAAAGATGTACAATTCTTATTCAACGCGCTCGCATTCATGCGCGCATTCGCACGTACGCATGCGCACATACACATACATATTAGCGTGCATACTCGGCGCCAAGCTGCCTATTTAAACTGGACTGTCACCATGAGCAGTTGCTGAATGGTCTTCAGCTTGTACCTGTATTCCTGTGACCTGATCCACTGAACCTGCTTACCTGTGTATGCCTTTGCTCCTGCATTAACCTTGTTTAACTGATCTCTTTGACCTCGGCTTGTCACGGCTTGTTTACTGGACTTGTCTTTTCCTGCTGATTCTGTACTGCACTGCCCGGCTGTTGCCGACCTTGGCCTGCTTCCTGGACTTTTCTTTGTCTGCTGACTTGGTCCCCTTTTACCCGGCTGCTGCTGGTCGGTGCCTGCATATTGGCTCTGCTACCATCCCCTGCTCTGGTGCCAAACTGCTTCAGTATCCTGTTCCTAGGACTGTGACCCCCAGCTTCATCCACCTAAGTATGGACTTCACCAGCCAGCTACTCAGGCACTCGTGCTTCTTCATGTACTCACACTCTCTGTCTTCACCTTCAGAAGTGTTGGGCAGGAGGTGCAAGAGAGGCCTCCACAACATTCCAGTCATCACCAGCTACTACACTAGACTGACTGGTCCTAAATTCTAGTTGAATGTACCTAGTACTGGGATCACAATTTTAATCAAATACCTCTGTGCAACACAGCAGAGTTTAGTCACATCAGACTGTAATTTTAGGGTTAGTGCACCAAAGACTTATATGTATGTTAATGGCGAACTCTGGTCCACTCGTTTCTACATTGGGTTATTGGGCTCCTGGCTACTACATCGGACTGGCTGGTACCGAATACATAATAAACAAGCAAAAAATTGGGGGAGCAGACCTTGAACATGTATATCTAAAGCCGGTGCAGCTATGGACCAAGCAACATGTATATTAAAAAAGAATAGCGCAACCATGCAAAAGAAATGACTATCAAATATGGAGACAATCCATAAATAAAAATGGGGGTTTAGTCCCACCATATGGCCATATCGTGCTCAAGCCCACCACTGCGTCAAAGTACCCCATTATCAGTGGGTCCTACAGTCATTTTTTGAATGGTTGCGCTATTCTTTTTTAATATACATGTTGCTTGGTCCATAGCTGCACCGGCTTTAGATATACATGTTCATGGTCTGCTCCCCCAATTTTTTGCTTGTTTATTATGTATTCGGTCTGACCAGACTTATGAGGTTGAGCATCCCATCCCCCACACATACCTGTACTCTATTGGTGTCCTCTATCAAGTAGATATAGGAGGAGTCCCCTGCAGTGCATTAGCACACCTTCCCAGCAAGGAGTGTTGTCTCCAAGGGTAAGAGAGGCTGGATTCACCCCTTTTTTATGGATAGTGTAGGACCCACTGATAATGGGGTACTTTGACGCAGTGGTGGGCTTGAGCACGATATGGCCATATGGCGGGACTAAACCCCCAATAGCTAACAATGCCAAATTCTGTGAGCCCTGAATTCAGAGTTTGAATGTCAGCAGTGGCATTACTTGCATAAAGTTTGTATACTTGGGTTTCTTCAGACCCTATACTTTCCTTCGATAGATCAAAAAAATACTGGTGGGGTATTTGGCATCTGATTAAATAGGCCCTACTTTTGTTTGTGCTTGTATAATGACCACAGGGATGTTAGACTGTAAGCTTCTCCAAGGGCAGGGGATAATGTGAATGATTCTATGTACTCCGTAAAAGCACTTGTAATATACTGAAGCTATAAAATACAGGAAACAAATAATGTCCTACTACTTGGTTCACATGCCAGTTTGTTGAGCGGGTCTGCCAGAGCGCTTACAAACTAGTTTCCAATGACTCACACCATGACAGATGTTGTCTCTGAGCACTTCACAGTCCATCTTTTCTCTGTACAGATGCAAGTGGAGATATCATAAATCAATCAGCACTCCCAACCTTCAGCCAGCAGCTGTACTCCGGAGACCCAGCTATTGACAAGAATCAGGAGCTCTTAACGTCTTCCTGAAGTGTTGCCAGTTTGTGTCTAGTGACAGCCAATGGCTTAGCTGACATCTTCCCAATCCCTGCTACAGACATGCTGTTTTGTGAGCATGGCGCCCCCCTTCTTTCCCTAGGACACACTACAGCTTCAGTATGCACAATGATGTCATTAACAGATGCCATCTGAACTGCAGGCATCAATCACTCGAACTGGCAGTTTAATAAACAGCTGTTTTTTTAATGATTTCAGCATTGCCGGCAACTTTACACGCTGAGCAATTAAACTGCCAAGTATCAAAAATAACCCTGAACAGATCAATCCTGAATCTGCTGCTGTAAGCTGAAACCGCTGCAAGGAGAGAGGCGATTTTACATGCTCTATGCCCATTATTATCTGAATACCAGCAGGTGCCCAATGCGTGCTCTCTTTTATTAAACGAGGGTCTCTGGTTTTATACCTGCTGACATGCAACTGCAAATTTAGAAGGGGAAAATCATATATACTGTATATATTTGAGAGCGGGAGAGAGAGAAAAATGCATAACTTTGCCTACAGAAAAGTAGGTAAAGTCTAATTTCAGATTTACTTTATAGAGCTTTCATTGCAATGCCTCCTTTCTCCCCAGCACTGTCCCTTGAAGTCTCCCTGCTCTGTGGTCTGCTATCAGTCCTGTTTCAGGTTGAATGACACCCAACATCATTCAAATCACTTTCTGGGAGCCCAGGGTGTCATGGACTCACTAGGGAAAGAGGTAAAGAAGAGGACCTTGCATGTCTAGTAACCACCTAGAGGACATCTTAAAGAAACAAAAGAATATTTTTATCTTTACCCATTTCTAGCCAACTGGTGGAGCTCTAAGCTTCTTTTCATGAGTCTACCAGTTTTAATAATCTGCTCTGTTGAAAAAAAACTTTTGTTTACAGGCTGAAAAACTCAAGCTTGAGTTTGCTTATACAACTGAATAAGTCAGAGGAAAAAATCTGTCCCCACTCCACCTCCCCACCTGTCCTAATCAAATGGGGCAGCATAAAGATTCTAGTAGAGAGAGTCTGAAAGCAAACAACTTTTTTTCATTTTAGATACTGTAGGGGAGGGTTGTAACCCCTGTCATTTTTTTTTTTTTTTTGCCATCTGTGTCCCATTGCAGAGATTTTCCTTCATTTCCTGTCCCATAGCTTAACAGGACGTGAGAGGAAATTCCTGCAAATTAAGTGAATTCCTTGGGGAACCCCAGGTCGCCAGAACTAGTATCCCTATTGGAAGATTTCCCCTCTATTACTTTTCTGGGGACAACTCAAATTTTGGGATTTTCTTCTACTTGCACTTTCAATGACAATGGTAAACAGGACAATTAGTAAGGTTGAATCTGCCTAACAGGGTCACAGACCACAAAAAAACAAAAAAAATGACATGTGTTCTAATCTACTTCCACTCTATCCAAAATGGTGAGTGCATGAGTGAATTTTCATCTGTTTTTACTTTATAACACAAATATACATTTTATAAAATATTCGGATTTTAAAGCGGACCTCGAGACAGCAAGTCAAGCACTAAACTGCTGATGCTACCAAGGAAGCAAAGCAAATTTCCCTAAAGTCAGCCAGTTCACTTCTATTCCACTGTGCGCTGGGCTGTTTCTTGACGCCTCCTTCTCTTCCCTCTGTCAGAAAGACAGCAAGGAGCCTACAACTTTACATTGGCCTGCACATTCTCACTTCTAAAGAACTGATTTATGAATGCTCGTTATAATTTACCCTAACTTGCAATTTCAAGAATTTACTGCACATAACTACTCTTTGCATTGCGTTGTTCCAAAAAAAAGGTGCTTTGACTGAATCTAGCAAATATTAATTATTTTCCAGTTGATAGATTTTGGAGGATTGAAAAATGTTGTTTTTTGGAAGACCCAGCTACAGTCCTTCTCCTCCCCTTCCCCCATGCAGCAAGTTTTATTACTACAATAAATGTGCTCCTTAAATGAGCTCACACTTCCAATATTTATCTCATTGCTATGTTTTATCTCTGGTTTTCAATATTTGAACATGCTATTTTTGGAATAATCAATATAAATTTCTAATATGACCCTACGGTGACCTTTTACCCTTCGACTCTCTAAGGAAGCTAAAGAGTTGTGATTACATGGTAACATGATTTCACGGCACCTCAGAGGTATTCTGGGTTTTGGCTCTGAAGCCTATTATAGTTTAACATCAAACGAGTACAAGCAAACCTTGCTATGGGCAAGAACAGGAAGATAAGTCCCTCGTATGAAACATTCAGGCGGATAAACAAAGAAGAACTTAAAGTTCTGGAATTCTTCAATAACAAGGAATTGATGTATGGGGCGATCCACAGAACTGTGGGGAGTCTTACATAATTCATGTGTTTGTGAGTAACTTTATTCACACGCTCTTTGCCTAACAGCAGCACTAGAAGTAATTACTTCTTATAAGAAATGGAGGTGTTCCGTTTGCCTAAAGCTTATGCCTACCTGGGTCATGTGTCAAAGCATACTCTTGCAATCTAGCATACAAGGTGGTCATAAAAAAGCGGTTTTCAACAAACTATGCTCTGAACAGAAAGACCATGTAAAAAAAATGGCATATTTCTTGGAATACAAAATAATTTGCAGATTAAGGACAACTCTTGACAAACACACATATAAATTGTAGAAGCACATATATTGCATTGCAGAACAACTATATTGCAATGCGCAGACTGCTGTACGACCCAGTCCTGTTGGCTATATGGGGTGCTCAATATGCAAAACCTGGCTTGCAGTTACTGTGCCACAACTCAGCCACCTCTCACAATCTGCAACCTTCAGCTAAACCGGATTTTGGAGCTGGAAGTGCATAATGAGCACAGCAAGTTTGAGGGCACATCAGAAGTTAAGGAAGGTTAAAAAAAATAACCTTTATCTCTTAATTATGGACCTGTTTCCCCAATAACTGTGAAATCGGGTCCAGATTTAACAGATCACATATGGAGGTTTATAAGCTTTAATACTTGTGGATAAAATAGACACAATAAATTGCCATGGGTTCTTCCTTGTCTGATAGTCTGCCAGCCAAAAATCACCAAACCCTAACAGGAAAAGAAATGGGGGGAGGGGGGGGGGTTGGGGGCTGGCAGGCCACATGACTGTAAGTTAGTGTGCCAACTTATAGATATCAGAAGGAGAATGGTGTGATTGGCTGTTTAGTGGGTGGTTCAATGGAGGGGCAGGAAAATAAATGCTGATTCCCTCTTCTGGAAGAATAGCAAGGATGGCAGGGCAGCTTAGGTAAGACTGGATGAATATAATTAGATATCCCTTGGCAATTAAAACAGTATATATATTGGATGTTACCCGAACAATGTATATTTTAGCGTATCATAAAAAATTGTCAAGTTGTTTTCCATCCTTTGTTACATCTGCTGATTTCCTGAAGCTTCTTTGCAGTCACTACAAGTCTACATGCACTCCATTGATGGCTGCGTGGTATATCTCAGGGTTTGCTTCCAGATGTTGACAACAGTGGGTCATGCAAAGCAAATTGAATCTTGCAGTCTCCATTGGAGTTCTACTTGATTGGACGAAGAATGTAAGAACACGACTGGAAGACAGGGACAAAGCATTGTCACCCTATGAAAGGACAATGTTTAAAAATCTTTTCTCTAAATACATCTATATAGCTTGTTGTTATATATGGAACAGCCACGTTTCAGATACTTTCTGCTTGGTGGTGCTGCAAAGTGTTTTTTGCTGTTTCAAGAATGGCAGCCTATAGTGGATGAAGACGACTAAATCACTTTAAATACCTGCACATTTTCCTTTTGAAATGTATTTTCAACTGAAAATTTTTATATATATATATATATATATATATATATATTTTTTTTTGGTGGTACAAAAGAAGCAGTGCCTTTATCTTCCTCGTTACTAGATGGACATTCAAGTCGAATAAAGGCATCTCGGCAGGATCTGGAGATCACATGAGGAAACTACTGACTAACACCATGGTGTGGGTGTCAGCAAAAGTGTTGCTCTCTGCATCCTAAGATGAAAAAGATTTCAAAGGGAAACCTTTTTTTCCCTCCGACTGGCGGCTTTGAATTGGACTGTAAGAGAAAAAAAAAAAAACGGTGAACTGTGAATTGAGCCGGCTCTGGAAGAGAACAAATTAATGAGCGCGGCCAGTTCTTACTCGGAGACATGGGTCTGAACTGTGCTTCTGTGACAGAATGTTTTTGCTTGACTGTCAGCCATTAAGCTGGTCCTGTTTAAAGGCCAGGTCTCAGAGAAAGTCACAAGATGCGGACAAGCCAAAAATGAAGAAGACAGGGCACAGAAAAAAAAAATTACTCAGAGCTGGCCTCTATCCTCTACATTGCCATATTGTAGCATTCAACCAGTCATGTAAAAGGTTGTAGAGAAGAAAAATAAAAGATGCTTACAGGAAATTTTACAAGGTTAATGTTATTGTCAGAGATGTGTGTTTCACTTATTAAGTGCCCAGCCAGACATACAAATGTGTTAATCACTTTGCATAGTCTTACTGTTTGCACTAATGAGGTCAGAATGCATAATAAGGATTTTTCAAGCAGTGGAAAAATATCTACCTAACAGAGCTTATCGTTTTTTTTTCTGTGAAGATTAGATACATTTACAAATCCAAAACTTTTTTTTTCAACTTTGGTTAGGGTAGAGTAGAGTAGAGTAGCAAATACCCCACCTCATCAAGAATCTCACACACCACCACAGCAACAGGAAAGAATTTTTTGCTGAAGGAATACCGGACACCACCGTGCATTCCAGGTGTAATATCGGACTACTAAGCTGACTTAAAAAAGTGTCCAAATCAAATCCCTTACGATTCTGCAATGCTCCATAATATACCAACTCAGCATAAGACATGCTAGGCAAGAAAGGAATATTCAGAGCCCTCCCCACCTTCATATAGACTTCTACATTGAAAGGACACTGAAGCAAGAAGTGGTCCAGGGTTTCCATTAACTAGAGATGGCCTCGCGGTTCGCCCGGCGGTCGGTTCGCAGCAAATTTTGCTTGTTCGCTACCCGCCAATTTTGCGAACACATGGCGTTGTTCGCGGCGGCCATATTAGTTTACATTGGGAAGAGATTGCCAGACACAAATAGCTCTGTTAAGATCCACAAAAGTCCTTTTTAGGGCTGGTATTTCGGTATAGGTCTACTACAGTCTCTTTTCAGTTTAGGGACAGGTATCTAGTCTGTGCTTTAGGGACAGCTAGAGATCGGCAGTGACACAAATTGCTCTGTTAATGTCCACAAAAGTCATTTAAAGGGCTGCATTTTTTTTGGTATTGGTGTGCAGTTTCTGTTCAGTTTAGGGACAGGTATCCAGTGTGCTCTAGGGACAGATCTGCAGTGACACAAATCGCTCTGTTAATGTCCACAAAAGTAATTTAAAGGGCTGGAATTTTTTTGGTATTGGTGTGCAGTGCACTATATAGGGGTGTAATCCACAGTATAATATACTTTGTAATATAGAAAGCATATTATAGTGGATTTGTATTGTGCACTGTGCAGCATTGTGACTGGTGTGGTGACTGAGCGTTGCTGCAGCAATACTACAAACGGTGACAAAAGCACTTTTAATGTATTATAACTAGAGTGATAGACCAGTGGCCCCCCAATACCATATTGAAGTGGGGTGTTATCTGAGTATACTTTTACAAGTGTATTTGTGTCCTGCAACAATATTGCCTCTTTTGCTGTGTTAAGTCTGATACACACAGTGCCAAACTCCCTGGACAATTTTTTTAACAACTGGTGTGATAGACCAGTGGCCCCCCAATACCACATATTGAAGTGGGGTGTTATTTAACAGTATACTTTTCTAAAAGTGTATTTTAGTCCTGCAAAAATGTGGCCTCTTTTGCTGTGTTAACTCTGCTACACACAGTGACAACAGTTACTGGCCAATTATTTGTAGAACTGGTGTAATAAACCTGTGGCCCCCCAATACCACAGATTGAAGTGGGGTGTTATCTGAGTATACTTTTACAAGTGTATTTGTGTCCTGCAACAATATTGCCTCTTTTGCTGTTTTAATTCTGATACACACAGTGCCAAACTCACTGGCCAATTTTTTTAACAACTGGTGTGATAGACCAGTGCCCCCCCCAATACCACATATTGAAGTGGGGAGTTATCTGAGTATACTTTTACAAGTGTATTTGTGTCCTGCAACAATATTGCCTCTTTTGCTGTTTTAATTCTGATACACACAGTGCCAAACTCACTGGCCAATTTTTTGAACAACTGGTGTGATAGACCAGTGCCCCCCCCCAATACCACATATTGAAGTGGGGTGTTATCTGAGTATACTTTTACAAGTGTATTTGTGTCCTGCAACAATATTGCCTCTTTTGCTGTGTTAATTCTGATACACAGAGTGCCAAACTCACTGGCCAATTTTTTGAACAACTGGTGTGATAGACCAGTGGCCCCCCAATACCACATATTGAAGTGGGGAATTATCTGAGTATACTTTTACAAGTGTATTTGTGTCCTGCAACAATATTGCCTCTTTTGCTGTTTTAATTCTGATACACACAGTGCCAAACTCACTGGCAAATTTTTTGAACAACTGGTGTGATAGACCAGTGGCCCCCCAATACCACATATTGAAGTTGGGTGTTATTTAACAGTATATTTTTCTAAAAGTGTATTTTAGTCCTGCAAAAATGTGGCCTTTTTTGCTGTGTTAACTCTGCTACACACAGTGACAACAGTTACTGGCCAATTATTTGTAGAGCTGGTGTAATAAACCTGTGGCCCCCGAATACCACCTATTGGGGTGTTATCTGAGTATACTTTCATAAGTGTATTTGTGTCCTGCAACAATATTGCCTCTTTTGCTGCGTTAACTCTGATAAACACAGTCCAAGACCACAGAAATTTTTTTGCATGGTACTGACCTAGACTTCTCGCACTCTGGTGATGCCTGTACTCCACTGGCCTCTATGGCCCCTCTATGCATTGCTCGGAACTATCATTATTATTACTTTTCCTTGAATGCTGGTTTCTTTCAATGTGGCCACCAGTAGACTCTGCTTTTCCACTTTGGCCTCTAAAGGCATTAACTCAGGCCTCATCTGTCTTCTATTACAACTGTGAAGCCAGTCACTTGCAATCTTTTTATACTTGAAGTTTACCTTTAACATCGCCAGTAATTCTTTCTCCTTGGCGACTCTCGCAATCCTCACACAAACCTTCTTTCTGTATGTTGTTTTCGTCTTTAGCTTCCCAGGTCCTCAAACACTGGTATAGGAGGACCGGTATTCTGGACATCTGGGGGATTCTCCCCTGGGTCCACCCCTGGGCTCCTGCTTCACACTGGGTATAGAAATCAGTGAAGCTCAATGGATCAGTAGGCCTCACTGGAGCTCAGGAGAGCAGCAGTAGTGCAGCCACACCCTTTGCAGCTATAACAGCTTCAACTCTTCTGGGAAGGCTGTCCACAAGGTTTAGGAGTGTGTCTATGGGAATGTTTGACCATTCTTCCAGAAGCGCATTCGTGAGGTCAGGCACTGATGTTGGAGAGAAGGCCTGGCTTGCAGTCTGCGCAATAATTCATCCCAAAGGTGATCTATTGGGTTGAGGTCAGGACTACTTGCAGTCCAGTCAAGTTCCTCCACCCCAAACTTGCTCATCCATGTCTTTATGGACCTTGCATTGTGTACTGGTCCAAATAATTTGGTGGTAGGGGAATATGGTGTGGGTTTTTTTTTGGGGGGGAGGGGGTTGTGCTTGGCCTCTTAGTTCCAGTGAAGGAACTCTTAGGGCATCAACATACCAAGACATTTTGCACAATTTCATGCCCCCAACTTTGTGGGAACAGTTTGGGGATGGCCCCTTCCAATTCAACATGACTGCACACCAGTGCACAAAGTAAGATAAAGACATGGATGAGGGAGTTTGGAGTGAAGGAACTTGAATTGCCTGCACAGAGTCCAGTCCAGAGAACTCCTTTGGGATGAATTAGAGCAGAGACTGCGAGCCAGGGCTTCTCTCCAACATCAGTGCCTGACCTCACAAATGCGCTTCTGGAATAATGGTCAAACATTCCCATAGACACACTCCTAAACCTTGTGTACAGCCTTCCCAGAAGAGTTGAAGCTGTTATACCTGCAAAGGGTGGCCAACGCAATATTGAACCCTTCGAATTAAATTAAAATTCACGTGCATGTAAAGGCAGGTGTCCCAATACTTTTGGGAATATAGTGTATGTCTAGAAAAAAAGAGTACAATTTTTTCTTGTTTTGAGTTCTCAAATACCCATATTCCCTTCTGTTATTACACTGACTTCTAAGATCTAGCTAAGTTGCGTCATCTTCCATCCCCTGTCTGATGGGAATGCATCATTGGACAATAACATGCACACTCATTCTTTGTTTTGGGAGAGTTTTTTAGGGTCCAACAATGGTCTTTTTATTGTACGGAAAGATTGCAGTTGACAGAATGTAGTCCTGAAGTCAGCAAAATCAGACCCCTGGCAGAAAGATGAGAATTATTTATGAGAAGTGCGCAAAGAAGAATTTTCAGATTTCAAAAGTAATAGCAAATATATGTAATCCTAAATGGCAATTACATTTTTAGATATGTAAAATAGCTCATGGGTTGACTTTGAAGAACTTGGTTAAGCAATATTTGGCCATATATACAGTATGTTATTACAAGAAAAACAAAAAAAAACCTCTTCCTTTGAAAAAAAAGTGGTATCTCCTTGCCTGTTGCAAGTTAATTGGAATCTACACAAGAAGGATTTAAGTGCTCGCTCCTGTGTGTAGTCCTCCTCAACGTTTCATAGCTAAGCAAGTGTAAAGTTTGAATAACAGCTCAGCTTGTAACATGCAGTATTAGCTTTCTCTGTTTTAATGTATCTATACCTTGGCATGTTGCAGTGAAGGGTTGTAAAAAGCATCATAATCAATAGGAGCCAATCAGCAACTATCTTTTATTGTCTTGGCTACTCTAAAAGTCAAGTGAATTATAATTGTTCGCCTAGGGTTTCTGCCAGTGTTCTTTGGTCTTCGCAATGCTCTACAGCAGGGGTCTACAAACTTTCTAAACAAAGGGCCAGTTTACCATTCTTCAGACTTAAGGGGGGCCGGAGTGTGGTCAGTGGGAGTAGAAAATGTCCTGGCATCAGTGGGGGTAAACAAAGCCCCATCTTTAGTATTAGTGGGAGGAATAGTGCCCCATTATTGGTGTCAGTGGGAGAAATAGTGCTACATCAGTGTCAGTGGGAGGAATTATGCCCCATTTTCAGTGTCAGTGGGAGGAATAGTACCCCAAGGGCTGGTTAAAGGCAAGCAAAGGGCCACAACCAGTTGTTAGGACGCCTGCAGCTAGGAGGTTGTAATGGTGCACAATGAAAACCTGTGGCTTGGTGTACCTTACAGCAGGGCTCGACAATCCCCGGGCGCCAGGTCGCATTTGCGACTAGAATTAGCGACCTGGCGCCTGGGGTGCCCTGCAGGAGGTGTCCTGTCCCTTTTGCGCCCCCACCTCCTTCCCCGAGTGCACGGACTTTCGCGCCGTCCAAAAATTGAGGCCCCGGCTTTTCGGCCTTCTTCTGTGAGATGAGAGAGGCTGGGGAACTGGCGCCCTCTTGTCGTGGCCGGGAGTAATGCATGTTCTCAATGCCTTTCCATCTCCTTCCAAACAGGAGAGGAGAGGGAAGTTTTTGCAGGCTTCATCTCTGTCCAGTTACCTTTGCTTAAAAGGTAAGTGGACAGGGAGTAGGGTTATTATTATTAAAAATTTATTTTTTAAATTTAAAAAAAATTAATAATAATTATTTTTTTTTTTTAATTATTAAAAAAATAAAAAATGTTTTTCTTTTTTTTTTTTCTTCACTTCTTATTAAAAAAAAAAAAATTATGTATATATATATAATCTTTTTTTTTTTTTTTCCCTCATTACCGTGCCACAACCGAAGGCCCCTTTCACACGGGCTGTCTGAACAGGTCCGCCTGTCAGTTTTTCAGGCAGACCTGATCGGACCCTTCATTCTCCTCTATGGAGCAGTAATCTGCCGCCATCTGATCCTGTCCGCCAAAAACAGACGGATGGTGGTTCTATTTTCTATCCATCCCGTGGATCGGATCAGATGGCATCGGATGGAAAGAGACACACCCGTCTGTTTCCATCCAATTGCACTATAGAGGAGAGTGGGGTTCTATCCGTTTTATTAAATAAAGCTTGGTTGTTAGTTTATAAAAAAAAAAAAAAAAAAACTGTCTCCTAACTTTTTTAGCTGGCTCCTAGATTTCAGGCAAATTTGTCAAGCCCTGCCTTACAGACAGCACAAAAAAAAAAAAAAAAAAAAAAAACTCATATTGTTTGTTGGGGGCTCAACCACTTTTTTGACTACTGAGTTATTATTCTTGCATGTTGTCAGTAGCAGAACTACGAACATGAGTAACAATCTCCACAGAGTTTTTATAGCAAAGATTAAACAAGCTTTGTGTACTAGATTACGAAAAAAAAAATATATTGTATGTATGTTTAACTAACCCACGCTGCACCACTGTGGCCAATTATCTCCCAGCTTAAGATCTATGTAATGGCTTCTCGCATCTGAGCCCAAAGTCATACTGTGAAATGCAATGTAGCAAATATCAATTAACACCTAATCGATCAGATTTATTTACTAGAGGCACAGAATAAAAGGGAAGGAAGACAAGTGCATCAATCCTGCCGCACCAGTGTAGATTGGGAGCAGATATTTTTTGTGGATACTAGTCTTCAAATGATCACTATATCCAAAACAAAAAAAAAACACGCACAATAAAAGTTTTAATATCTTTTTATATTAAAGTAACAATACAATAAGCAAAACCAAATACTTGGCATTTATCTGTTGTATATTAGTTACATTTTGTCTGCAAAAACATGCAACAAAATGACAGTTAGACCCCGTTCACACTGGGGCGACCTGGTCGCCTGACAGGTCGCCGTAGGTCTCCTGCCATAGAGAAGCTGTGGACCCGTTCTAATAGGAGCGACACAAGTCGCTCCGACTTAGAAAAAGGGTGCGGAGCTTCTTTGGGGCGACCTAGAGCGACCTGCATTGACTTCAATGTTATGAAGTCCATGCCGGCCGCTCCGAGGTCGCCCCGGCAAGTCGGATCGCCCCAGTGTGAACGGGGTCTTAACTGTGGAATTACTGAGCACGTTGGCAACTGTGTTGCAAAGTAGTGCCCCCATTTATTACCTTTTTATTTAACCACTTCAAAACCGGGCAAATTCTGACATTTCTCACATATATGTAAAAATGTATATTTTTTTTGCTAGAAAAGTTTTTGGAATCCCCAAACATTATATATATTTTTATTTAGAGACTCGAGAGAATAAAATGGTGGGTGTTGCAATTTTTTTGTCACACCGTGTTTGCGCAGCGGTTTTTCAAATGCAATTGTTTTGGAAAAAATACACTTTGGTGAATTTGAATGCACAAAACATAATATAATAACCAATCATTTGGTAAAATATAAAGGATAATGTTACCCTGAGTAAATAGATAACGAACATGCCACACTTTCAAATTGTGCACGCTCGTGGAACGGCACCAAACTATGGTACTTAAAAATCTTCATAGGCATCCCTTTATAAGCCTTTACAGGTTACCAATTTAAAGTTACATAGGAGGTATGGTGCTAGAATTATTGCTCTCACTATAATGTTCGTGGTGATACCTCACATGAACACCATTTACATATCTGTGCGGGACCTATGTATATATTGGTTTTTGTGCGCAAGCAAAGAAGCACTTTAATTTTTTTTTTTTGGTACTTTATTGTTTATTTCTTAAAAAAAAATGACACCATATCGTTACATTTTTTAAATCTCTTTTATTGCTATAAGAAGAGATGAACAGCATCCATTGTGATAGCATGGGCTGACAGGTCCTCTTTATGGAGAGATCTGGGTTCTCTGCCCTCCAAAGTATCTGCTCAAACCAAGATTGGTTTAAACAGATGTTTGTTCAAGCTGATAACAGCTTGTTCACATGGGACCAAAACCAAAAGTGACTAAATTCCTCTTGCTTATGGTTTCTGACGTCACATAGTGGGAGGAACAACATCAGTTGCTCTCACTGTATCTCAGAAACTGGATGCCACTGGTGGCATCCTTAACAGGATCACACCCTAGAGCCCAGTAAAGGCTACATTGCTTGTAAAAATAATCCAAAGGCTTCTTAGTTGCTACAATTACTTTTACATTGAAGGGAATCGCCGGCCCTCAAAAATTATATCTTGATCAGCAGCTGCAATGACCCAGATATCACCCTTCCAATCCAATGACGATGGCAAGTGGTTAAAGAAACTTAAATACAAAACAAAAACATATTGTACCTTATTAGTCTTATAAAGTAATGCATCCATTCCCAATTTTTTTCATTTTTAAATTTTCGTTATATTCAGTTTAGAAACCTGCCAAAAACACTCTACCTGTCCCTCAGGCACTCCACTGTAGTCATAAAAGGAGCGATGGTTGCAATTATTGCTGTATTTCAATCTAGTCTGCCTTTGTTAATTTCCATTACATTCGGGCTGATGAGATTAGTAGTTAAAAAAAAGAACAAAAAACCTTATATTTTTTTATTAACATTCACAATTAGTGACAAAGACACTGTTTTTCTGGCAAGATTAATGAGGATTTTCTGTAGCCACCACATTGAAGGACTGTAAGGATGCAATATATCTAATTCTGGTTTTGTAGTTTGAGTAGGACATACACTTAGTTTTTCTTCATTTAGTTAGTGGGCAAACAAAAAAAAAATTCTCCATGCACACAAAAGAGGTGGATGAAGGAATCCCCTGCAGCAGGCCATTGTATTCTGACAGGGGGCCCTGCTGCTGTCAGAATACACAGATCAGAGGCTGCAGCTGCTGATCGATAAAGGTTTTTCAGCATGTCCCGTCCACAGAAGTTGATCAAACAGCCATAAGCTGATTGAAATACGACCGGTCCCTACCGAACTGGCCTAATTTCAATCAGGGTATGGCCAGCTTGAAATCATCCTTCAAAGATACTGTCTACTCAAAGACCAGACCAATGCGACCATACAATAAAGATCATACCTGGAGTTCAACAATCTGTAAGATATCAACATGTTTTGGGAGTTACACTCCACCTTTATCAGAGCTGGTATGGCAACCTCTCTGACAGCAAGTATAGCAGTAGGTTACTCCAGCTGTGTCAGAGATGCTTTCTACCTTTGAAAATGTTTGGAATACTGTTCAGTCAGTCTTATGATTCAGAAATCTTTTGTATACAACTTCCTCCTAACTAAACAGAGCTAACAATGCAGGTTGGATGTGCGTGAATGGCAATGGGGCTGATGCATGAAAACTGGAGAAAGAAAATGAACAATTTGATTTTTCCATTCTCACATAACATTAGGTGAGACCTTAAAACAAACAATAGCAAAGCAGTGGCTTTCTTTTTTAGTATTCAGGGAATTCAGTGATACAGAACAGGCAAAAGTACATACCAGCACCATATGGTAATATCCGAGTGGGCAATCAAACAAAGCTATAAAGCTACTGTACAACTAGCAATACAAAATATACCAGGTGTGTCTAAAACGTTTGGTGAATAGTATCAGAAAACAAAAAAAAACAGAAGATTCAAACAAATGACCTTTATTGGCCTTCAAAATAATCACCATTCTTCACCACACACTTTTGGCAACGTTCATAAAGCTTCTGGAAACTGTCAGCAAAGACCTTTTTTAGGAATCGATTGCAGAATTGCTGTTGCACATTCTTGGATTGCCACCACGTCCGTAAAACGTGTGCCTTTCATGACGCTCTTCAGGCGGGGAAACAGAAAGAAGTCCACAGGCACCAGATCAGGTGAGTACGGTGGATGATCGCGAACACGTACATCGCTCTGAGCCAAGAATTGTTATATGTGGTTTGCACAGTGCGCAGGTGCAGGACGGATTCTGGTCACACATGGTAATGAAATCTTCAGAGGTTTTCATTCATTTTGCTTTCTGTTCATCTGTCAGCTTGTGCACCACAGACAGGGAACAGATCTTCCGCTTACCCAAATCTTTGTGGACGATGGTGTGCGCCATGTCCTTGCTAATGCCCAATTTCTCCGCCATCAATGACAGTCAGTCAGTCGTCAATCTCGTGCCAGCATTTGTCACACTCGCTCGATCATGTCTGGGGTTCTGCTTGTCAACAGCCAACCCAAATGTGGCTCATCCTCAGTCATTTCCTTCCTGTAGCGGAAGAGTTGTAAACACATTTTCTGCTCACAGCTTCTGTTGCCGTTTTCCCCAATTTGTTGCAGAACTTAATGTTCACTCGTTGCTCCTTCGCACTGTGACCCTACCTCTCACACTGACTACGTTCGACTGCCCACAGCGGGTTTACCCTGATGGTCACATGTACTCCACGCCAGGTGGCACTTCTCGATGTGTCCCTGAATAGCCATGTGCATGCACATGCAACCTGGCCCATGTTGCCGTTGAGATATCGGACCATTTACTGAACTTTTTAGACACATCTCATAGAAGGAGAGCATGTTTCGCAGCCTGTACAGAGACTGTGTGATATGTCAAACAGCTTTCAAAAGTTAGCAATAAAGGTTGAATTCCATGATGTTTTATTCATTTTTCAAGCAGAAAAGTAATTCTTACAGTAGGTAAACAGTAGTAAGCTAAGGATAACTATTAAAGCCTGGACACACTAAAAGTTTTATTTCCATCAACCCAGCAGGATAAACGAAAACAAAACTGAAAGATCACTGTACTAACACAAGCAATGTTAGCACAGCAACTCCCCGCTGTGCTATTGTGTTCTGACAAGGGGACCAACCACCCCCCCCCCCCTCCCCACACCAGAACACATTGGTCACCGGCTTCTGTTAGCCAGGGAGCTATACACATGGGCTGAAACATTAAAAAGTAACAATAAGATAGATAAGAACTAGGAAAGATAAGCTAGGAAGAGTAAAAAAGGGAGTAGGGAAGGGTGGGAAAGAAGGGAGATGGGAAGGGGTTAGATTAAAGGAACTATCTCCCTCTCAGATAATTCCATTTACAAATTTAAAGAAACTGGGTACTTCCCAAAAGAACCAATCACGACAGAGAGGGGTCTGGTCTCTAAAAAAGTAATAAGGGGTCCAAATATTTGTCTTCCCTTTCTGTCAAAGCAGAGGCTTTTTAATACTTTACATGTGACAGAAGTCAAATTTAAGCTAGACTGGACACTGATTATAAAAAACTGACAGTGAAGTTGGAACAATGCCCAAAGTATGGGAACCATGGATCATTCACCAATGCCAAAATTCCACAAGGTCTGGAGACCATGGGTCACTCACCAATGCCCAAATTACGCAAGGTCTGGGAACCATGGGTCATTCTCAATGCCGAAATTCCACAAGGTCTGGGAACCAAAGGTCACTCACCAATGCTCAAATTCCACACGGTCTGGGGACCATGGGTCACTCACCAATGCCCAAATTCCACAAGGTCTGGCGACCATGGGTCACTCACCAATGCCCAAATTCCACAAGGTCTGGGAACCATGGGTCATTCCCAATACCAAATTTCTCAAGGTCTGGGAACCATGGGTCACTCATCAATGACTAAAATATACAAGGTCTGGGGCCATGGGTCACTCGCTAATGCCCCAATTCCACAAGGTCTGGGAACCATGGGTCACTTCCACTGTCCAAAGGAACCACAAGGCCTGGGGAAAAATGGGTCACTCACCAATGCCCAAATTTCCCAAGGTCTGGGGACCATGGGTCACTCACCAATGCCCAAATTCCACAAGGTCTGGCGACCATGGGTCACTCACTAATGGCCAAATTGCACAAGGTCTGGGAACCATGGGTCATTCCCAATACCAAATTCCTCAAGGTCTGGGAACCATGGGTCATTCCCAATACCAAATTCCTCAAGGTCTGGGAACCATGGGTCACTCATCAATGGCTAAAATCTACAAGGTCTGGGGCCATGGGTCACTCACTAATGCCCAAATTCCACAATGTCTGGGAACCATGGGTAACTTCCAATGTCCAAAGGAACCACAAGGCCTGGGGAAAAATGGGTCACTCACCAATGCCCAAATTTCCCAAGGTCTGGGGACCATGGATTACTAACCAATGCCCACATTTCACAAGGTCTGGGAACCATGGGTCACTCAGTTTTTTCCTGCTGACCTTGTTTACCATCTCCTTGAACTCTAATAGAACCCACTTACCAATTCTACTATGCTTAGTCACTGAGAGTTTCCGCCAAACAAAACCCACCCCCAACCCTCAAACTTCCCCGTTTTAATCTTTACTTGTTTCCAAACCCTTATCAATTCTACTTATCTCCCCTTTTTCCAACAGGCAGCACCTTACGACAGTATTGCCTGTTTTCATAATCCCTAGCACTACCTGCAGTCTTCATAATTGTACTGTACAAATATGCTATGTACATCTGTTTATCACTGTATACATGAAAGCCAAAGACTAGTGAACAAGAAAACGTGAGACCTGATAGACAGCAAATTTTGTGCTAATTTTTTTGAGTCAGCCGTGGTGTAAGCGGAAAATGTGAGCCAAGGCCTGCCTGGCCATGCAGTGTGCCAGGAGTGTGGGGATCACACGAATGGCTGTACAAAATCCTTTGGCAGATAAAAATGTTCACATAGACAGTATGTATTTTCACGGTGTATTTGGCTGTTAGCCTGGAGCTCAGCACTAGAACTCATCTCCTTTCTCTGCAGGTTCTTGAAAACTACAAAGCAGATAACTCACTACCTTCGAGAACACATTCGGATTTTCATTTTTTTTTTTTTTGTGATGAAGGGTGGATCTTTATGAAAAGATATCATTACTACCATCTACCTGAGGCTGGATGAACTTTAAGTAAAGATCAGCCCCCAGGTATAGCTATTTTCAAACCTGCATCGTGACTTTTTTTTTGTTCGTCATCGTCCAAAGCTTATCAATACTCTGCAGTAATGGTTACCATAGTTACTATCCCACTCTACAATTCCATGTGATTTTTCAGTTTAGATTTGAGCAGCCGTCCATCTTTTTTTTTTTTTTCATGTTGAATTTCATTCATAAAAACCTAGTTCTCTTGTTCTGGAAATAAGGTGCCATTTAACAAATGCTCAGATGGTGCTACTTTCTTGAAGTGGCGTTAAATACATTTAAAACTCAGCTTTGTGTTATCAAATAGCAGCAATTACGCCGCAGTGCTAGCCGTTGTTCGTGGTGATGTTTTGTTCAGTTACAAAGTAAATATAGTTATTTGATTGCAGATGCATAGTTTATAGGCAATTATAAAAGAAAAAAAAAACCATAACCTGTCAAATAATTGCTATGTATTTTATTCTGGCAACATAATAATACTGGCTTGTAGGGATTTTTGATAGGGGAAATTGCAGGTAATCTGTTTGTTTTGGGTACCGTTTCTATAGTAATATGAATAATTATTAACAAATTGAACATTTTGTTCTGCTAATTGTCTGTAATGAGTATTCTGGAATCGAAGAATAATATTGAACAAACTGGTAACGACGAATGTGAAGCACGACGAATGTGTGCAGCCGCTGTCACTTTTTACCATCTGTTCTACGCGAGGTGGGATATCAATAAACTGAAAAGATTTCCTGAAAAAGAGACAATTACGACTTTTGGGCAAACAGATAAAATACAAATTGGTTAATTGTTTTACCTGACAAAGGATTTGTATTTCTGTCCATCCATTTCTGATATTTACACGACTCTGCCACTGAGTAAAGCCCTGTATGGCAGGACAGGAGATCTGTTTTTTCTCTGCTGCAGTTAATGGGTATGTCATTGGTGGTGCTACTCCCAGAGGAGCTGCTGAATTGTTTTGTGATTCGTCAGCACACCTTGTGATGGATTAGATAAAATGTCTATTTTTCTATGTCTATTTTTGTGCATGTAAATATGATTTTTTATTCCTTAATCAAAATGGCCGCTAGCAGCTCCCCCTCCCATCGAGTGAAGCTCATGTAACTAAGATGGCGCCCCCATCCAGGACTACACCCAAGATGATGACACCTAGATCCTGGAAGAAGTTTACCTTATATGGACATGACCAACCAGAAGCTACAAGCAATCAGACAACGCTAAGCTTATGACGCAGTTGCCCATGACATTAGCCGCTCACCTATATAACCCCATGTATCCCGTAGCAAAAAGGAAGTATCACTTACCTGAACACGTTTTAGTGTGGTTCTTCTCGTGCATGCACCAGATTACATAGGCCAAATCAGGAAGGGGTAGATACTCACCAGATGATTGGTCTGATCCAAACAACCTAAAGATGACACACCATGTTCAAGCAGCACTTACCAACACACCTTAAGGCAGTGATGGCGAACCTTGGCACCCCAGATGTTTTGGAACTACATTTCCCATGATGCTCATGCTCTCTGCATTGTAGTTGAGCATCATGGGAAATGGAGTTCTAAAACATCTGGGGTGCCAAGGTTCGCCATCACTGCCTTAAGGTATTTCAAATAATTTATTAGGCCAAGCATAGCCTAAAAGAAGAGAGGATTAGCAAATGTACTTTTGCAAACAATCATTTAGACAATAACATTACTCTGAGAAACATGGTTAAACACCTGCAGTATTCTGACTATCAGACTAATAAGACTGAATTGCATTTACTTAGCAACAGTATATATAGACAGCCCCATCCCCACAGGTAGGAGATCAGCTTCAACACCTTCGGGGGTAGCTAATCTCCCTCCTTATTGATAAAAATGAAAGTAATGCTTACTTACCCATTGCAAGAGAGCATTTTTCGAGTTTGGCAATAAGCCAGGTAGAATGTTGGCCAATGCTTTCAGACATACAAGAGCAAGGAATTACATCTCACAAATTAAAACACGGGGGATGCTATGGCGAAACTCAACTCTTTACAATTTGAGTGAAAAGACTCCCTCTCAAGAAACTAACCACTGAATGGCAAACCCCATTAAATGCTATGGGAGCCGAACAGAAAAAATCAAAAGTGCCCATTTTGAAGGCTTATATGCAAGTAATTAGCCATAAACGTGATATGGGGGTCTGGGTACTGCCTTGGGGGACATATATCAGTATTTTTTTCAGGAACAATTGTTTTAATTATGCTTAAAGTGCAACAATAAAAATAAAAATGCCTTTAAATATAGTGTTTGGGGAGGTCACCTTAATGTGCCTGTAAAGTGGCGCATCTGTAGCATGCATAAAACATGCTGCAGCAAAAATTTAATTTTCAAAGAAAAAAAAAAGAAGAGAAAATCACAATGACTCGTGGTTACATTCCGGCTATTGAAAAAAATAAAGAAAAAAACCTTGTGGGCTGTTTTTTTCTTTATTTTTTAACTGGCGCTTTTTTTTTTTTTTTTTACTATTCAGCTGTCAGTGGGGAAACTCATTGACAGCTGATGACTTATCGGTTGTTATGGACATCGTGGCCGACTTCCCAGCCCCGCTCCCTAACAACCAGGTTAGACTGCACCCTGATTGGGCAAAGCTTTGCCCAATCAGGTTGCAGAATGCATTGTGCAGTGCTCAGTGCATTGCAGGGTGTTCATCGGGGCAAACACCCTGAGAATTCGGCCTGAACTCACGCTCGGGCCGAACCGTTCGCCCATCACTAGTTGCCAAACCACCAGATTGAAATTTACTGGCACATCCAGGTTTTTACTGGTATTTCCAAAAGTTACAAAATTACAGTTTGAAGTGCTAATTTAATTATTTAGGCTACAAACAAGTAAAATATGCAATAAGCAATGTGATTTAAGCTAGATATTAAGGCAAAAAAACATATTTCTTTTATTTTCAATATAGTAAGTAGCTCATGGGCAGGACTCAGTAGGGCAAGAAATTAGAATGGGCACACACACATGAAATTGACTCTCACAGTGACACTGACAGCAGTTTGCAGCAGCACAGGTGATAATGACACCTCACTGACACAACACGTCCCCTCCTGACTCACAGTGACAGTCTCTCTTAACGCCAGGTGATTCCTTCTGTCTACTCCAGTCTAAACAGCACTGACAGTCCTGTTACCGGCTTGCCCTGCTCCCATCCCCCAGATCAAGGCTCCGGCCGCACTGCTTGGCTCTCTTGCACCATGACATCATACAACATGCTCAGGCACCACCTCAGCCAGAGCAACCCCCTACCGCTGCCGCCTGAACATACTGTAGCAGGCACTCGGATGGTTTCGGAACTGCATGCGCAGTTCCAAGCAAAGCGTCACAGCCACATTTTTTTCTGGCAACCTTTTCTTGTCACTGCCATTTACTGGCAGGAGAAAAGTGCCCATCTTTTACTGGCTGCTAGTAAAAATTCTGACGGTTGGCAACACTGCCCAGAGGTCACACTGCAGTCACACATAACAGTCATACCGAAGGAGGGCAAATATCCTGTCCTATGCCTCAGCTACTGCCCTATTTCTCTGCTTAATGTGAACTTGAAAATATTCAAGATCCTTTCTGCTAGGCTGTTACCACATATCTGAACCCTCATTTATCCAGATCAGTCTGGCTTCACTATTGACAGGTAGAGAAAATACACAATGAGTTCTCAATGATATATACTACTCACATATGAAACATATTCCACTGATGCTTTTATCCACAGATGCAGAGTACGTTTTTGACAGGATTGATTGGCGCTTCCTACAGACCACACTGGACCATATAGGTCTTGGAGTAGGGATGAAATGGTGGCTCTATTTTAATCCACCAGCCAATGTTAAAACCAAAGACGCTATCTCCAAGGTCTTCCCCACAGATAATGGGATACACCAGGGGTGTCCCCGCTCACAGCTAATTTTCATACTCACCCTAAAGCCTTTTCTGAAAATGACCAGATCCCATGAGGATATCAAGGGCTTAGGAAAACTACCCATGCTGGTGATTTAATCATCTTTGTGACTTTCACACTGATCTTCCCCATCCTTCTGACAGAACTACATAAATATGGAGCAATGTCAAATTTTGAAGGTAATTTTTTCCAAATCAGTGGCGATGGGACTAGAGATCTCTCTCAACCTAAAAATCTGTACCCACTTTAGCTTTAAATAGACAGATTTTCATATTCGATATTTGGGAACAAATATACCAAGTGGGGGTCTTTGAGTTTATATTTTTTGGCCCACTAGTGAGAACATTTAAACTAGACCTCTGGAATAGGGAGGTCTTTACGCAGTTTGCATGGAACAGTATTATTAGAAAGAATGTTTTGCCACACTTCTTCAAGAATACGCCATTAAACTCCAGCAGAGATTTCTGAAAGATTTACACACTAGATTCCTAAAGTTCAGATGGGCAGGAAGAGCAGCAAGACTGAGAAGGTCAATCCAATCTCTCCCTAAGAGAAAAGAAGGGATTGGTTCCCCCGACCAAGTGAAATATTATGAAACATCTCATCAAACCATAACGGTTTACTGGTGTACCCAAGGTGATAGGAAGTCAAATTAGAACAGGTGTCAATTGATCTTCCTCTGGCAGGGCTCCCCAACAAGCCAGTCCCTACATCCATCCCCAACAACATCCACTTATATGGGCCACTTTGCAGATGACTAGGACATACAGTATCTTATTCTATTGCCCTGTCCTAGTTCTCTGACTCCCATACTATGAACACCAGGCTTTCCACATAGCAGACATGACCCTAAGTTTGACACCCTTATCCAACAGGGGATCTTCCAGCTGCTACATTTCTCCTCTAACAATCGTCTGATGATGAATTGAGAAATGGAAAATAATTCCTTGAATACTCTGGACTTCCTACATCGTTCCCAGTTGAGAGAACTTTACTAATGGAATGGGCCATGGTGATAAAACCATCCTCACTTGAACAAACTTGCCTTAATGGAAAGCCAGAAAGGAATACCTTATCATTGCTGTATGCCCCACTGATAGCGATGAGGGCCCCACAGAAACTCCCTTTTCTAAAGTGTTGGGAACAAGATCTAAACATTACGTTCTCACAGCCTCAAAAAGACAGAATTGTTTTCTTTGCACAGAAAGCTTCTACTGTATACCATGTATGTATGAAGAAGGGGGTTACAAGCACCTCACTAGGTGGCACAAGACCCCTGCAGTTCTGTACCACATATTTCCACAGGTCTCTAATACGTTTTGGCGCTGTCTGGAATCTCAAGGTACCTTTCTGCATATCTTCTGGGAATGTCCAAAACTCAGACTTCTGTGATGTGGTAGAATAAATGTTTAAAACAATTACTGGTATGTCTCACGAGGGAAATCCAGTAGCGTTTCTACTTCGTGATTTTCCCTTATGCCCCGTACACAAGTGCAGATTATCTGAAGACTTTTGTCTGCAGACTTACCAAAACCATATAATATGAGGTCAAACCTAAACACTTTCAATTTGTATGCAATCCGGCAGGCCCTTGCACTACATAGAAAAGGTAAATCTGAAGACAAAAGTCTTCAGATAATCTGCACGTGTGTACGGGGCATTATGCAACAAAAAATATAAACAGCCCTTACTGAAACATCTCCTTACCACAAATCTGGCACTATAGAAAAATACATTCCCCCCTACCAGGTCACATTGGCTTTCCAGAATTGCAGAATTCAACAAATGGAAAATCTTACTATGGCTAAAAAGGATCAGTAGAAGAAGTACTGGCACAACTGGACACCAGTTATACGGAGCAGACACCACTAGCCCCCAACAGTAGGTTGGACAATGCTCTCCTTCTGCTGGTCCTGACATTGTGGCATTGTGGGATGGGGACTAGCCTACCCAACTACTCTATCTTTACTTTTTTCCCCCTTGCCTCTACCCATTTATTCTAGTTTTTTACCTCTTTCCCTCTTATCCCCATCTTGTCCACACTACCCATTACAATTTAAACATACTGTATCAGTTCAGTTCCCTTCACAAACCAAAGTAAATAATAAATACAAAAGAAGGTTTTGGGAAGCAGTAGTTGTTTGTATAATAACTGGGGTGCTTCCATCATCCACTCAGGTCATCAGTTTGATTTGATTTTTCCAGGATCAAGAGTAGTCAAGACTACCAGGAAAAACCGGTCCATCACAGCATCTGGAAGGAAGTGGAAGAGGAAGGAATATACTTTCAGTTTGGGAATCTCTTAAGGTTCTTACAGTTTGAATATCTGGTAAGAGGCTCACCTACCTCCTGTGTATAGGAAGGTGTGGGAGGATTCTCATCTGTCCCTCTCCCCAGCACGTGGTTTGTGTATTGGATCCGGTGGCACATATGTCCTTTTTCTTATAGACTTCTGGTAAGAAGCATAACGACACTGGTAGTGGGACATCAGGCACTTTTTAGTGTTTTTCTGGCTGTCACCGGCTATATCACCTGCTTCGTTTGGCTTATTGTTTACGGAAATTTGCTGTTTTCACTTGAACTTGATTATTTACTTGTGTATTTTTGTGCACCTTTGTGTCACATTTGCCACGGACTTTGGTTATTTCACGTGGACTTTTTTTCATTTTGTATTTACTGTTCACTTGTACTCAATTTGTGCGCTGCCACATTATTTTCAGCAGATTTATTGTTTGTTTTTCACCTTATTGTATATTGCACCATTTGTCTGTTTACACATTCAGAATTATACAGTGTTTCTCCAATGTAGAACACCTTTTCATGTGTTTAGTGCACATGATTTACTTTTCTCAAATAACTGGGATGCAACTACTGCACACGGGGCTTGTGACTCATATTAATGGCAACATGCACCTATGCCTTGTCAACTTTTATTAACACTGTGTCATTATTGTATTCATGATTTGTATCGTGTAATTTTATATTGTCTTATTATCTTATAACTTTGTATTGATTTGTCCTCCTCATATTTTTTGTACTGTTTCTCCAAAATAAAAAATAAAAAAGACAGTCCTAACATGCTGTAACAGTCCCAGTTGTTTCTCACTGGCTAGTGATTGATAAAAAAAAATTTGGCCAGCAAAGTTGGGCTCAAAAGAAAGCACAACAGTGCCCAGCAGATAATAGATGAACTTGTACAATGATAGCCTTTTACCAGACACAGGGTGCTCTCTTCTGGGTTTCTAGACATATGCTCTGGTTCAGTTCAAGGTCTCAGACAGAAAAGGGTTGCTGTGATTTCCCTCTTTGAATCCTTCTGAGACAGCTCCTCCCTTCCTTTCTTATAAGTGATTGGATTGCTCTCCCAAGTACAGTCTGAACACACACCCTCTCAGGGAGAAAGTCCCCATCTCTGAAGTCCCCATTGTGGTCAGCTATGGCAGGGTTCCGTTCGGACAGCAGCAGTAGCTAGGTCCAGGCTAGGACTAAAAATAAAAATGGGCCCGGGCATTTTAGACTGTGCAGCCAATTTTTCCAAAGACCTGGGGAGAGGGGGAGTTGGGGGCTGGCATTCACAGGAGTGGTTGGTGATGAGATATTCATGGAGTTGGTCCTCCGCACTATAATGTAAAGGGGCACTGTGATATATAAAGGGGACTGCACTGTAAAGGGGCACTGTAATGATTACAGTGCCCCTTTACAGTGCACTTCCCTTTATATCACAGTGCCCCATTACATTATAGTGCCCCTAGAAATCACCACCCTCCATCACAGTGCCTCTTTACACTACAGTGCCCCTACCAATCACAGCCCCCCATTACATTGCCCCCTATCACAGTGCCCCCTGCAGGCATGCAACCCCCCTTCTCTCTAATCACAGTGCCTCCTTTTACTCTCTGCCTCCCCTTTACAGTCCTACCTTCAGCAGGGCAGAGGCAGGATTCAGCCTGGGTGTCCACTCCTGGCTCGCACACCCCGCCGACTATGTCATCCTATCAGCAGGGCAGGGGGCAGAAGGAGCTGCAGATCTGGATCATATTAAGAAGCAGGTGATACCCAATTGTTAATATGAAAAGGCTCCCACTTTCTGTGAAGATCTCCAGCTACTTCTGCCCCCTGCTTTTCTGATAGGATGACATCTATGGCAGGGCAGGAGAGCCAGGAGAGGAGACACAGTGATGGTCACATAGCATTCCCCTCTCTCATGTATATGAGATCTATGTAAGTAGCTCACTCTCACTTTTTTATGAGATTTTTTTCTATGTTTTAGATCTCTCTATGTATCGGTCCCTTCTCTTTTTTCTCTGTATATATCTGATCTCTGTATAGTAGTTTTCTCTCTCCCTGTATACGGAATTGCTCTGTGTAGCAGAAATATCCATGTATTTGACCCCCCTTTCTCTCTGCATAGTATATTTCTCTTTATAGAGGATCTCTCCATGTATCTGAACCATGTATTCAGATACATTTCTGAATAGTGGATCTCTCTATCTATGGGACCCCTCTCCCTGTATATATTGGATCTCTTTGTACATGGGATCTCTCTGTGATTTCAATATCTGTCTCTCTATATAGTAAATCTCCCCCAATCTCTCTCTGTATATGGGATCTCTTTGTACAGTAGATCTCTCTGTATATGGATCTTTCTTTCTTTCTTTCTTTCTTTCTTTCTTTCTTTCTTTCTTTCTTTCTTTCTTTCTTTCTTTCTTTCTTTCTTTCTTTCTTTCTTTCTTTCTTTCTTTCTTTCTTTCTTTCTCTATATATACAGTATCTCCCTCTCTCTACAGTACTTCTCTCCCTCTCTCTATATACAGTCTCTCTCCCTATCTCCCTCCCTTTCTATGTATAGTAGATCTATCTCACTCTCAGGACCCCCCGGGGCTCTCTCTGTATCTCTGTTGTGTGGTTCTGGCTCTCCGCCAGTCACATGTAGTCGCTCTGCATCCAATGGTGTCAGTCTGGGCCCTGCCCCCTCCCCACTCCTTCCTTTCATTCAGCAGAGTGGCCAGCCCAGCCATCTGTGTGGAATGATCTGTGTGCCGCTCAGGGGGATCGGGGCTGGATCGGCAAAGCAGGGGAGAAAAGCAGCAACCACATTTGCCGCTTAACTCTGGCTGTGCGGCCTGGAGTTAGGCCTGGCAGCCTTGGCCCACTGCAAAAACACCCGGTGTACCCTATGACCAGTCCGGGCCTGGTGTGCCGCTGAGAGCTTGAGCCAGCCCCTCTGGCCCCATCCACAGTCAAGCGCTCCAGTGAGTGTTGGCTGGGCAGAGTAGAGAACTGGAGTCTGACAGTTATCACTCTGCTCATAGCGGAGGAGGAGAATTGAGCAATCAGAGGTCTTTGATTGCTTAGTTCTCGGGGTAGAGCCGGCGGGGAGACAGCTGCAGCTGGGATCAGTGCTGCAGCCATCTAGGAAAGTATGATTTTTTGATTTTTCTGCATTCTGAACTTCCATTTTAAAAAAAATGTCACTTTGTAACATTGGAGTTTTATTTTTTTTAAAAGTAGGCAGGATGCCGGTGGAGGTTGCGGTCCCGTTGGTGCTATACGAGCAAACTCTACATGCCTAATATATACCCAGAGATCGTTGGATCCTCTGTTCTTGTTGCTTGAGCTCTGATCTCTGTTATTTTTGTCTGAATTGATACGGGTATTCCTTAGCTCTCCTTGGAGGTCACTTCGGTGGCCTCCTACCTAAGTTAAATGTAGCATTCTGTGTATACTGATTGCTTGGTTTTTGTACTATGGCATATCTGTTGTTCATGTTTCTTGGCATGCCTGTATATAAAAAAAGAATTTATAAAAAAAAAAAGTAAGCAGGGCAATTATACCACTCACCAGTGACTGCATTCTAGCAATGCCACTGGTGTGAATAGGCCCTTAAAGCTTATAGACAGTTTGTTAGGATTATATACAGACTTGTATAAAGTACTCAAAATTTCTACTTGAGTAAAAGTACAAGTGCTCGATCAAAAAGTGACTTGAGTAGAAGTGGAAGTGCTCGCAGAAAAAGTTACTTAAGTAGAAGTACTAAAGTATTCAACATTTTTTTTACTTAAGTATTGCAAGTAGTTTTTTCAAAAAATTTGCTACTTAAGTACTAAAAGTAAAAAGTACCAGTAGTTTTGAAAAAAAAATTCTACTCAAGTACTGAAAGTAGAAGTACAAGTACTGTGTTATGTAGTTATTAAAGAAATAAGTCAAAAGTTTGAACATCATATTGTTTTTTATTATTTCAAATGATTTATTCAAATGATTAACTTAAAGGACAATCACAATTCCTTAGGCTGTAACTTTTTGTAAACAAAAAACAGATAAAGTATGTCCCTCCCTTCCCCTTTTAAAGCCAGGGGTGGTCTCCTTCCTGAGCTTCCTCACTCTCACAGCCAGGCAGATCACTTGAAGTTGAAGGGCCAGGGGTGGAAGGTGGTGTTTTTGGTTCGTCCATCTTTTCAGCTGATCAAAAGGCAGAACAGGAGCATGCGCAGTCTTCTTAATCGCGGTTTGATTTGATTTGCTCAATTGATGATGATGTGCCAGGCCAGCTTCATCAAACCTACAACGCTTAAAGTGAAAAATGCATCAAAAACTACTAACAAAGTGGCTGTGCTAAAAATGCTAATAAAGTGCCTGCAATTATATATATATATTCTTCTTGTATTCAAAATCATCGCCCACAGATGACATGTCTGTGCTAAATGCAGTGCAAATTATTCCCACAATGTAAATTGAATTCATATAAAATATATATGACAATACCACAATAAAATAAGTTGTGATTGTGAATAAGTTAGGTGCAAGTTTAAGTGTGTAAACTAAACTTTATAACGAAAAGTCCATAACTGAATTCCAGTGTGCAATCTAAGAAGTGCTTGTCACTTGCTGTCAGATGCTTCCACCTTTCTTCTGTGATCTGCTCAAGTAAAGTGGTGGACTGGATAGCCTCTCTCTCTGCCTCTCACCTTAGTAGCAGCACTGACACTGCACTGGTTCAAAAAGCTGTCTATATTATTTTCATTATAAGAACTTGTCAGAACATGCTTCCACCACCTGTCCTTCACACTAGTAGTGCTCATTTGCTTTGCTCAAGTCAAGTGCCACTGCCAGTGGCCACTGCAGTGCAGGCACAGCCGCACAGGCAGGCCGCAGGAAGCACAGGCACCACCACAACACAACACTTATGGTCCATGGACCATGGATGGTCGGATAATCATCATAGCCGTCAGTCTCACTCTTCTTGGTTCAAAAAAGCCACCCATGACCCGTGTGTATATAATATATTAATATTTTATATTGATTATTTGATTCTCAAATGGCACATTTGCCATGGCAAGGATTAGGCCCTCTCCACGGTCCACCTCACTCACCTCATAGAGAAGAAGATGAGATAACGAAGAAAATGCTCCGAGTTCTGCTCCCGCGTCCGGCCGCCCGCGTCACAACTCCTCTCAGTAAGGGCCCTAAGGGGTGGAGTCTGAGTGACACACAACACGTCTATGTAAGATTCTGGTACCTTCGGTACCCTTCCAGCCCAATTCTTCCGCATATAGCTACCTGTCCCTTTAAATCTCGTGACGTCATCACTAGGCGCCGCTCTGAGCGGCTATTTCAATCGCCGGTTTTCACTCACAAGGTGTTCGTACAAACCGCTTGTTACACAGCCTTGTCTGACGCTGCCGAAGCCTCCAGCTATATCCTGTATCTCGCTACTGATCCTGTATCTCGCTACCTGATCCTTATCTCATTACCAGACCCCTCATCTCTCTAAAACCAACTAGTGATAAGTACCCCGCAGGGGATTCCTTCCTATCAACTTGCACTATCTACTCCTGTATACTAAAGACTGTTGCTATCTATGCATTACTATTTCTATCATCTGCACTGTTACATAGATTGCTAGCTCTTGAGTCTACTACCATCTATATCCTTGCACTGAGTTAGCAATTCCTGTACACTTCATCTGCTGTCCCCTACCACCTGTTAATTGTACATGATTGCTAACCTATCTGCATACTATCTATCACCATCTGCTAACACTCCTGAACATTACTATTGAGTGCCTATCATTGCTATCACTACTCACGCCTGTCCTTTCAGCACATCACCTCTATACTATCGTATACAACCTATCACTCCAGGAACATCTTAACTGAGTGCCTGTATATTTGCATGCTGAGGCAGGCTGGGCCACAATGATGAGTCTGGAGAGTTGGATATGGTGATTCAACACATCTCTACACGACTACTGAGTGGAAATTCTGCAGCTGCAAATCCAGTTCACTAAACAAACGCCGGAGCGTTACAGTCTAGAGGCAGAGACCTCGAGCGGGAAGACGGCAGCACGGCTCCTCCAGTGCGGTCTTAACTTGATGATCATGACAGTGATTCCGTGGGCCGCGGCGCGAGCGAGGCTGTGGGATTGATTGAATTGAGTTGTGCTGCCTACTGCTACACGCTACCTACTACTAAATTGTGAGTCAGTATATTTTATTTCATTTTTATATATAAAAGCGGTATTGTTGAGCACTACTAGCCACTAGATCTCCTGGCTGTCACTTTGTCACATGTTGGGGAAACACAGCGGCTCGGCTCCAGAAGTGGCGGGTGTCCCCATCATCCTGCCAGGGCCACCAAGAAGTTCATCAACTAATCTTAAGTTAATATCTTATGAGGAGAGGACCAATGGGATTGAGAATTGAAATAATTAAATATATATGGCTTTTAGAACCAGTGCAGTCAGTGCCACAGTGCCACCCAGACGCTATCCACCAGTGCCACCACCATTAAGTGTGTTGGTCGGTCACTCGAGCACTGAAGGAGGTGGAAGCATCTGACAAGTGAAGTGACACTTTAGATTTGCACACTGGAATTCATTTATGGACTTTTCGTTATAGATAGGTTTACACACTTCAACTTGTTGCACGCACCTGACCTAACTTATTTCATAACTTATTTTATTGTGATTTATTGTCATATTTTATATGAATTGAATTTACTGTTACATTGTGGGAATAATTATTTTCATTGCATTTAGGCTTTAGCACATTCATGTCACTTTATTTTTGATACTGTGTGGAGTGTGGGCAGGGCACTGGGGGCAACAATGATATTATATCGATTGCACAGGCACTTTATTCGCACAGCCAAGTTGTGTTTGTTAGTAGTTTCTTGATGCACTTTAAGCGCTGTAGCACAATTTATTTGTTTGTTTCATATTTTCTTTTTATTGGAAAGATTTGGTATAGCAGCTTTTATTATACACAGCCTTTATTTTCGTATGCGCTGATTTACAAATGACATTATACACATTTTTTTGAGCTTTATGCAACCTGCCATCTACTGTTCTGGCAGTGGTAATTTTTTTAAAAGTAACGAGTAACTATGCAGCACAAAAAAAAAATACTTGAGTAGAAGTATCGAAATCATCAAAAAAATGTAGTGAAGTAAAAGTAGAAGTAGGAGAAAAAAATTATACTCTAGGAAAGTACAGATACCGCATTTCGGTACTTAAGTACAGTACTTAAGTAGTTCTACTTCGTTACTATACATCTCTGATTATATACAGTGCCTTGTGAAAGTATTTGGCCCCCCTTGAACTTTGCGAGCTTTTGCCACATTTCAGGCTTCAAACATAAAGATATAAAACTGTAATTTTTTGTCAAGAATCAACAACAAGTGGGACACAATCATGAAGTGTAACGAAATTTATTGGATATTTCAAACTTTGTTAACAAATAAAAAACTGAAAAATTGAACGTGCAAAATTATTCAGCCCCTTTACTTTCAGTGCAGCAAACTCTCTCCAGAAGTTCAGTGAAGATCTCTGAATGATCCAATGTTGACTCAAATAACTAATGATGATAAATAGAATCCACCTGTGTGTAATCAAGTCTCCGTATAAATGCACCTGCACTGTGATAGTTTCAGAGGTCCGTTTAAAGCGCAGGGAGCATTATGAAGAACAAGGAACACACCATGCAGGCCCGAGATACTGTTGTGGAGAAGTTTAAAGCTGGATTTGGATACAAAAAGATTTCCCAAGCTTTAAACATCCCAAGGAGCACTGTGCAAGCGATAATATTGAAATGGAAGGAGTATCAGACCACTGCAAATCTACCAAGACCTGGCCGTCCCTCTAAACTTTCAGCTCATACAAGGAGAAGACTGATCAGAGATGCAGCCAAGAGGCCCATGATCACTCTGGATGAACTGCAGAGATCTACAGCTGAGGTGGGAGACTCTGTCCATAGGACAACAATCAGTCGTATACTGCACAAATCTGGCCTTTATGGAAGAGTGGCAAGAAGAAAGCCATTTCTTAAAGATATCCATAAAAAGTGTCATTTAAAGTTTGCCACAAGCCTCCTGGGAGACACACCAAACATGTGGAAGAAGGTGCTCTGGTCAGATGAAACCAAAATCGAAAATTTTGGCAACAATGCAAAACGTTATGTTTGGCGTAAAAGCAACACAGCTCATCACCCTGAACACACAATCCCCACTGTCATGGTTTGGGCCTGCTTTTCTTCAGCAGGAACAGATAAGATGGTTAAAATTGATGGGAAGATGGATGGAGCCAAATACAGGACAATTTTGGAAGAAAACCTGATGGAGTCTACAAAAGACCTGAGACTGGGACGGAGATTTGTCTTCCAACAAGACAATGATCCAAAACATACAGCAAAATCTACAATGGAATGGTTCACAATCACAAATAAACATATCCAGGTGTTAGAATGGCCAAGTCAAAGTCCAGACCTGAATCCAATCGAGAATCTGTGGAAAGAACTGAAAACTGCTGTTCACAAACGCTCTCCATCCAACCTCACTGAGCTCGAGCTGTTTTGCAAGGAGGAATGAGCAAAAATTTCAGTCTCTCGATGTGAAAAACTGATAGAGACATACCCCAAGCGACTTACAGCTGTAATCGCAGCAAAAGGTGGCGCTACAAAGTATTAACTTAAGGGGGCTGAATAATTTTGCATGCCCAATTTTTCAGTTTTTTATTTGTTAACAAAGTTTGAAATATCCAACAAATTTCGTTCCACTTCATGATTGTGTCTCACTTGTTGATTCTTCACAAAAAATTACAGTTTTATATCTTTATGTTTGAAGCCTGAAATGTGGCAAAAGGTCGAAAAGTTCAAGGGGGCCGAATACTTTCGCAAGGCACTGTAAGTCGTTTAATCACCATAACCTGCCATAGTTGAATTTTAAGTATCAAATCAGCTGTTACTAGATTTAGATTTACGCAAACTGTCTATAATCTAATCTGAGTCCATGATGTTCATATGCAGCCTAGAATAAAAGAAAGTGAAGAAGAGTCCTTGCAGTCAGACAGTTAAACTTTTTCCCAGATTAAACACACAAAATAGAAGAGATGCGCAGTGAGAAGGTTTTGTTTCTTCTCACAGAGTGCTGTCTCCTGGAAACTATACTAAGGAAAGAAATACTCTGACATTTCTAGCAGATTGCCGGTCAGTTGAGTAATCAAACATTGAAGTTTGTATCACCTGAAAAAAAAAAGAACTATCCAGAGAGTATATTTTGATCTGTAAAATGTGGCTTTACAGGAAAAAAAAAAGAACCTTTACTTCCAGCCCTGTTTGCATTTGTATGTGGTTTAAAGTGGACCTGTCATCTACCTGATAAAAAAGCATATGTAAACCCAACTGCTAAAATCTCAAAATGAGCTTAAAGCGATATTAAACCCAAAACCGAAGAGAATCCAAAACGAATGCAGCTGCCACATCTAATGATTGGTAAGTTGCAATATATTACATTTTCGGTTTTGGGTTCATTATCACTTTATCCTACTTCTTGTGAGTGCAAGCCACGTGTAATACAATGCTACTCCTGCTGGTCTTTTTTCTGGCTTTTGGTTTTATTTTCAGAAAACTAAGAAAGATCATGCAATACCTTTAATGTGAGTTGTCAAAATGATATTGAGAAGTGCGTGCTATGTGCACTGCATAAAAAATAGACATCGTGTATGTGTATGTAAACCCGAACAGTAATGGGTCATACACACTATAAGATTTTCTGAAGACTTTTTCCTTTAGACTTAGCAAAACCATATAATATGAGGTCAAACCTAAACACTTTCAATTTGTATGCAATCTGGCAGGCCCTTGCACTACATAGAAAAGGTAAATCTGAAGGAAATCTAACCACAAAAGTTGGATAGCGTGTATCCAGCTTAACCTTCCTGTTTTTGCTTCCTTCTGGTCTGTTTTTGTCTCTAAACCACCTCACAGTGTTATGTTTATAAGTAGAAGGTACAGTATGTCACAAAAGTGAGTACACCCCTCACATTTTGGTAAATAGTTTATTATATCTTTTCATGTGACAACACTGAAGAACAATTTGCTACAACGTAAAGTAGTGAGTGTACAGCTTGTATAACAGTGTTAATGTAATGTCCCCTCAAAATAACTCAACACACAGCCATTAATGTCTAAACTGCTGGCAACAAAAGTGAGTACACCCCTAAGTGAAAATGTCCAAATTGTGCCCAACTAGCCACCCCCCCCCCCCCAGTGTCATGTGACTCATTAGTGTTACAAGGTCTCAGGCGTGGATGGGGAGCAGGTGTGTTAAATTTTGTGTTATCGCTCTCACTCTCTCATAATGGTCACTGGAAGATCAACATGGCACCTCATGGCAAAGGACTCTCTGAGGATCTGAAAAAAATAATTGTTGCTCTACATAAAGATGGCCTAGGCTATAAGAACATTGCCAAGACCATGAAGCTGAGCTGCAGCACGGTGGCCAAAACCATAAAGCGGTTTAACAGGACAGGTTCCACTCAGAACAGGCCTTGCCATGGTCGACCAAAGGAGTTGAGTGCACGTGCTCAGCATCATACCCAGAGGTTGTCTTTGGGAAATAGGTGTATAAGCACTGCCAGCATTGATGCAGAGGTTGAAGGGGTGGGGGATTAGGCTGTCAGTGCTCAGACCATACACCGCACACTGCATCAAATTGGTCCACATAGCTGTCGTCCCAGAAGGAAGCATCTTCTAAAGATGTTGCTCAAGAAAGCCCGCAAACAGTTTGCTGAAGACAAGCAGACTAAGGACATGGATTACTGGAACCATGTCCTATGGTCTGATGAGACCAAGATAAAGGTATTTGGTTCAGATGGTGTCAAGTGTGTGTGACGGCAACCGGGTGAGGAGTACAAAGACAAGTGTGTACAGTCAAGCCTGGTGGTGGGAGTGTCATGGTCTGGGGTTGCATGAGTGCACTGGGGAGCTACAGTTTATTGAGGGAACCATGAATGCAAACACGTACTGTGACATACTGAAGCAGAGCATGATCCCCTTCCTTCAGAGGCTGGGCTGCAGGGTAGTATTCCAACATGATAACGACCCCAAACACATCTCCAAGACTACCACTGCCTTGCTATAGAAGCTGAGGGTAAAGGTGATGGACTGTCCAAGCATGTCTCCAAATCTAAAAACTATTGAGCAAGGTCTCTAACATCCACCAGCTCCGTGATGTCATCATGGAGGAGTAGAAGAGAACTCCAGTGGCAACCCGTGAAGCTCTGGTGAACTCCATGCCCAAGAGAGTTAAGGCAGTGCTGGAAGATAATTGTGGCCACACACAATATTGACACGGGCCCAATTTGGACATTTTTTTCTAGGCGTATACTCACTTTTGTTGCCAGAGGTTTAGACATTATTGGCTGTGTTGAGTTATTTTGAGGGGACAGCAAACTTACAATGTTAATCAAGCTGTACACTCACTACTTTACATTGCAGCAAAGTGTCATTTCTTCAGTGTTGTCACATGAAAAGATATAATAAAAAAAATAATGTGAGGGGCGTACTCACTTTTGTGAGATACTATAGGTGTTTTGTAGTACTAACACCCTTCCTGTCCTAACGAGACAATGCTTCTTTTCATACAGTCTACAGTACATTTTCCTAAAACACAAAGTATGTTACTTACAGGATCACCAGGTAAAAACAAAGAAAAAAAGAAAACCAATGCCGCTACCACATCAGAAAACTGGTAAGCTGCAAGATGTTACATTTTTGTTCTTGGGTTTAGATACACTTTATTTATGTTTTACGTCTAGTAATCAAATTACAAATTGTTTGTGTTAGATTTATGGCCCTATCTATATGTATGAAGCTCTGAACATGCATATTATAATGACAATTGGAACTATATAAAATGTAGTATGATTAAACCTTTTCTTACATTTTGTAGTTATACGCAGTAGAATCTTACAAAACAAACATATATAGCTAATCAGAAGAAACAACTGCCATGTATGTTGTCTTGGCAGTATCCAACCACCACCCATATCTGCTAAGGCCCCTTTGCAGTGATTTTGACACAATTTTGACTGGACTTGAAGCAATGCCTGTGTAAACTTGAGGGCTATGGACCTCAAAATGCATCAAAGTCTGCAGGGACTACTTTAAAGTTGTTGCGACTTGAAGATGCACGATATGAACGATACTTATTGGAAATCATGGCGTACGACTTGCCATGCGACTTTGAAGTCCAAAGTCACAGGCCAAGTCGCACAAGTGTGAAAGGGGCCTAATACATATTCACTTATGTGCTACTCTCACTCACATATGATGAAGCCACACCCCATCTACGAGACAGAAAAAAGCTCCAAAAAGAAAAAAAAAAATAATTGCTAATAATATTTGCTAATAACAATATTCAGCCTGCAGAAAAAAAAGTGTTAAAGCAGAACTCCAACTAAAATATACTAAGCTAAAATTTAAAAATGGCAAATTTCCATTAAGGCAACCGGTGTGGAAGGGGGCCTCAACAATACAACAACAAACCCACATGTTACTACAAAATTAGCCTCAATCCAAAATTCTCCTCTGCAATGCTTTTTTGCCACTAGATGTTCTTAATCTGATATCCAGCACCATTAAGCTCGCTTCCTCTGAGCCCTGATCATCCTGGACCTTCTCCAGCCTGTAACTGGAAAGGAGAAGTACAGGGATGAGCCCAACTCTCTGTCACTCTGCTTTCTCATCCTATCAACATTATTTTTATCAGAACATGAACATGAACTGATTGGCTCCTTGTACAGTACTGCTTCTTGCTCTCACACCCCAACCCCAACCCAAAAGGCACACAGCGGAAGAGAGTTAAAAAACCCCCAAGAAATTCTTTAAGTATATAAATAGTAAAAAAAGTGAGACCAGAACACATTGGCCCCATAAAAGACGATGAAGTGAACAGAGGTCAGAGGACAGAGAGAAGGCAAAAGTGCTAAATAAATTCTTCTCTTCAGTCTTCACAAAATAATTGGGGGGGCTACACTAACCCAGCTTGTAATGTTAAAATAAATAATACACAACAGGAAGCACACTCATGGTTAACAGAAGACCGACTCCGAACTAAACTTGAAAAACCTAACATAAATAAATCACCGGGACGGGATGGCTTGCACCCCAGGGTCCTTAAAGAACTCAGGTGATATCCAGACCATTGTTCTTGATCTTTATGGATAGTCTACGGACGGGATTGGAAAAAAGCCAACGTGGTACCAATATTTAAAAAAGGGTTGAGATATATCCCAGGGAACTATAGGGTGGTTAGCCTAACATCAATAGTCTGCAAGATTTTGGAGGAGATAAGGGACTATATACAAGACTTTAGTAATGAAAATGGTATTATAAGTAGTAATAATCAGCATTGGTTCTTGCCAGACCTATTTATTAACCTTCTATGATGAAGTGAGTTGCCATCTAGATAAAGGAAGGCCTGTGGATGTGGTGTATCTGGACTTTGTAAAGGCATTTGACACAATTCCCCACAATACAATTCAATAAGACATGGGGCCACTCACTAAAACTAGAAGAAAAGGGGTTTAACCCTAAACTGCGTAAGGGGTTCTCTACTGTCAGAGTGGTAAGGATGTGGAATTCTCTTCCACAAGCAGTGGTATCAGCAGGGAGCATTGATAGTTTCAAAAAACTATTAAATGGGGACCTTAAAGAGGTTGTAAACCCATAAATTTATTTATTTTTTTCAACCTGAAAGAGAAACACATAATGAGCTAGTATGCATCGCATACTAGCTCATTATGAAATACTTACCTTAGAACGAGCTCCCGCCGTGTCGCCCGCTTAGCTGTATGACGGGTGATATGTTCAGTCGCCCGTCTTCCAGGATCGCGGCATCTGGTCATCTGATTGGCCAGAGCCGCGGTGATGTCACTCCCACACACGCGCGCGGGAGCCGACGGTCACGGCACGGGGCTCTGAAGGAACGTACCAGCGGCCGTTCCTTCAGAGCGCATGCGCCAGTGACGTCACCGGCTGCATGTAAGGTAAATATCTCCTAAACGGTACATGTTTAGGAGATATTTACAGTACCTATAGGCAAGCCTGATCATAGGCTTACCTATAGGTAAAAGTGTCAGAGGAGGGTTTAATTCCTCTTTAACCACTTGCCGACCGCCGCACGACTATCTACGTCGGCGGTCAGCCCCTCACAGGCAAACTAACGTAGGGCTACGTTGCTTGCTCGTGAGGGTCTAGGGAGCGAGCGCGCGCCCCCGGAGGCGCGCTCCCGCGTGGTCACGGACCCCCCCCGCGCGTGTGACCAGCGGACCCGATGTCCGCCGGCCACTCGGCGATCGGCGGGGGAGAGGGAGAATGTCAGGCAGCTTGTGTAAACAAGCTGCCTTTCATTCTCCTCGCTGCAAAGACACTGATCACATGGATCTACTATGTAGATCCGTTGATCAGTGTCCTTACAGCTGAAGCCACAGCCAATCACAGTAGAAAGCACGCCCCTAGGGACACACACAGCCCCTCCCTCCCAAATAAAGTTAACCCCTTCACTACCAGTGTATTTTTACAGTAACAGTGCATATATATAGCACTGATTACTGTAGAAATGTCACTGGTAACCCCAAAAGTGTCAAAAATGTCAGTCAAGGGTCCGATCTGTCCGCCGCAATGTCGCAGTACCGCAAAAAAAATCGCAGATCGCCGCCATTACGCGTTAAAAAAACAACAACAAAAATGACAAAAATCTTTCCCTTTGTTAGTAAACGCGATAACTTTTGCGCAAACCAATCAAAATACGCTTTTTGCGATTTTTTTTACCAAACATAGGTAGCATAAAACAAATTGGCCGAAAATGTTAAAAAATTTTGATTTTTACATTTTTTTTGGGGGGAATTTCATATAAAAAAATGTGAAAAATATTGTTATTTTTGCAAAATTGACGCTCTTTTTTTGTTTATAGCGCGTGATCAAAAAATCGCACAGGTGATCAAATACCACCAAAAGAAAGCTCTGTTTGTGGGAAAAAAAGGACGCCAAATTCGTTTAGGTACAGTGTCGCACGACCGCGCAATTGTCCGTTAAAGTCACGCAGTGCCGAATCGCAAAATACCCCCTGGTCGGAATGGGGGTAAAATCTTCCGGGGCTTAAGTGGTTAAAGAGGTTGTAAACCCATACATTTTTATTTTTTTTTCAACCTGAAAGAGAAACACATAATTAGCTAGTATGCTTTGCATACTAGCTCATTATGAAATACTTACCTTAGAACGAGCTCCTGCCGTGTCGCCCGCTTAGCTGTATGATGGGTGACATGTTCAATCGCCCGTCTTCCGGGATCGCGGCATCTGGCCATCTGATTGGCCGGAGCCGCGGTGACGTCACTCCCGCGCACGCGTGCAGGAGCCGACGGTCACGGCACGGGACTCTGAAGGAACGGCACCAGCGGCCGTTCCTTCAGAGCGCATGCGCCAGTGACGTCACTGGCTGCATGTAAGGTAAATATCTCCTAAACGGTGCATGTTTAGGAGATATTTACAGTACCTATAGGTAAGCCTTATCATAGGCTTGCCTATAGGTACAAGTTGTAGAGGAGGGTTTACTTCCTCTTTAAAGACCCCAACATACAGGGGTATACAATGTACAGTTAACAGCAAACACACACACATCATAGGTTGAACTGTATGGACTGGTGTCTTTTTTCAGCCTCACAAACTATGTAACCCTGCTATACGCTAGAGGACCACTAGAAGCTGATACCAGGTCAGATTCAGGTTCTTACACTGTTTAAATAAATTAATTTAATGATGTAATGATGATTACGGAGCTGTAGTAATTTGTGCCTTTTATATTGAACTAAAGTTCCACTCTAAAGTTAAAATGTTACTGCAATTTGGGGCGGTTACACTTATAATATACTGTATCCTGCACCCAGCTCACCCTATAAGTCTTATTATTCTTACTTAGCTTATACTCAGAATCACCCCACCCCACACATACATATTATTATATTTTAGAATACAGAAGCAGTAGGCATAAAATTGCATTGATATAAGGGACATCTATACAAGCAACTTGTTTGGTAAAGTTTTTAGCCAATATCAGCAGAAATGTTTAAAAAAAAAATCAGCTTTACCTGCTGTCATAATAAGGGAGGTAAGAGGGCATGTGGATTGAATTAGCTATGCATTCATCAAATCTTATCATACAACTAATTTTCCTCCGAGAAATACAATGTAATGAACAAGAAAAAAAAGTCTACGTTTCTGGAACTAGCAGGGAGCAATAACGTGTTATTTTTAATTTTGTGGGGTAAGTCATTTGGGAGCGATCCGCAGAAGCTGCATTTAATTTAGTGCTCTAGTGGCTTGCAAGGTTTGCAAACTAAAGAAAGGTAATATTGTGTAATTACTCAACTGAGATTGTTTTTCATTAAAACTTTAAATTCAGTTGTCAGAGGGAATGGAATGTGTTTACCCAGGCTGGAAGCTTCACACTTTACATTGTAGAAGTTGGCCACGCTTGTCCTCTTAAAAGTAAGATGTATGATGGTCGTGGCAGAAGGCGTAATGGGAGAAGCGGTCTTGTTTTGCTACATTAGAGGCCACAGTTTCATTAATGCTTGTCTCACTGCAAAGACTATTGTGCACATATGTCAGTGCCTTCAACTGGTGGTCCTTCACTGAAAGCCTCTTTTCGAAACCGACCGAGGGCTCCTGAATAGGCTGGGTAGCAACTTTTATAACCATCTTTATATTACAAATAAAATACAGATGTGAGTTGGTCCAAACTGAATGGTCCCAACCACATCTAATAAAATTGATGGACTTTAAAGGATGTGAAGGTGCAATATTAGTAGTTAGCAGCCAAGACAGGGCATATATTAAAAAAATAATATTTTATTGATTTAACATTAAAATTCACCGATCAATTGATCAAACAATGTATACACTGGTACGGTCTTATTTAATACAAATAGTCCTGTCTTGGCTGCTAACTACTAATATTGCACCTTCACATCCTTTGAAGTCCATCAATTTTATTAGATGTGGTTGGGACCATTCAGTTTGGACCAACTCACATCTGTATTTTATTTATTCTATTGCTTATTGGGTTGTGGATGTGATTTGGTGCAATGTCTTTCTTACACCCAAGGTAATCTATGTGTGTGTATCTTTATATTACAGTTGCTACTATGTGAAATTTGCTCCAAGAGTTATAAATTATTTCCAGACTGGGCCATCAAAAAAGTTCACTTTCAGGTTTTACGTTTTTATTTTCACTAATATGGTTGGGTAGGACCAACTTTGACCGATGTGTTGCTCTCAACATACACACGAAGCAAAACAAACAAAGCTTCAGTTATTTCTTTATCATTTCTTTTGCAAGCTATGAAACAGCTTCAACAGAGTGGCTGTTATGGCCAGGTAAAGGACAATGAAGTAAAGTGAGCTTTGCTTTGTGAAGGGGGGAATTTAGAATTACTTTTAATGTGGCAGAGTTAGGCTTTAAAGCTAAACTCTGGGCAAATTTTCTTTCCCATGGAGTGGGGCTTCGCCCACACTGCGTGGGTTAACCACTTGTGTTTGTCTAGGGCAGTGATGGTGAGTCTTGGCACTCCAGATGTTTTGGAACTACATTTCCCATGATGCTCAACTACACTGCAGAGTGCATGAGCATCATGGGAAATGTACATCTGGGGTGCCAAGGTTCGCCATCACTGGTCTAGGGAAATGGAGAGCGGAGATATACAAATCCTTCAATCCTACCCAGCACAAGACTGATCCCTGTGGCTCCTGCCCCCCCCCCCCCCCTGCAGTCTTGTGCGGTGGACTGTTTCTGATATCATCACGCCCATAGACCTGCTCTGGATGTGAAGACGTCAGGAACAGTCCACTGCTGGATTGTGGGGGAGCCCATTTTCTGCTGAAGTGGAGGATCGGCTGAGTATACAGCTTTCTGGTCGCCCCTTGGCCAAATGAGCAGTTAACCCATAAAGTGGCTGGAGTTCAGCTTTGAAGCAATGTAGATCTGCACGATTAATCAGTAAAAAAAATCACGATCTTGATTCAACCCCCCCTCACGATCTTAATCCGGCATTTCCATGATTCATGTAACAGTGCAGAGCCTTTCTCTGCTCAGAGCTGTCAAAGAAAAAAAAAAAACAGCGGGCAAAGTTTATCACGACATTGCTCAGTGCTGAGAGATAAAATACATTGTATCATTTCTTTCTTTTAGATCAAAGGGATGAACTTTGGTCTGTAAATGAGGGCAGTTTAATCACTTAAAGACTAAGGGTCCTTTCATACGGGCCATCCGATCCGCCTGTCAGTTTTTCAGGTGGACCTGATCGTAAGCTTCATGCATCCCTCTGGGGCAGCGGATGTCAGCCCTGACATCTCCGATGACACCCGCTGCTGTCCGATCCAATCCTGTCTGTGAAATCCGGACGGATGGAAACCCCATTTTCCATCCATCTGGGAGATTAAATCGGATCAGATCGGATGAGAATGGACAGGCGGTCGGTTCTCATCCGATCTCCCTATAGAGGAGAGCGGGGATCGGACAGCTCCGTCTGTGCACACAGAGCAGAGACGGAGCTGTCATCCGCGTGCTCAGCGGGTACCGGCGGACCGATCCCCCCACTGAGCAGAATGGACCTCGTCGGACGGTGCGCCGTGTGAAAGTACCCTAAGCCTTTTTCTGACACTTGTTGCTTACAAGTTAAAATCAGTATTTTATGCTAGAAAATTACTCAGAACCGCCAAACATTGTATAAATATTTTGAAGCAGAGAACCTAGAGAATAAAATGGCAGTTGTTGCAATATTTTATGTCACACTGTATTTGCGCAGCAGTCTTTAAAACACAATTTTTTGGGGAAAAAACACACTTCAATTAATAAAAAAAATAAATCAAACAGTAAAGTTAGCTCAATTTTTTTTTGTATAATGTGAAAGATGATGGTACACTGAGAATCATGATCTTTATTTTAAGCAAAAAAAAATTATCCAGGATCGCACAGCTCTAAAGCTATGTCTAATTGCCTATCAATCCTGGAGGAAATGCTTCTCCAACGTTGGTTATCCATATACCCCACATATCTGACCATGTAATCTTTGTTGAAAGGGTGTACCAAAATTCTGATTGGTTGATGCTTTCCTTTCATAATTCTTTAACCACACACCTAGGTTTTTTTGGTCATGAGAGAAGCACTGGAGGGAGCATTAAGAAGCATTCTCTACAGCAAACAAAAGCATATTTAGCCCTTTAAGTATGCAAAACTGTTATTTTTTGAGTATAGTTCCACCATACTAAAGTGATTATAAATGATCACCTTGTAAAACAACCCATTCAGTTTAAAATTGAAAAAAAAGGAAAAAAAAATATTATAAATACCTTTTTTCCCTTTTTAAAAAGCAATCATATTGCCTCTGTTCTCAGCTCCAAAAGGGCTGGGGGAGGAGAAGCAGCAGCACACTAAGCTTTCCAGTGAATGGCTGTGCAGAGAGGGTGTGTCAGGACAAGTCTGTGGAGGAGAGCAGGCTGAAGTCCCAGCATAGCTATAGAACTGACCACGGTGTGATCTCTTGTTTAGTGTGGTCAGTTATTAATAGGAAAGCAGATGACCTGGTGTGAACACCAGGGATTTCACTTAAAAGAAGCAATACAAAGAGAAAAATATACTTTCTCAAGTACATGGCACAGCAGACACATATCAGGAATTTGAAATGCTAGGGGAACAAACACTTTAAGCCTCCATAAAAACTCAGTGGTTAAAGGGACTTTTATGAGTATAATGAGAAGACTCCTTCACTTCTCTCCATAGACACACCTAGGCACCATGTACTGTATTTATTTCCCTTTAACAATAGAATTGCAATAGAAAACATAAAAAAAAAAAAAAAAAAAAAAAGATGGTATTCTGGGAAGATGTTAGTTTGCTTCTTCATATGTGAAATGTATGGAACGCTGCTATCAGTTTGCTGAATGGTTATGGCCAGTTTACTACTCTAAACTTAAATTTAAAGGTGATTGTAAACCTATTTTAAAAAAAAGGCGGCTGTGTGAGCACAGGTCAAATCGCATATCAAATTGCAGCCTATTGCCGGCAATGGGAGCATCCCAATTAGTAATTGACTGATATCCTTTTTTTATTGCCGATACCGATATTTTGGTAATCGGATATCGGTATCAGCTGATATTGGCCGATATTTTTGGACATTTAAAAAACATTTTTACTTTTCACAGGTACTCTTGTGAAGGGATCTGGGGGTCTAAAAGACCCCAAATCCCTCCTCTGCACCTAAAAGCATTCAAAACGCCAAGTTTGGCTGTTTTGAATGCTGTCAGTTTTTTTAATTTGGCGCCGAGTACCCAGAAGTGATGTCATTACATCACTTCCAGGTTTTTACATGGAGAGCTGATCAGAGCCAAATGCGGCTTTGATCGGGTCTTCTCTTCAGCGGCCGTGCAGGTAGGATGCCCGGGTCTCCTGGTGGGAGGGGAGTGCCCGGCGAGCCGTGGAAGGTGGCGGGAAGAGGGGGTGACGTCCCCTCTCGCTCCTTGTAATGACAGCCGAGCGGCTTCTCAGCTGCATCAGTTGTCATTAGAAGACCGTCGGCTATGGATGCCGGTACCGGGGTGATGCCTCTAGCTTCTGGCATCACTCCATTACAAGCACTTTCTCGAAACATCGGCAATATTGGTAACCTCAAGGGCTGATTCCGATATATCGGGGAAAGTGCATATCGGCCCCCCGAAATATAAGTGTTGCCGATAATTGGTCGATCCCTAGTCCCAATCGGTGCGGGTCACCGCCATTTCGGCACCGCACTCATTTCCAAAAGTAGTTCCTGCACTACTTTTGGCAACTTCAGTGGCGATTTCAAGTCGAAGTCGGACTGAAATGTGGTTTTGAAATCGTGCAAGTTCAGATGAACTTGTATTATTTCAAAGCCGCATTTAGTGTGAACAAGAGCTCTGGCTCAGGAGAACAGTCTTACTGCGAAGAATCACGTACCTGTACATCTTCTGCACTTCTGGGTCTTGGACATGCACGTGCACCACCACCAACCCACTTCCGCTGTGATTGGACACAAGTCTGCCTATGTAAACAAGGCAGATCACCGTTCCTTGACAAGGGTAGGCTGTGATCCTGTGTTCCTACAAAGCAGGAACACAGATCTCTGCCTTCTCACAGTAAAAGCACCTCCCCCACACAGTTAGCAAACACTCCCTAGAAACACATTTAACCCTTTGGTCGCCCCTGATGTTAACCCCTTCCCTGCCAGTGTCACTAGTACAGTGACAGTGCCTATTTTTAGCTCACTGTATAACTGTCACTGGTCCCTAAAAAATGCCACTTGGTGACTGATTTGTCCATCGCAGTCCTGCTAATAGTCGCTGATCAATTATTAGTAAAAAAAATTAAAAAATGTAAATTCCATAAATCAACGCCATTGTTTGTAGATGCAATAACTTTTGCGCAAACCAATCAATATACGCTTATTGGGGATTTTTTTTTTTATCAAAAATATGTAGCAGAAAACAAATTGGCCTAAATTGATGAAGAAATTCGTTTTTTTACATTTTTTTATTCAATATGTTCTATAGTAGAAAGTAATATATATATATATATATATACTGTATATATATATATTTTTTTTTTTTTTTTAGATTGTCTTTTTTTGGTTATAGTGCAAAAAATGAAAACTGCAGAGGTAATCAAATAACACCAAAAGAAAGCTCTATTTGTGGGGAAAAAAGGGACATACATTTTATTTGGGTACAGCGTCGCACGACCGCGCAATTGTCAGTTAAATTAACGCATCGAAAACCTTCCGCAGCTGAAGTGGTTAATGTGTGCAGAAACAGATTCACCAAAAATACCCAATAGACAATTTTTAGGATGTAAAACGTTAGCTATACCCAAGACAATGGATCGACCGATTATCGGCAAAGCCAATATATCAAGGGCCGATATGCACTTTCCCCGATAGATCAGAATAGGCCCCGAAAGGTTACCAATATTGCTGATATTTCAGAAAGTGTTGCTTTGTGTGATGCCTGCAGCTAGAGACATCACCCCGGTACCGGCGTCCATAGCTGATGGTCGGCTGTCTTGTAGTGACAATCAATGCGGCTGAGAAGCCATTCGGCTGTCATTGCAAGGAGCGGGTGGGGGCGTTCCCCCCCTCCCGCCGCCTTCCGTGGCTCGCCCGGGTCTCCCGTCCCACTGGGAGACCTGGGCAACCAGCCTGCACAGCCGCAGAAGACCCGATCAAAGCCGCATTCGGCTCTGATCGGGTCTCCATACAAAAACCGGGTACTGGTGCCAGATTCAAAAAAATGACAGCATTCAAAACAGCCAAACTTGGCATTTTGAATGCTTTTAATTGCAGAGGAGGGGTTTGGGGTCTTTTAGACCCCCAGATCCCTCCACAAGAGTACCTGTCAATTAAAAAAAGTATTACAATTTTTTTTTTATTAAATGTCCGAAAATATCGGCCGATACCGATACACAATGACCAAAATATCGGTATCGGCAATGAAAAAACTATATCGGTCAATCACTACCCAAGACAGTAGATAGAACTGAACCAACTTTGGACCAGAATGAAGAAACTATAAGGCAGGACCAAAAGCAGCGTATTTGTAGGTTAAATATTATATTGTATTCTAAATGATTTCACTAATCAGAAGCTTCTTACACATTTACAAATCCACCAACCAATTTATACACCGTTTTTAGGGGTATTTAGTGATTCCTTAGTAGCCAACTTTTTCCATTTAGGCCAGATTCCCATCATTACTCAATCACAGATAGGACAATTCCTTTGTGTCTTATCCCTGTCTTTGTCTAAATCTAACATTCCACAATACAATAACATACAGAAAAACTACCTGCTGCCTGTCTGATTTTTTAGTTTTTTTTGCAGATATCAAACTTTAGAACATAGCTGTGAGCTGAGCAGGGATTTTGTTGAGCGATTAACACGCTTGGATAGGTTTCAGCTATCTCGATCTGTGCTAAGCTCTGTTAATGCAAAGCCTGCAGAATAAAGTTTCTGGGATCGGAATGAAGAAGCAGTAGAGCAGAGATTGTACACCCAGGAACGGTTCAGCCCTAGCAGAAGGACGGGGCCCATTACACTTTGCCTCGTTTGTTTTACAAATGGATCAGGAAGTGTTTTAAATGAATACCCAAACCTTTCCCTGGGGTGACCTGGCTATTCAAATATGCCTAGAAGAAGAAATATATGCTCTTGGATCTAGCATGCAAAATTGATGTGCGGGTGACACAAGAAACAGCTGGTTGAAATATAGCATAGAGAAACATGTATTCTAAAGCCAATTTAGACAGATCTCTGTTAACCTGTAGCGGTACAGTATATATTTATTTTATATGTAAGGAACCACAGCACTGGATGGGAGCAATACAAAATTTGAGCAATATAAAGTACATCTAGAACCAATTTATTTTCCTTTGTTTGGCTAAGGCAGGGAGTCAATTGGTTTTCCCAATTGTGGTCCATTGGAGAGATTTCCCTGTCATGGAAACACAAGAAAATATGAGAAAAACTTTTTCCAAAGTGAGGGAAATCCCTTTTTTGACAGATTTTCCAATATAACACTTAACAAGTTTTCCATTGGAAAAATAATCGCTCTTCTTCTGTTCAGGTGACACTCAACATTTTGGGTAAGACTGAATTGAAGCTTCCTGAATCACCCACCCATAAGGATGTAGGAAAGTGATATATGGACTTTTGATGAAGTTTCGGGGTGGTTCGGAGGTTGTCTATACAAATAATGTGGGGTGATATAGTCCTGGTGGAAAGCCTAGCTTGTTAAAAGTCTTTCTTTTTTTTTTTTTAAACATTACATGTGTACAGGAATCTTTGATAGAGCATGATCAGTGGGAAAAGTGATATATGGACTTTTGATGAAGTTTGGGGGTGGTTCGGAGGTTGTCCATACAAATAATGTGGGGTGATATAGTCCTGGTGGAAAGCCTGGGTTCATTTCTCAGTGAACTGGGTTGTTAAAAGTATTTTTATCTATTTTATTTTTTTTTACACGTTACACGTGTAAAGGCATCTTTGATAGAATAGGAAAAGTGATATATGGACTTTTGATGAAGTTTGGGGGTGGTTCAGAGGTTGTCTATACAAATAATGTGGGGTGATATAGTCCTGGTGGAAAGCCTAGCTTGTTAAAAGTCTTTCTTTTTTTTAAACATTACATGTGTACAGGCATCTTTGATAGAGCATGATCAGTAGAAAAAGTGATATATGGACTTTTGATGAGGTTTGGGGATGGTTCGGAGGTTGTCTATACAATAATGTGGGGTGATATAGTCCTGGTGGAAAGCCTGGGTTAATTTCTCAGTGAACTGGGTTGTTAAAAGTATTTTTATCTATTTTTTTTTTTTTTTTTACATGTTACATGTGTAAAGGCATCTTTGATAGAGTAGGAAAAGTGATATATGGACTTTTGATGAAGTTTGGGGGTGGTTCAGAGGTTGTCTATACAAATAATGTGGGGTGATATAGTCCTGGTGGAAAGCCTGGGTTCATTTCTCAGTGAACTGGGTTGTTAGAAGTCTTTCTTTCTTTTTTTTTACACACTACATGTGTACAGGCATCTTTGATAGAGCATAATCAGTAGGAAAAGCGATATATTGACTTTTGATGAAGTTTGGGGATGGTTTGGAGGTTGTCTATACAATAATGTGGGGTGATATAGTCCTGGTGGAAAGCCTGGGTTCATTTCTCAGTGAACTGGGTTGTTAAAAGTATTTTTATTTATTTTATTTTTTTTACTTTTTACATGGGTAAAGGCATCTTTGATAGAGCATGATCAGTAGGAAAAGCGATATATTGACTTTTGATGAAGTTTGTGGATGGTTCGGAGGTTGTCTATACAATAATGTGGGGTGATATAGTCCTGGTGGAAAGCCTGGGTTCATTTCTCAGTGAACTTGGTTGTTAAGTCTTTTTTTTTTTTTACACATTACATGTGTAAAGACATCTGTGATAGAGCATGATCAGTAGGAAAAGTGATGAATGGACTTTTGATAAAGTTTTGGGATGGTTCGGAGGTTGTCCATACAAATATTGTGAGGTGATATAGTCCTGGGTGAAAGCCTGGGTTCATTTCTCAGTGAACTGGGTTGTTAAAAGTAGTTTTTTTCTTTTTTGCAAGTTACATGTATAAAGACATCTCTGATAGAGCATGATAGTATGTCACAAAAGCCTCCTATTTAAGCACACACTTGTTTGGCCTATACACTGCAAAGCTCCAGTACAGTACTGTTAATTTACTTTAACATCATTACCATGTGCCACTTGTCAAGTTGTTCTCTAGGGCATCTATAAGAACAGATGGAGTGAAAAGAATCCATTCAGTCTTTTTATTTTGATGAACCAGAGTTTAGAATATTTTACATGAAACGATCATCATACACAATGTCAACATTTTTAAATAATTATAATTATTATGATAAAAAACAGAAACAAGAAAAGTAAAGGCATTTTCTTAGTGTAGTATAACTAGATACAGATGATTATATTTTATGGGTGACAGCTACAGGCTACTGTGTAAAACTAATGAAGACTTTGAGGAATAATGTGAAACTGCCCTTGAGTCAACTATGGCTGAAAAAGAATCCCGAAAGCGGTTTTGTATGGTCCCGTCCATTATAATTCTAACGGTATAAAGCTAGCTCAAAACATGTTGGAACCTACTTTGATCCTCCAAAAAAGATCATTGCTTCACTGCGGTAATCCAATGCCTTTCTTCCCACTATCTACTTAGAGCATTATTAGCCATTTTTACCATTGTCAAAATCAGCAATACTAATAGGTGAGTGCAATCTGCACGTGAACATTTTACTTCTACCTACCCTGCACCTTTTACACCTAGGCATCATGTCCTATATTTACTTTCCTTTCATGTCTGCGATAGAAGACATTAAAAAAAAATGGTATTCAGGGAAGGATGTCATAAATAGTTTAAAAAATAAATAGTACATATTAATTTAGGAAAAAACTGTTCTAGCCAGCAACTCAATATAAGAAAACCACCAACTGTTATTTTGTAGATTCTTCACATTTTTAAGAACAGCTGAGAGAACAACAGGCTGCATAAGAAAGTGAAATATCTTAATATTCGGTTTCAAATTATCATAAATGTTCAGCTTTGTGTATAGGAAATGTATATTTACCCTCTTATACAGCTGAACTTTCTGTTTGAGAATGGCCTCTAGGCCATGGAAGTTAGATGGGATGTGCAGGGCCGCTGATAAGGGGGTATGGGGGCCATTCTGTACCGGGGCCTGGGTTCAATAGAGTCAGCAAAGGGGCCTGGCAGGGAGCATGTATGTGAGGGTTGCCACTTTCCCCCTTTAAAAGGAAATTGTCCTGTATCTTACTTTACTAATGCCTCGTTTCCACTGAGCGGATCGGTTCGGGTCGGTTCGGTACGGTACGCTAATTTGGGTGTTTCCATTATGAAAGTGGCCTATACAACCAAACCGCACCATTCCTGGTCCTGCTTCAGATGTAGGGCCATAGGAAATGGTACGGTACGGTTAGGGCGGAGCTACTGGCGTCACACGATACATTCCACTGATTGGCGGACAGGAAAACTTCAATGCTCACCTCAAATGAAAGAGCAAAACAAACACCTCAGTTGGTGTAAACCCCACATGGTCCCTGGTGGCCCGACTTGCAGTGGAAACGCTCACCTGAATAGACCGGACCATTCTAACCCTTCCAAACTGTACCGACCCGAACCGTTCCGCTCAGTGGAAACGAGGCTTTCTTGTCCTCCCGGTTTGCCCACACATTGAACTAGCAGGCCATAACTGATGAGGGAACCTCAAATTCCTTTAGTGCATCTCCTGCAAACCTATTAGTGCGCATTTCCCTTCTTGTGTTTCAATGGATCTCCTGTAGCTTTATATAGCCAGTCATGTTTATCTGAGGCTATATATAAATATATAATTTTTTTTTTTTGAGAATATGTTAGTATTCGTCTTCATGATGTTCTAACGCTGCTTTTAAAATCATTTGTTCTTAACATCAACTTGATTATGTGTGTATGTATATATTGTAGAGAGGCAACCCTGGGTCACTGTGTGTGTTAGCAATCTACGCCTGGTTTTAGTAAAGACAGGCCTGCTGATTGCACACCTGTGGGCTGGGTTCATATTATTCCCAGGGTTAGCACTCAGAGCTCCCAGTTGGAGACAACTGCACCCGGGCAGACTGGAGGTCTTGCCCAGGAGTCAGGAGGACTCCAACAGACAGACACAAGGTCTGTGTATGGGAGTAAGGAGGGCTCCCAGTTGGAGACAGCTGCACTCGGGCAGACAGGAGGTCTGGCCCAGGAGTCAGGAGAACTCCACCATACAGACACAAGGTCTGTGTATGGGAGTCAGGAGGGCTCCCACTATCTCTAAGAGAGGCTACAGTTGGCAGCAAGAACGTACAGGTCTGTCGGAGGCAGATGTAGTCTGCGACAGCACAGCATGAAGCTGGTCCCAGTAAACTACATGCAAGCTTGAGCAAGAGTATTTGTGTTGGTCTGATGCCTAGGCTTGAGGTCTGAAGCAGCCGTGTGGCATGTGAGTAAGCCAGGAGGCTCAATTTACCATATAAAGTAATGGTGGAACCCCTACGAGGGAAAATTGCTGTTTTGTGAACTTTCTTTATGCCTTTAAATAAAAATGGGCTGCCATGCCCTTAAACACAGTCTGGGCTGACACCATTAGAGTTCAGTCGCCCCGAATTATTACAATATTTATATATGTTGCACATTTGTACACTCAACCTAGTGTGTCAGAGTACTGAAGAAAGGGAACGCTGCTCCAGGTGTATAGTGTGTAGTGATTGCCTGGAGATGGGATATCCCATAGAGTGCTGGCCCCGGCCCGCCTCCATAGGAACACTTGTAGAAAAAGAAATAGCCGCACATCCAGGGATTCCAATAAGTTTCAAATTTCCTTTAATTCCAAAATGTTGCAAATGATGACACCAAAGACACCAGCATGAAGTCTCGTAGACGCGTTTCACACATACATCTTGTACTTAATCATACCTATCATCGTTGGTAATGATTAAGCACAAGATGTATGTGTGAAACGCATCTAGGAGACTTCATGCTGGTGTCTTTGGTGTCATCATTTGCAACTTTTTGGAATTAAAGGAAATTTTAAACTTATTGGAACCCCTGGATGTGCGGCTATTTCTTTTTCTACAACCTGGTGTGTCAAAGGGGCTGACATTCTTGGGAAGGCTGGGGCAAGCACCCAAAGGACCCATCCTATCCAGCAGCTCCTACTATAGTACTATATATTCCTATAACCAGAAGTACCTGGATGGCAGTTGTATCAAGTTTGTTTTTAATCAAAGTCTCAGATTCAAAAAAGATTGAAAATTACTTTTGAAATGTCATAACCAAGATCATTTGAGATTTTAGTGACTGGGTCTACACTTACTTTAACCATCTCCCACCCGGCCATAGTACATATACGGCCGGGCGGGAGTCTCGTCCTTCTGAATGGACGTTCCGGAACGTCCTTCAGAAGGAGAGAGATCGCGCCGCCGCGGGCACGCGCAGCGGCGCGATCTCGATGTGCCTGTGTCCCTAGGACACAGAGCAACAAGACTCGGCAGGAGGGCCCTGTGATTGGCCCTCCTGATCACATGACGGCTGTGACCAATCACAGCCGTCATGTAATGTCAATACAGCCGTTGTAACGGCTTCGATCTCTTCTCCTCCTGACAGATCCTGTCAGTGAGGAGAAGATCAGAGGATCGATTCTGCAGCCGGGGTGATCAGTGAGTATTTCTAATTACTCACTGATCACAGGGGGGGGTCTGTGCTGGTAATCAGATGATTGATTACCAGTGCAGCCCTGGGGGGAGGGGATGCCACTAGAGCCACCAGGGATGCCCACCCATGACCACCAGGGATGCCCACCATGACCACCAGGGATGGCAAACAGGGCTCAGAGAGCCTGCCAGTGGTGCCCCCCTATCAGTGCTGCCCACCAATGCCATCTATCAGTGCTGCCCACCAGTGCCCGTTATTGCCATCTATCAGTGCCGCCCACCAGTGCCCATTATTGCCATCTATCAGTGCCGCCCACCAGTGCCCATTATTGCCCACCAGTGCTGCCTATCAGTGCCCCCCATCAGTGCCGATCAGTGCCGTCCATCAGTGCCACCCATCAGTGCCCATCAGTGCCGCCTATCAGTGCCCATCAGTGCCGCCCATCAGTGCCCATCAGCGCTGCCTATCAGTGCCCACCAATGCTGCATATCACTGTTATCTATCAGTGCCACATATCAGTGCCCATCAGTGCTGCATATCAGTGCTACCTATCAGTGCCCATCAGTGCTGCATATCAGTGCCACCCCATCAGTGCCACCCCATCAGTGCCACCCCATCAGTGTCTCCTCATCAGTGCCTGTCAGTGCGGCGTCATCAGTGCTCATCAGTGCAGGAAAAAACGTATCTATTTACAAAATTTTATAACCTAAACAAAAAAACTTTTTTTTTTTTCAAACTTTTCGGTCTTTTTTTATTTGTGCACCAAAAAAGAAAAAACCTAGCGGTGATCAAATACCACCAAAAGAAAGCTCTATTTGTGGGGAAAAAATGACATAAATTTGGTTTAGGTACAGTGTTGCATGACCGCGCAATTGTCATTCAAAATGCAACAGCGCTAAAAGCTGAAAATTGGTCTGGGAAGGAAGGGGGTTTAAGTGCCCAGTATTGAGGTAGTTAAGAATATTTTGCATTTATAAAACAGATATAGCAAAATGCTTTTAAAGATATACACTATATCAGTTCAAAAAGATAAGTTGTTAAAGTTTACATATACATTCAGCTCTGGTTTATTTATAGAAACACACAAAAAGTCTGTATTTTACTCTTCTACAATAAACTCAAGATCTAAGCAACCCTGTAGAGCGGCAGATAGCAAAGGAATGAAACTGACCTCAATAATTGCCCGCTTTAGAGTTCTAGTGCTCACTGTAGTTTTCACACTGCGGTGGAATTATTCTCTTTTCACCTACAGGGGCATTTGGCATTCTTGAATTACAGGTCACGATAATTTACACCTCCCAGCACTGTGCTTAGATGGTGTTTTATAGCACAATACAATGACCTGCCCAGGTTCAGTTTTATAAAATTCCCACAGCGGTGCTTGCTCCTGATTTCATTTCATAGAACCTCAAACTCTCCTAACACTCCCAGGCTTGTTTTCTGTGCTAGTGTTTACATTTCAACAAGTCATAAATAATCATTTCTCTATTATTGCGGAATCTGCTAAGTAATAAGGAGATGCTGAGGGGGGGTCTCGTGTTAGAAGAACCCACTGAGCAAATATTACCTCCTGTTGATTTGCTGACTTTTTTTTCTTTTTCATCCACCTATGCTGTGCTTGTTAGAATGTGTTTCTGGTATTCTGTAAACTTACAGAAAATTGAAAATTGTTATCAATACTCACCGTAATTTTCTTTTCTTGGTCCGTCCCCATGTCAGCACACTTTGTTAACTCCAGCAGATAACATGGCTCCCCAAATCATCATAGCCTGTGGAAAATTGTGGATTTCATTTGGAAATCAAGGTCCCAGAGTCTGGAGGAAGAGTGCAGAGGTACAGAATTCAAGTTGCATGAGGTTCAGTGTGAAGTTTTCACAGTCCGTGATGATTTGTGGAGCCATGTCATCTGCTGGTGTTGGTCCACTGTGTTTTATCAAGTCCAAAGTCAGCGCAGCCCTCTAGCAGGAAATTCTAGAGCACTTAATGCTTCCTTCTGCTGACCAACTTTATGGAGATGCTGATTTCATTTTCCAGCAGGACTTGACACCTGCCCACACTGCCAAAAGTACCAATACCTGGTTTAATGATCATGGTATCACTGTGCTTGATTGACCAGGCAACTCCCCTTACCTAAACCCCATAGAGAATCTGTGGGGTATTGTCAAGAGGAAGATGAGAGACAACAGATCTAACAATGCAGACGAGCTGAAGGCCGCTATCAAAGCAACCTGGTCTTCCATAACACCTCAGCAGTGCCACAGGCAGTGCCATACCACACCTCATTGTTGCAGTAACTCATGCAAAAGGAGCCTCGGCCCATTATTAAGTGCATACTGTACTGTACATGGACATACTTTTCAGTAAGCCAAAAATGTCTGTATTAAAAATCCCTTTTTTATTGGTCTTATGTAATATTTTAATTTTCTGAGATACAAATTTTTGGGTTTTCACTAGCTGTAAGCCATAATCATCAATATTAAAATAAAGAAATGCTTGAAATATGTCACATAAAGCATCTATATAAAATATGAGTTTCACTTTTTGAGTTGAATTACTGAAATATATTAACTTTTTGATGATATTCGAATTTTATGAGATGCACCTGTATATGTATATGTGTATATATATATATATATATATATATATATATATATATATATATACAGTGCCCCCTTGAACTTTGCGACCTTTTGCCACATTTCAGGCTTCAAACATAAAGATATAAAGCTGTAATTTTTTGTGAAGAATCAACAACAAGTGGGACACAATCATGAAGTGGAACGAAATTTATTGGATATTTCAAACTTTTTTAACAAATAAAAAACTGAAAAATTGAGCGTGCAAAATTATTCAGCCCCCTTAAGTTAATACTTTGTAGCGCCACCTTTTGCTGCGATTACAGCTGTAAGTCGCTTGGGGTATGTGTCTATCAGTTTTGCACATCGAGAGACTGAAATTTTTGCCCATTCCTCCTTGCAAAACAGCTCAAGCTCAGTGAGGCTGGATGGAGAGCGTTCGTGAACAGCAGTTTTCAGTTCTTTCCACAGATTCTCGATTGGATTCAGGTCTGGACTTTGACTTGGCCATTCTAACACCTGGATATGTTTATTTGTGAACCATTCCATTGTAGATTTTGCTTTATGTTTTGGATCATTGTCTTGTTGGAAGACAAATCTCCGTCCCAGTCTCAGGTCTTTTGCAGACTCCATCAGGTTTTCTTCCAGAATGGTCCTGTATTTGGCTCCATCCATCTTCCATCAATTTTAATCATCTTCCCTGTCCCTGAAGAAAAGCAGGCCCAAAGCATGATGCTGCCACCACCATGTTTGATAGTGGGCGGTGTGTTCAGGGTGATGAGCTGTGTTGCTTTTACGCCAAACATAACGTTTTGCATTGTTGCCAAAAAGTTCGATTTTGGTTTCATCTGACCAGAGCACCTTCTTCCACATGTTTGGTGTGTCTCCCAGGTGGCTTGTGGCAAACTTTAAACGACACTTTTTATGGATATCTTTAAGAAATGGCTTTCTTCTTGCCACTCTTCCACAAAGGCCAGATTTGTGCAGCAAACGACTGCTTGTTGTCCTATGGACAGAGTCTCCCACCTCAGCTGTAGATCTCTGCAGTTCATCCAGAGTGATCATGGGCCTCTTGGCTGCATCTCTGAACAGTCTTCTCCTTGTATGAGCTAAAAGTTTAGAGGGACAGCCAGGTCTTCGTAGATTTGCAGTGGTCTGATACTCCTTCCATTTCAATATTATCACTTGCACAGTGCTCCTTGGGATGTTTAAAAACTTGGGAAATCTGTTTGTATCCAAATCCAGCTTTAAACTTCTCCGTAACAGTATCTCGGACCTGCCTGGTGTGTTCCTTGTTCTTCATGATGCTCTCTGTGTTTTAAACGGACCTCTGAGACTATCACAGTGCAGGTGCATTTATACGGAGACTTGATTACACACAGGTGGATTCTATTTATCATTATTAGTCATTTAGGTCAACATTGGATCATTCAGAGATCCTCACTGAACTTCTGGAGAGAGTTTGCTGCACTGAAAGTAAAGGGGCTGAATAATTTTGCACGCCCAATTTTTTAGTTTTTTATTTGTTAACAAAGTTTGAAATATCCAATAAATTTTGTTCCACTTCATAATTGTGTCCCACTTGTTGTTGATTCTTCACAAAAAATTACAGTTTTATATCTTTATGTTTGAAGCCTGAAATGTGGCAAAAGGTCACAAAGTTCAAGGGGGCCTAATACTTTCGCAAGGCACTGTATATATGTATATCTGTGTGTTCTTTTGCACCCTTTACCCTTTTGTTTGTTAAAAAACTCTGAAGAAGTGGAGTCTCTGTTCCCCAAAACCCATTGATATTACTTGTTGTTACCTTCAATATACATCTTTAAACACATTTACTGAATACTGGCCACTTATTGTTCCATTACTATGAGGACAAATCACAAGGCTCTGTTCTCTTGCAAGGGACTTAATCCTAAAGCCAGAAGCCAACGGCGTACCTAGAGCATTTGCCACCCGGGGCGGATCCTATATCTGGCACAACCCCCCCCCCCCCCCCCAAACTTTAAAATGTAAAAACACCCACAAAAAATTTGTAATGTTTTCAAAAATACAAGAGATTGTCAGAAACGTTGGACATGATACAAGAGATGATCAGAGACGTTGGACATTATACAAGAGATGGTCAGAGACTGCAGACATGATACAGGAGATGGTCAGAGACTACAGACCTGATACAAGAGATGGTCAGAGACTGCGAACATGATACAAGAGATGATCAGAGACTGCGGACATGATACAAGAGATGTTCAGAGACTGAGGACATGATACAAGAGATGGTCAGAGACTGCGGACATGATACAAGAGATGGTCAGAGACTGCGGACATGATACAAGAGATGGTCAGAGACTGCAGACATGATACAAGAGATGATCAGAGACTTCAGACATGATACAAGAAATGGTCAGAGACTGCGGACATGATACAAGAGATGATCAGAGACTGCGAACATGATACAAGAGATGATCAGAGACTGCAGACATGATACAAGAGATGGTCAGAGACTGCGGACATGATATAAGAGATGGTCAGAGACTGCAGACATGATAGAAGAGCACTAGGGGGGGCGGAGAGCACAGGGGAAGCAGAGAGCACTGGAGGAGCTGAAGGGTGGGGGGGGCTGGAGAGCATTGGGGGGACTGGGGGGGGGTCTGGAAAGCATTGTAGGGGGTTGGAGAGCACAGGGGTGGAGAGCACTGGGGGGGCATGGAAAACTAGGTGGGGCGGAGAGCACGGAGTCGAGGGGGGCAGAGAGCATGGGGGAGGGGGCGGAGAGCACCAGGGGAGCCAAGGATCGCTGGGGAGCCAGAGAGAACTGGGGGGGACTGGAGATTACTGAGGGGGGGAGCCAGGAAGCACAGGGGGGTGGAGAGTGCTGGGGGGGCTGGAGAGCACTGGGGGGGGCTGTAAAGGGGGGGCTGGACAGCACTGGGGGGCCAGCAAAAGAAAAAAGAAGTTGGATAGGAGGAGTGGTGGGGCAGCTGCATATAGAGGAATTGATCTTTCCATATTCCTCTTGCAACCGCTGAATACCTGCAGGAGGGAGAGGAGGAGAATCAGGCATTCGGCAGCTGCAGGAGGAATAAGGAAACATCGATTCCTTTATATGCAGCTTCCCATCCACTCCTCCTATCCAGTCAGACAGGGAGGCTGCTCGGGCCTGGGTCACTCACCTTCTTCCCGCTCCTGCTCCCGTTCCTGTCCCTGCCCCTGTGAGCAGCACGGGTAAGCACTAAGCAGCACAGACCAAGGGAGCAGCTGAGCACACCAGGACACCGGCCTGATACCCCTCAGTGCGCGGCACCCGGGGTGGCCCGCCCCCCCCTGCACCCCTCCTTGGTACACCACTGCCTAGAGCCACTGAGATTGAGCAAGGGGGACAAAAATATCCATGAGATGGGTGGAGTGTCCTCAATAGTGCTGGAAAAAAAATGTTTTTTTTGCCTTACAGAAAAATGGTGTGCATGTGGGCAGGGCCTATTCACCCTGCATGTGGAGGGTACCTTTGGCATGGAGCGTGCTCGCCATCAATGCCGGGACCAGGCAAAGACTTCGGTCCTGTGAAGAATCTAACATTAAGGCAGCTCCCTGACTCAGAGATGAGCTTCCACACTGTGTGCAGCAAAATACAGAGTTTCTCTGAAAAGTACTGTCCCATGTCACTACACACCGTATCTGATGTATGCTGCATTAGGAGCGATGTGCTGAGCCTGCACCCACTTCACCAGTCCAGCGTACCTCTGTCAACTCCCTCCCAGTAACAGAATATGGTCCTGCCAAGCACATAGCGCTGACCTCATGCAAGCTTAATAGTAACACCTTCATTTCCTGTACCTATGTGACCAGGCTATGGATCTCGGTAACATGGGTTTGGGTCCGGTTGCTATTGGAAACTGACCACTGGGGAGGGAGCCAGGCATCGACCCCGTTGCTACTGGAGAATTTGTCACCTTACCAGGTACTATGCCTAACAACTGGTTGCTTGGTGTCTTGAACTTGTGCTTGGTTACTCTTAGCAATGGCCTTTCCATCCTTGTCTTGCCAAGTTTACCCATTGGTAATGGTGTTACTTCATACCCCATTGTGCTTTACAGACCCAGGTTCTGCACCCCTTTAAATAACTTTAGACCAGACTTTCTCCATGCGTTGAATATCCTCTGGAACCCTGGTGCCTTCAGCGGATTGCTAGGCACAGCAAGCCCAGTATCATGAGTCAAACTGAGAGAGGGCAGAGAACTCCTGCACCTCAGCCTTTCCCCTTTTTATACCACAGGTGGGCTGGCTAGGACCAAAATCCTGCTAACTGATCATACATAACTTGAAGTATAACTAAAAGCAAAACTTTTTTTTCGTTTTGGATGGAGTGGAGAGGGAAATTAACCTCTGTCAAAATTTTACTGCTATCTCTGCCCCCGTTAAGGACATTTACCCTCTCTGATTGTCCTATTTATTTTTATCATTGAAAGTGAAAGTAAAAGAAAATCCAACATTTTTGGTTCTCCCCAGAAAAGTAATTGGGGGGAAATCTTCCATTGGGGTTAGTTCTGGTGATCTGGGAGTCCACAAGAAGTTTCCCTAATTTGCAGGGAATTCCTCTCACTTCCTTCTTGACTATGGGACAGAAAGTGAAGGGAAATCTCTGCAATGGGACACAGATGGCGAAAAAAAATCTGATAGGGGCTATAACCCTCCCTTGCTCTATCCAAAATAAAAAGTGTTGCCTATAGTTCTTCTATAACCCTTTCCCCACAGCCTGGGCCAGCATTAACACAATGCCTACATGCAGCTTCATATTATGTTATGTGGATGGCTTTGCTTTACAAAAACTAAAATATAGGATTAAAGAAAATATGTTGTAAGGGAATATGTGGCCCGTTGCTGATATCTTTCTGATACTGCTAGCTGTTAAGCTGTGATGATGGTTCTTTCACTTCATTACTTTTCTAACTGGGAAAAAAGCAGTGCCAGACAAAGCACAAAGAGTTTTAGGTACTAACTGCATGGAGCGTGGTCATCAATTCCAGGACCAGGCATGTACCAGCAAGGTACATTCAGCATAAGAGATAGTCTAACACATTTCGGGGGGGCTCCAGGGTTCCCCTTTCATTGGGGCTCTGTGTACTGGCTCTGTGTACTGGACTCAAAAGGGTTAAAGTAATTGTGTGGAGCGCGTTTATGCCATATGAAATATCCCTTGAGGCTTTCTTCATTTCTGTAATCAGCCTATCAGAGTCATTGCACTCCAGTTGCACCAAATCCAGTGCCTCAGCTTTACACACGTTCAATACTTTCTGACTCCCTGACCTACAGTAAGCATGCAGCAAGCAGACTTAGAACTCATAATATGCGTACCAGTTCTAAAAAAATATTGATTTCATAACATCAAACAAGCAACAAGAATGTCCTGAAGGGAAATTGAGACTAATACCAATATTTCTGTAGCACTACTCCCTTGGGTTACTCATAGCAACAACTTGTGAATTCTTAAGACTTTAGATTCTTGGCTCAGTCAGTAAACAGTCTAGAGGATTTGGTTTTTGTTGTTTTTATTTTATGATGGGATGGGAGAAGGGATGAATGGGATACTCCAACTTAGCAAACTTTGCACAATCTTGAGGACTCCTACCTATGTTGAATGCGGCAAGGCCGCTGCTTCACCCTGCCACTGAAGTGAAGTATAAGAAAGGTGAACTACTTGGTAGATTACTCTTCAGGGTTCTACTTGAGACCCCCTTTACACTCTTCAGGGTTCTACTTGGCACCCCCTTTACCACTATCTGTGTGAGCTGACCTTCTGTCCACTGACCTCACTAAAGTGGTCCCCTTCCTGGGCAGACCCCTTGTCAAGCCCCCTGGTACTCACGGACACTGTTTTTCCCAGGTAGCTCTGTCTGCAGCTCCACTGTCAGCTTCTCCAGGACCTTTAAGGCTCAGCTCCACACCTGGCTCACTAGGCCGACTGCCTGTTACCACTTTCCTCAGACTGCAGAAGGAGAGACAGCCGTCACCCTCCTCCTGGGACTCTGCTTCCCGCCAAAGATGCCCTTTCACATGTGTCCTTGGTTTTTATGGTCAATCCCAGGATGCACTGCGGTGGTGCCCTCCCACTGGGACTGCCACAAAACCCTATGTGTCACTGGCTAGGTTTTCTCCACTGTCCAACAGACTCCCCTATTGGATACATTGGGGACACTCCAGACCAAGTGACTCACACCTGGACACATGTAACAGGCATAACTAACTGTTCAGGCTCCCATGATAAGCAGAATGGAGCAAACAAATGCTTTTTCCTAGCACCTATCTAGGAGGGTGCTACATTTCAATCATCACAAAAGCAGCAGAAATACCACTTTGCAGTATATAGTTTGCTATACAAGGAAGCTGTAAAAAGAAATACATTCTAGGCATTAGTTTGTCATTGTTATCCTCCCATCCATCATCCCTTGTATCAGCTTTTGTAAAACTACAAAAGTCACATACACCAACCATCCATCCCAATTTATCGTTTGATACTGGAAGATAGCATTTTCATTTTTGAGGGGTTTTTTTTTTGTTTTTTTTACACAATCATCTACATTGTCACAAAGAAGGCTCTAGTGTAGAATCAGAATGAGAAAGTCTAATCTCTATCACAGGATTTGTGTCATTTACATCTAAGGAGGAGATTGGGTATATATACCGTATATACTCGAGTATAAGCCGAGTTTTTCAGCATGTTTTTTCATGCTGAAAAAGCCCCCCTCGGCTTATACTCGAGTCACTGGCTCACTTACTTTTTAAAAATGGCGCCCCCCGCCACCGACATGTCACCGCGCATGCGCCGAATGCCCAGGAATAGCCGAACGTGTATGGGCTTTCCTGAGCATCAGCGGCGCATGTGCGGTGACGTGTTGGCGCCGGGCGGCGCCATTTTTAAATCGAAGGTGCCTCACCGACAGGTAAGTAAGACTCCTCTGCAGCCCCTGCATTTCCTAATGCAGTGCTGCGGCCATGGTACAGGACATTCTCTTGTACCATGGCCGCAGCACTGCATCTCCTGTGCCATGCCTGTACCTACTGTGCCATGCCTGTACCTACTGTGCCATGCCTGTACTATCACCTGTGCCATGCCTATACCATCTCCTGTACCATGACCTGTGCCATGCCTATACCATGACCTGTGCCATGCCTGTACCATCACCTGTGCCATGCCTGTACCATGACCTGTGCCATGCCTGTACCATTACTTGTACCATGACCTGTGCCATGCCTCTACCCTCTCCTGTACCATGCCTGAACCATCTCCTGTACGATGCCCGCAGCCCCTGTTTTGTGTCTGGTGGTGGTCCAGTTGGGTCCAGTAGCTGCTGCATTTCCCACCCTAGGCTAATCCTCGAGTCAATAAGTTTTCCCACTTTTTTGTGGTAAAATTAGTGGCCTTGGCTTATATTCGGGTCGGCTTATACTCGAGTATATAAGGTACAAATGAACTAGGAGACCCCCCTATAGGTCATATAGTGCATATATTCAGGACATGTCAAATATGCAATGCTAGAGAAGAGGCATGCACAAACTCAAGTATCATCTAATGCCCGGCAGTACCATACTATCAATCTTGAAGACCAAAATTGTATTCACATGGTTTACAAAGGAGAAAATAATAATAGTAGGGGAAATTAATAGGAACATTTTACATATATGTATTTCAATTTTTAAAAAAAACAATACCACTGGCAATATTTAAAGTGTCTTTTTTTCTGTTTCTATAAATGACAGCTAGTTCACAGGTTAAATAAAACCTAGGTAATGAATTCATTTTTAATCATTTCATAATGAAAAGATGTAGTCAGTCTCGCTGCCCTCCCTCATTACAATTATCAGTTTCTAGTTTGAATTTCCAAGGTTATAAATGGCACAATAGAGCTGTATTGTTTTATTTCTTTAAAGGTTTCACCAGGATACAGCAAATTGACAGTTTTATTACAAAGGATTTCAAGTCCATAATGGGTATTGTCAAAAAAGAACATGTATTAGTGCATAGTAGAACACAACAGAAGGAGAACCTCCCAGTGTGCGTCAGCACCTAGGGGAAGGAACAACATTGGTTGCATCTACAATTCAAAAGGAGATAAGAGGAGGAATTACTAGGGTATAAGGGGGGAACATTTTCGGGGACTGGGCATGTGGGGTTAGAAATGTACTACAAACCAGAATATGTGCGAGAGGGGATAAAAAAGGAAAAAGAATAGTGAGTGGAAAGGAGGTAGAATAAGAGGAAGATGAGGAAGGGGCGCAGGTGGGCAAGAGCAAGGACCCAGAAAACAGTCAGAGGAGAGGAGAAGACCTCTCAGTTTCATAAATGTTCAGGTGAGAATCAAAAGTGCCCCCATTAGAACCACCTACATGTATAGGCTTCAGAGTTGTCTCTGATGGCACTTTGGCAAATTATTGATCCATTGCAGATGAGGCTGGTTGTTTCAATGTGCTAGGAATGCAAGTCTTTGCAGCATTTAAAAGGTAATGAATGACCTTTGGTAAGATTTCCTGATGTTAAAGCATTTGTAAACACAGCATTTCATATTCCTGATATGTGGCTGCTGTGCCATGTACTTGTATGAAGAAGTTTCCTGTTCTCTTTGTATTGCTTCCTTTGGGGGAAATCCCTGGTCTTCCTGCCATCCCTCTGCTTTCCTCTTAAAAATTGACCACACTAGGCATGAGAGAAAAAGTGTGGTCAGTTCTCTAGCTGTGCTGGGAATTCAGCCTGTTCTCCTCCAATGATCAGTAGATGGAAAATCAGTTTGAATATAATGTAAGGGCTCTTTCACACGGGCGATCCGATCAGATCCGCCTGTCAGTTTTTTAGGCGGATCTGATCGGATCCTCCATGCAGCTCTATGGGGCAGCGGGTGTCAGCGGAGACACCTCCGCTGACACCCGCTGCCATCCGCATCCAATCCTGTGCTTGAAATCTGGACGGATGGAAACCCTATTTTTCCATCCGTTCAGTAATCGGAGCGGATCGGATCTGATGAGAGCGGACAAGCGGTCCGCTCTCATCCGATCCCCCATAGAGGGCAGCGGGGGCTGAGACACCTCCCTCTCCGCTCTGCAAGCGGAGACGGAGCTGTCATCCGCCCGGCTCAGCGGGGATCGCGGATCGATCCCCGCTGAGCAACACGGATCCACCTACGGAGCGGACCGTGTGAAAGAGCCCTAAGAGGGGATTCTCGCGCTGTCGTGGTTAATGTGTGGGTGAAGGTGGTGTGTGACGAGGCTGCTGCTGGCACTGAAAAGTTTATCCTTAGCTTATGGAGGAAAAATTAATGATATGGTGTAGTGATGCGCTGCCTCTTTTCTAAAGTGCAAGGTGTGGGATCAATAAATATGTAAGAAAATAAAATGAAATGAGGTATTTTTGGTGTGTGTGTCTCTCCTTGTGTATACACAAATCTCCGATAATTAATCGTAAAATGGAAACATTATAAAATCATTGTGATACGAAACACACAATCCCATAAGGTAAATATCCAAAATAAATAATATGTATACTAAAAGTGCTAGATGTGCCAATATAAAGTGCAAATCGTGGTGCTGTAAATTAAAAGCTGGTGACACAAGATAATATCTCCATGTGATACGTGAATATATCCAAAGAACTAAAACATGATCATTAAAAAATACAACACAGGTGTATATATATATATATATATATATATATATATATATATATATATATATATATATATATATAGACTATAAGTGCACAGTGTCCTAGCCACCATACGCAAACATGTGCCAAATAACCCCCTGCAAAGTAAAGGCATAATATGCAGGTATGCATCTCATACTAACACATTATGAAATACTTACTCTAGAATAATGCTCTGCATTGCCGTGCTGTGAGCTCTGACAGATGCTTCCATCTATCATCCGGTCTTCCTTCTGGGTTCGTGTCCTTCGGCCTTCTGATTGGCTGCCCTGCGATGACGTCACTCCCACGCATGTGCATGGGAGTCACAGACCATGGCACGGAGCTGTGAAGTGACGGCATAGGTATACTGTCCCTTTAGAGCACATGCGCCGGTGACATCACCGGCTGCATGTAGTGTGAATATCTTCTAAACCGTGAAGGTTTAGGAGATATTCATAGTACCTACAGGTAAGTCTTATTATAGGGTTTACATTCACTTTAATTCACACATTTACACATAAAAAAAAGGGAAAAAATATATTTATAATTTTTTTTTATATCTATACACAAATAGTTACATAGTAATTACATATATAGTCAAGTCCATCTAGTTCAACCAATAAAACAAATGTTTGGGATGTTTTACAAGAAGAGGGGTTATAGTCACTTTAAGCTTAAGGCCCCTTTCACACGAGAGGTCCAATCGGGTACAGCTGTCTGCTTTTAGTCAGACCCGATCATACCCTCCATTCTCCTCTATGGGTAGTCAGATGTAAAACGGACTTGTTTCTGTTTACACCTAACTACCTCTGGGTCCAATCAGATCTGGCCAAAAAAAGATGGAAGGTGATGCGTTCCCCTCCATCTGGCTGGATCGGATTGGAGGGCAGTTGGGTGTAAATGGTCAGCTGGTGAGCCATAGAGCAGAGTGGGCTGTGTTTGTGACTGCTCTGCATAAGCGGAGCAGACACGGACCTGTCATTCTGCCGCTCGGCTCAACAGGGGATCAGCGGAAGGAAGAACGAATCTAGCCCATGTGAAAGGACAGGCGCTGGGTTGTAAGAGAGCGAAATGTCTGTGAGTTTCACTATTGTTTGGGTGACCTGTTATGAGGAACTGTATTTCAAGTCCATTGTAAGTCTATATTCACCATAAATGTATCACCAGAAATGGGCTGGAAGTAAACAGTTCAAAGTTTTTCTTTTTAAACTGCAACTATTGTAAGTATCTGAATTTTATTTGATTCCATTCTTTTGCAGGAAACTGTCAACCAGCACTAAAGACTAGTACACACTATTAGAAAATCGGGCAAACATTTTTATCCAAAGAATTTTCGTACGATTTTCGTATAGTGTGTACACAACTTTCAACAGCCGATTGAGAATATTCATACGAATTTTCGTTCATCGGTTTCCGATTTGCTGGGAAACAACGAGGAAATTCGGATGATCGTTTGCCCAATTTTCCTATAGTGTGTACTAGGGATCTACCAATTATCGGCAATGCCGATATATCGATGGCCGATATGCACTTTCCCCGATATATCGGAATCGGCCCCTGAGGTTACCGATATTGCCGATATTTCAGGAAAGTGCTTGTACCGGAGTGATGCCTGCATCTAGAGGCATCACCCCGGTACCGGTGTCCATAGCCGACGGTTGGCTGTCTTGTAATGACAACTGATGCTCTGAGAAGCCGCTCGGCTGTCATTACGAGGAGGGGCGTCCCACCAGGAGACCCGGGGATCCTACCTGCAACAGCCGCCAAAGAGAAGACCCGATCAAAGCTGCATTCGGCTCTGATCGGATCTCCATGTAAAAACTTGGCGGCAAATTAAAAAAAATGTGAGCATTCAAAACAGCCAAACTTGACGTTTTGAATGCTTTTAAGTGCAGAGGAGGGGTTTGGGGTCTTGTAGACCCCCAGATCCCTTCACTAGAGTACCTGTGGAAACAAAAAATATTTTAAAAAGAAATATCGGCCAAAATCGGCCGATACTGATATCCGATGACCAAAATATCGGTATCGGCAAAAAACAAAAAACAAAAACTGGTCGATCACTAGTGTGTATCCGACTTAATACTGGGACAGGGAGCCAGTCCGGTGTGTTGTTTGCAAATGCTTTGACAAGGAAAAGGCTGATAGAAGAAGAAAGCAGAGTGAGTTGGAAGATGATTTTATAAGTCTGTTCTTGCTCTTAACTGTACAGTCATTCATTCTTGGGGTGAAGAGAGTATATTACTGTATTCCTTTACTGTAAGTGCTGTCATCCAACTGCCTATGTTGTGTCACAGGAATGTGTATTTCTCAGGACTGGATGGACAGAAAGGTATATGCTTTGGAGGGTAAAACAGCTCTCATAAATGCTATTACATTAGTATATTTGGCTGTTTTCCTGGAGTTTAGCTTTAAATTCAGACTGGTTAGAATGTCAGATAAAGCAGCACTCTTTGCAAATGCCACAGTTGCCAGACAAGGTCTGCCCTTATGAACTTTACGGCTGATAAAGTTCTGAGAACATTCCCTGTGCTTGGGCAACTTCACTCTACAACTCGTTAGAAGTTTGCAGACAGCTCATTCCAAACTGAGAAGCACCTGTCATCCACAACTTTTTACTTCTGCTGTCAATTTTCTCTTTTTTTTTTTTTTTTTATACCTGTAATTTGCAGAATTGTACCAAGAACCTGGAAGTGTATATTGAATAATTTTTCTCCGGAAAATAGATTTGCAGTAATATTCTCTCGTTTTCAAAGCCGCGCAGGGTTTTGAAAGTCAACCTAACTGTACTTTTCCTCTTTGATTGCTTATTGTCAGATTTTCATTCTGAGACTGTAAAAAGACATTTTATTCACACATTTTTGTCTTCATTGTTTATAAATAAGCTGTTTGTGCTTAGAATTATTCAGAGACCTAGCTTTATCTTCTCTCCAATTTATCATCAAATAAAAAGTTGTGTGCTCAGTGAATGGCCCATATTTTCGGTTTATTGAAAGTGTTAGAGGTACAGGTTATAGACTTTGCAGTTAGACCAGACTTTGCCCCCATAAACCCCTTTTGAATGTCTATCACGCATATACAATTCTTCAGTTTCAAAGTTCATGTGGTGATAAAATAGGCAGACCCATACATATGTTGAAGGAGGATCAAGGAGAACAGAGAGCAGCCGTGTGTACCAGTAGGGTTTCTCATTGTAAAAGTGTTTTGTTGCCAATGCCTACAAGTAGCCAAACCTCCACAAGTGGAGGCACACACTTTTTAAAGCTGAGATTGGACTTTGCCAAGGCTGTACACAACATTCATAAATAATCAAAAAAAGGTACAGCGCTAATATGTGCCAAGTATCAATGCCACTGTGCAAAATAAACTGAGTAAAGTGCTTGAAGATAATCAACGTGGCTATGTGCACAGAAATGTATGAAGTGCTAAAAATAGTGCAAAATGATAAAATAATGTGCCAAAAAAATCACATAGTGCAAAAAACTTGAATAAAGTGCAATGGAATGTCCAGAGTATACAAAAAATAGGCTGGAGAAGGTGCTTGACCAGTGCTTGAAAATGCTAGTGCTTCCGCCACCACCACCACCCAAAGATGGCTGCTCACCTGAAACTCTGGCCCGTGTTTTACCACCAGGTCGAGTGAGCAGTTCCTCTAAGAGTTAAAGATCTCTCTCCTATAGATCGTTTTCCATAAGGATCGCTCAATGGATTGGATATACTGTATTAGTTGCTTCTGATCACTCATCTGGTATAACATATAAAAGAGAGGCAATATCATTAGCATAGGCGTGCGCACGGGGTGTGCCGGGTGTGCCTGGGCACACCCTAATCACCCTGTGTCTGTTAGTGTTGGGCCGGCTTCTCCATCTCTGCCACTGAGGGTAGTGAGATACTTGGTGGAGAGGCGGCTGTGCTGTTGGCTCCAGCAGATAGCGAGGCTTGTCAGAGCCGCTCAGTGTGTGTGTGACACTGTTAGGTAATGTTAATGCTTGCAGGGAGAAAGACGAGCTGTCAAAACTCAGGGGTGATGTCGGGGGTGGGCGGGACCGAACAGCTATCAAACACCAGCCAATAGGATGGGGTCTGGGCGGCCGCTTCGTTTATGTGGCTCCGCCCCTTTCTTAAGCAGCCCAATCATTGGCTGGTGTTTGACAGCTGCTTGATCCCGCCCACCCCCGACATCACCGCTTTTTTTTACAGCTGGGCTTTCTCCCTGAAAGCAGCTACATTACATGACAGTGTCATACACACAGTGGGGTACCAATGTGGGGTGTCAGCCGGCGTTCTCTGAGATCCCACATCGCAGGGTGAAGGCAGCTGCAGTGGCAGCTCCTTCAGTCCGTGCTGCTAGCGGGGGGCGGAGCCGGGATGGGAAGAAGGGGGCGGAGCCTCGCGGGGAGGGGCGGAGCCTCGGCGGGAAGAAGGGGGCGGAGCCTCGGCGGGAAGAAGGTGAGTGCGTTCCCATTGCTCAAGTGTGTGTGCTGGATAGGAGGGGGGTGGGGAAGCTGCATATAGAGGGATTCATCTTTCCCTATTCTTTCTGCAGCTGCTGAATAACTGATTCTCCTCCTCTCCCTCCTGCAGGAAGAATAGGGAAAGATCAATTCCTCTATATGCAGCTGCCCCATCCCCCTCCTATACAACTTCTTTTGCTGGCTCACCAGTGCTCGTAATCCCCCCCTCTGCTCTTAGCCCCCCCCAAAGGCACTAGACCCCCCTGTTCTTTAGCACCCCCCATGCTCTTCAGCCCCCCACAGTGCTTTTCATCTCCCTCCCCCCAAGTGCTCCCTGTCCCCCCCAGTGCTCTCCACCCCCTGGTTTTCCTTGCCCGCCCCCTAAGTGCTCCCTGTCCCCCACCCAGTGCTCTCCACCCCCCTGGTTTTCCCTGCCCGCCCCCCAAGTGCTCGCTGTCCCTCCCAGTGCTCTCCACCCCCCTGGTTTTCCCTGCCGCCCCCCAAGTGCTCTCCACCCCCCTGGTTTTCCCTGCCCGCCCCCCAAGTGCTCGCTGTCCCTCCCAGTGCTCTCCACCCTCCTGGTTTTCCGTGCTCGCCCCCCCCCCAGTGCTCCCCCCCCCCGCGCCTTCCAACCCCCCTACAATGCTTTCCAAATCCCCTCTTTATTCTCTCCAGCCCCCCCCCCCCCCACCGTGCCCTTCAGCTCCTCCAGTGCTCTCTGCTTGCCCTGTGCTCTCCGGCCCCCCTAGTGCTCTTCTATCTTCTATCATGTCCTCAGTCTCTGACCATCTCCTGTATCATGTCTGCAGTCTCTGACCATCTCCTGTACCATGTCTACAGTCTCTGACCATCTCATGTATCATGTCTGCAGTCTCTGACCATCTCCTGTATCACATCTGCAGTCTCTGACCATCTCCTGTACTATGTCTACAGTCTCTGACCATCTCCTGTATCATGTCTACAGTCTCTGACCATCTCATGTATCACGTCTGCAGTCTCTGACCATCTCCTGTACCATGTCTACAGTCTCTGACCATCTCATGTATCATGTTTGCAGTCTCTGACCATCTCCTGTATCACGTCTGCAGTCTCTGACCATCTCCTTTATCATGTCTGTAGTCTCTGACCATCTCCTGTATCACGTCTGCAGTCTCTGACCATCTACTGTATCATGTCTGCAGTCTCTGACCATCTACTGTATCCTGTCTGCAGTCTCTGACCATCTCCTTTATCATGTCTGTAGTCTCTGACCATCTCCTGTATCACGTTTGCAGTCTCTGACCATCTCCTTTATCATGTCTGTAGTCTCTGACCATCTCCTGTAAACACATTGCTAATAATATTAGCTATCTATTTATGCTGAAGGTAGGACTGTGCAGGGGAGGCAGAGAGTGCAAAAGGGGGAACTGTGATTAGAGAGACAGGGGGCAGACTGCAAGGGGCACTGTGATTGGGGGGGGGGGGGCTGTGAATTTTGTGCAATAAATATTCCTGAAAACATTACACATTTTTGTGGGTGCTTACATTTTAAAGTTGGGGGGGGGGGGGTGCCAGATATAGGATCCGCCCCGGGTGCCAAATTCTCTAGGTACGCCACTGCACACACACTGAGCAGCTCTTGCAAGTCTCACTGTCTGCTGAATGTGAAACTCCCCCTCTCCCCTGTTAGTGTCCATAAGTGGTGTCCAGTAGTGCCACCTATCAGTGCCCAGTAGTGCCACCTATCAGTGCCCACCAGTGCCACCTATCAGTGCCCACCAGTGCCACTTCATCAGTGCCCATCAGTGTCACCTAATAGTGCCTATCAGTGCCCAGCAGTGCCGCCTCATCAGTGCCACCTATCAGTGCCCACCAGTGCCGCCTCATCAGTGCCCATCAGACACATCTAACAGTGCCTATCAGTGCTTCCTATCAGTGCCACCAATCAGTGCCCACCAATGCCGCCTATCAGTGATGCCTATTAGTGCCCATCAGTGCTGCCAATAAGTGCTGCCTATCAGTGCCACCTATCAGTACCCATCAGTGCAGCCTCATCAGTGCCAGTCAGTGCAGAGAACAAGCGCCTATTAGTGCTGCCTATCAGTCCATATCAGTGCCTCACATGTAATTTCACCTGTAATACACATCAAAAGGAAAATAAGGCATACATCTTTTTCAAAACTTAGCAGTGATGGTGGAACCCCTCTACAGATATTTGCCATACAATTTAACTTAAGTGCAAAAACCTTTTAGTGTCCCAATACTTTTGACAAGTGTTTATGTGTGTGTGTGTGTGTGTATATATATATATATAGTGTGTGTATGTGTGTGTATATATATATATATATATATACACACGCATGTGTGTTTGAGCTTTGGGGTGCACACCCTAATGCAATAGGCTGCGCACGCCTATGATCATTAGCCTCTCTTTTATAGGTTATCCCTGATGAGGCTGGGAGTGATCAGAAGCAACTAATATATCCAATCCATTGAGTGATCCTTATGGAAAATGATCTATAGGAGAGAGATTTTTTAACCCTTAGAGGAACTGCTCACTTGACCTGGTGGTAAAACACGAGTCTGAGTTTCAGGTGAGAGGCCATCTTTGGGTGGTGGTGGCGGAAGCACTAGCACTTCCAAGCACCTTCTCCAGCCTATTTTTTGCACAGGGCAGAGGAAGTTACTAATGGACTGATATATGCTGGACATTGCATTGCACTTTATGAAAGTTTTATGCACTATGTGATTTATTTGGCACATTATTTTGTCATTTTGCACTATTTTCAGCACTTTATACATTTCTGTGCACATAGCCACTTTGATTATCTTCAAGCACTTTACTAGTTTATTTTGCACAGTGGCATTGATACTTGGCACATATTAGCGCTGTACCCTTTTTTTGATTATGATTTTTTGACTTTCCAGTGGTAAGCTTGGTTGGTATAGCATCTGTTTATATACATTTTCATTTAATAGTTTGTGCTGATTTATCTATTTTACACATGTACACAACATTCCATTAGGCCTCAAGTGTTCAATGCCATGGTCTTGTCTTCTCGTGTTTTAACTGATATATATATAAATCCAGGGCTTTTTTTCAGCAGGAACGTGGGGGAACACAGTTCCGGCACCTCCAGCACTGAGTGTATGTAACAGCAAGGGGTGAGCTGGAGAGTCTATTTAATGCTGGCTGCTGGGGGATCCACTGTCACTGGCAGGGATCTGTTTTTGTGTGAGTGTCTGTTGTTGCTGGTGGAGGAAATATTGTTCCTGCAGGGTCTTATGTTACTGGAAGTAATCTACTGTTGAGAGAGAGGTCAATTGTTGCTTGCTGCTGGAGGGTCTATTGTTACTGGCTACTGGGAGATCTGTTGTTTCTGGGGGATCTAATGATGTTGGGGTGGATCTTTTGTTAATCCAAAACACAAGATGATGACCGCACTCAGGCATAGATGCAAGCATAGAAGTGTTTATTCTTTACCATGGGTAACAAACATGACTAGTACATCCCAGGACAGGTATACAGGTTGACACGTTAACCTGTATACCTGTCCTGTGATGTACTAGTCATGTTTGTTACCCGTGGTGAAGAATAAACACTTCTATGCTTTCATCTATGGCTGAGTGAGGTCATCATCTTGTGTTTTGGATTGCTACTTGGATTGCAGATCCGGCTCACACCTGGCCATCATCCCACTTTAGTGGATTTGTCTGTGTAAGGAATTTACTTGGATCTTTTGTTGCTGGGTGTTGTATTTTGTTATGGGTGGTACATTGTTGCTTTGTGGGGGTCTATGGTTGTGTGAGGAATCTATTGTTGCTGGGGATGGGGTCTATTGTTGCTTGGGTGGGATCTATTGTTGCTTGGGTGGAGTTCATTGTTGTGTGGGGGATGTATTGTTGTTGGCGGGTCTATTGGTGTTGGCTGCATAGGGTCTATTTTACTGCTTTTCTTGATATCATTAACAATTTTCGTACGAATTACTCATCACCACAAAATTATACGTGGTTCTGCATTTTATAAAAGGGGTGATACTGGGAGGTGGGTATGGGGTGGAACCAAGGGATGTTGCTCAGAGGTGGGTAGAGGCGGAGACAAGGGGGGGGGCCCAGAAGGGAGGAGTTCCTGCACCTATTCTCTGAGAAAAAAAGCCCTGTATATATCTATGGGTAATATAGAACACTAAGGAGTTAGGAACTTAAAAAGAGCAGAGAAAAGATAAATGGGTGGGATTTTGCGAGATATGTTTAAAAGGGAAAGGTAATTGGGTGGTCAACAGGGCTTAAAGTAAACTGTTCTGTCAGAATCCTAAAGGCTGCTATTGGTGACCTTTTACTACAAACGCTAGCTGCCTTGTTATTATGCTGACCCTCTGGCTTCAATACTATGTGAGTCAGTGGCACACATGCTTATGCAGATCAGCAAAGCAAGAGTAAGGTCAAAATTCCTTGCTTGCTCCGGGAGACTCAAAATATTAGCATGTGCAGAATAAGAAATCAGCAGTTATGTTTTTCCCAGGAAAGTTTTCATATAACTATGCAGGTAATTTGCTTTTAGTGTCTTGGAAGGTAGCGAAAAAGAAGATTCTAGTATGGGCCTCCTAATGCCATGAGAACCGGTGCCGATGTAACTGCTGAGGACCCCTGTTCCTATGCCAGTGGCTGGCAGGTACATATTTAGGCAACAGTTACAATTTAACACGTACCTGCAATAAAACTGACAAAGCTCTTCTAATGAACGCTGTCAGACAGCAATTCAGCTCTAAGTAGGTTTTCTTACAGTGATATACCTCTGATTGTCTTTCAGAAAAACAAAATAGATCTAATTATAATTACACCCTGTCTGGAATGAAATAATGAGGTTGTAATGAAAACATTTGAGATTGAAAAGAGAATGAAATGTGCACAATAGCTGATATCAGCGTTCTGGTGACAAAAGCGTTTTAAGGTTTAACATTATTAAAGGGATATCAGCAGTGCGGAAGTGACAAATCCTTCAGTCAATCTTTGAAAATGTTTACTTTGATATGAGAGTTTTAGAATTTGAATGTTAAGATTTTTTTTTTTTTTTTTTAAAAAGCCCTTTTGGAAGGTTGGATTTCTGTTTCCGGCATTTACAGGATAAATGGGCTTTTAAAGCACATTTGGTCCTTTAATATATCCAGGCAGAAAAGTCTGTTTGCAGATATAATCCTTTACCTTTTCCTTTTCTTTTACTATCATCCAAAAGCTGCCATCAGGTATTAAGTCAGTTCAAATTTCCTTTTGTTTATTTTAAGCCCTCCTGCTGTTTTCCAGAAACTTTCCAATTCCTGCAAGTGAGGGTTGATTTAAAAATGGCAAATAGGCTGTTCACTTTGCAAGAACATTTTCATTTAGCTTGGTGAAGGTGGTTCTCCGATACAAATGTCTCTATATGGTACATAGGACTGCTGGAAATTTTTCGAAATGATTTGATAAATGTCCCAAATCTTTTTGAGTTTTGGAGCTGGATGAGAAGTCTCGTCAAATTCGTCATTATTTGTAAAGTGCAAATATTTTATAATAAGCGAAAATTTGTATTCCGGCATGACCGTGCCAAAAAAAGAAGTGGCCAGTACATTTTTGGTGGTCCAATACCACTTCTGCAGGGGTTTCCCCACCACTCCCTGCAGAATAATTAGGCCCAGAAACTTCCAGATGTCCGCTTTGGTCACGGGTTCCCACATCCTGCTCCTTGAAAACCGCCGATGCGCTGCAGCTTGTTGCTCCTGGTACCAATTTGTTTCCATAACAATCTTTTCAATAACCTCATCGGTCAAAAAGAGTTGGAGGTATGCCAAGGGGTTGTCATCCTCAACAGCCACTTTGATACCAGGTGCTCCAGTAAACGGGAACCTTGGGGGCGATACGTGCTCCGTACCGCAGTCAATCGAGCTCCAAGTCCGCACATCGCTGGGCAGTCGCAGGATCATCGCTAAAATCGCTTTCTGCGTCCAACTTCCCCACTAATCGCTATCACTTCATTCTGCAAGCGATTCTGTATCGCCGTCGCTGTTTTCCAGCAGGTCATATACAGCTTTTGAGGTGGCGGCGCGCTTTTTTGATGCCATGGTCGCTCTGCAGTATTCAGACACAAGGTACAGGAAAAATGCAGGAAGGGCACTGGGGAAAGCACTGGGGGGCAAGCTAAGGTCAATTTATTTTATTTTAGTAATGTAATCCAATAGGATTACAGTGTATCAGTGTGTTTGTGTTTATAACTTTTCAAATTTGCCGCCGGTTCCACCCCACTGCGAACGTCACGTCGCAGGAGACAGAAGCCGGGGCACAAAGTATCGGGAGGAAGATCCGGCCGCCGCACACTGCCGGGATACATCGCTTGATCCCGGGGGACAAGGTGAGTACCCTCTCTTACAGGATCCAGCGATCTCCCTAGCGGTACCCCAAATGTGGCTCGGGGTTACTGCTTTTGGCACTGAAATTTAACCCCCAGCCACACTCGGGAATATCGCTAGGAAGATTAAGGTCATGAAGTGGCCTAGCGAGACTCCAGATCCTGATTCTATAGAAAATGTATGGAGGACGCTGAAACTTTGAGTTGCCAAGCGACAGCCAAGAAACCTTAAGGATTTAGAGAAGATCTGTAAAGAAGAGTGGCTCAAAATACCTCCTGAGATGTGTCCAAACCTGGTCACCAAGAAATGTCTTATCTCGGCACTTGCCAACAGGGGTTTCTCGATCATCTACTAAGTCATGTTTTGCTTGGGGATCAAATACATATTTTGCACACTGAACTGAAACCTAGTTTACATCATTTGTTTTATGTGTTTTTTTTTTCTGGATTTTTGGTTAATATTCTGTCTCTCTCATTTACCTCCCTAGCGGTCTGATTATGTCAGAATTTTTATGCTAAAAGCGGTACATTGTTTTGCATGGAAATATGTTGTTTTATATTTTAGGCCTGTAATTCTAAGGAATAACTCACTTAAATCTGTCCAAACAAGAGTCTAGTAGACATCCCGGGTATGATAAAGTTTGAAACACTAAATCATAAATTATAAAGTAATAATAATAATTAGTGATCGACTGATATAGTTTTTTTAGTGCCGATACCGATATTTTGGTCATCAGATATCGGTATCGGCCGATATTAGCCAGTATTTTTAGACATTTAAAAAAAATTATTTTTTTACTTTTTATTTTTCACTGGTATTGTTGTGGAGTAATCTGGGGGTCTAAAAGACCCCAAACCCCTCCTCTGCACTTAAAAGCATTCAAAACCCCAAGTTTGGCTGTTTTGAATGCTCACATTTTTTTGAATTTGTCATGACATCACTTCCGTTTTTTTTTACATGGAGACCTGATCAGAGCCGAATGCGGCTTTAGGGCTCTTTCACACGGGCGGTCCGATCAGATCCGCCTGTCAGTTTTTTAGGCGGATCTGATCGGATCCTCCATGCAGCTCTATGGGGCAGCGGGTGTCAGCGGAGGTCACCTCCGCTGACACCAGCTGCCATCCGCATCCGATCCTGTGCTGAAATCTAGGGTTTCCATCCGTTCAGTAATCGGAGCGGATCTGATGAGAGCGGACAAGCGGTCCGCTCTCCTCCGATCCCCCATAGAGGGCAGCGGGTGCTGAGACACCTCCCTCTCCGCTCTGCAAGCGGAGACGGAGCTGTCATCCGCCCGGCTCAGCAGGGATCGCGGATCGATCCCCGCTGAGCAACACAGATCCGCCTGCGGAGGCGGACTGTGTGAAAGAGCCCTTAATCGGGTCTTCTCTTCGGCGGCCGTGCAGGTAGGATGCCCGGGTCTCCTGTCCCACCGGGCGAGCCACGGAAGGCGGCAGGAGGGAGTTACCTCCCGCTCCTTGTAATGACAGCCGAGTGGCTTCTCAGAGCATCGGTTGTCATTACAAGACAGCCGACCGTCGGCTATGAACGCCGGTACCGGGGTGATGCCTCTAGCTGCAGGCATCACTCTGGCACTTTCCCGAAATATCAGCAATATTGGTCACCTCAGGGGCCGGTTCCGATATATCGGGTAAAGTTCATATCGGCCCCCGATATATCGGCATTGCCGATAATCGGTCGATCCCTACTAATAATAAATTTCATCAAATTCTTCATTGTTTTTGAAGTGGAGATATTTCATTATGAGGGAAAATCTGTATTCTGACATGACCGTGCCAAAGAATGGAGTGGCAAGTAATGTATTGGTTGTCCAATACCACTTCTGCAGGGGTTTCCCCACCACGCCCTGAAGAATTATTAGGCCCAGAAATTTCTGAATGTCATCTTTGGTCACTGTTTCCCATTTTCTGCATCTTGCAAACTTCCAATGGGTAGCACATTGTTGCTCTTTGTGCCGGTTTCTCTCGGTAACTATTTTTTCAATAACCTCATCGGTCAGAAATAATTGTAGGTATGCCAAGGGGTTGTCATGGTCAAACGTCAACTTTCAAACCAGGTGCTCCAGTAAATGGGAATCTTGGGGGCACTACCTGATCTGTACCGAGTCAATAGAGCACTAAGTTCGCACATCACTGAGCTCAGTCGCAGAATCGTCGCTGTTGTCGCTTTTAGTACCTGATGATGAATTTTAGCACGAATTGCTATAGCTCAGTTCTTCAAATATTTCCGATTCACCGTCGCTGTTTTCCAGTTTGTCCAAAAGCTTTTTTGAGCTAAAGGAACGCTTTTTGGACGCCATGGGCGTTATCAATTTTCCAGGCACAAAGTACCGCAAAAAGTACAGGTTGGGCACTGGAAAAGCCACTAGGTGATCGATTGCACTGTATCATATCATTTGTTTTTTTTTTGTTTTTTTAACTCCCGCCGGTTCCACCCCCCTGCGACGCGGCTCTCAAAGGGAAGGGAACCTGAAGAAGGTGCCGGCATTGGCCGAACACACAGCGGGTGGACAGTGGGAGGATGGCTGAGGAGGACAGTGGGGGATCGCAGGGGAAGGTGAGTTTGATTCTGGGTTAATCCCAAGTGTAGCTCGGGGTTACAGCTTTTGGCACTGAATAATAACCCCTAACCACACTCGGAAATAGGGAGGTTAAAAACACCCATGATAAAAATTATAGACCCTTCATTTCTTTGTAAGTGGGCAAACTTACAAAACCTGCAGGGATAAAAAAAAATTATTTTTCCCACTGTATGTGAGGGTTTACAACCACCTTAAACATACATTGTATTTTTAATGAATAAATAGCCAAATGAATTTAACATAAACTCGAAGTTTCTGCTTCATCACAAAACTAAACATTTTCATGATAAAGCCATGTTTGAAAAATTGCATTTATTAATGTACGATTTCTTTATGTTTTCTGTTATTGTCATCTATCACCAGGAAAAACATAAAAAGCAGCTATCGGTTTACGTTGGATTTGCTTTGATCCCACTGAGATTTAAACAGCTCGAGTTCTGGTGAATTCTCATAACTTTTTAATCACAAGACAAATATAATCACAATATATGCAAGCAATTAACACTGCTCTAGTTTATGAAAATGTCATATTGAGCAGCTAAATTGGGTCACTTAAAACTGTTATCCCAGTGAGCCTGTCAGTCTAATTGGCTGAAACATTGCACACTACCAATGCTAAATCTTCATTTATTTTCATTTTTATTAAATTATCTTTGCTTGTCAGGATTTTAGAGACTTGACACATATGGTAGACGAGAAGTAAATCTGCCCTCATCAACTTTTAATATTCCCAGATATACATCGATTCTTATTAAGAGACTTTTAATTAAAGAGGGCTTGTCACCTAAACACAACAGCACATCACGCTTAGGTCTGAACACGTACAGCGGAAAACTTCAAGGAAATTCTACTGGCATAAATGGATTACCCTTTGTGAGCTCCAACTGATTGGATGTCTCTGGCTTTCTGATCAAGAGCAGGTATGCTGTCTGATAAGTCAGTAGACTACTAACTCAATAAGTACCGAAGACTTTCATCAGCATAACAGCCAGACTAAAAGCATTTTCAGGAGGGCTCAACAATTGCAATGTTTATATACCTCTCAGCAAAGATTCAGTTTAAAACTGAGCTTCAGGCAAATACCCATATTAAATAAATAGATGGATCTGTTCTGCCTGCCAACATTTTTGCATTTCTGTCTATTCAGTCCTGAGATCTACACAGCTCTACTACACAGTGGGGATTGACCGATTTTTGGCAAAACCAATTATCGGAGGGCCGATATCAACTTTACCCAATATATCGGTATTGGCCCCAGAACTGCCCGATATTACCGATATTTTCGTGATGTCATTCTGCCTTCTTCGGCCGTCTCCCTCACCTTGGACAGCCTCGTCTGGAGTCAGAACTAGTTTCACGGGAGTGTATCAATGCCATACACCCACCCACAGCAGCCCGGTGCCAGCCAGCCACCCACACGCCCTGTACCAGTGAGCCAGCCAGCCACCCACAGGTCCTGTACCAGCCAGCCACAGGCACTGTACCAGCCGGCCAGCCACCCAAAGGCCCTGTACCAGTCAGCCACAGGCACTCTACCAGTCAGCCAGCCACCCACAGCCCCTGTGCCTAAAACCCACCCACCCACCCACCACAGGGTGCCAGCTAGCCAGCCACCCACCACAGGGTGCCAGACAGCCAGCTACCCACAGGCCCTGTACCAGCCAGCCACCCACAGGCCCTGTACCAGCCACCCACAGGCACTGTACCAGCTAGCCGCCCACATGCCCTGTACCAGCCAGCCACCCACAGCTCCTGTGCCAGCCCCCCCACCCACCACAGGGTGCCAGCCAGTCAGCCACCCACCACAGGGTGCCAGCCAGCCAGCCACCCACCACAGGGTGACAGACAGCCAGCCACCCACCCCTACAGGGTGCCAGACAGCCAGCCACCCACCACCAAAGGGTGCCAGACAGCCAGCCACCCACCACAGGGTGCCAGCAAGCCAGCCACCCTTCACAGGGTGCCAGACAGCAAGCCACCCACCACAGGGAGCCAGCCAGCCACCCTCCACAGCATGCCAGACAGCCAGCCAGCCACCCACCCACCACCACAGGGTTCCAGCAAACCAGTCACCCACCACAGGGTGCCATACAGCCAGCCACCCACCACAGGGTGCTGAACAGCAAGCCAGCCACCCACCACAGGGTGCCAGCCAGCCATCCATCCATCCATCCACCACAGGGTGACAGCAAGCCAACCACCCACCACAGGGTGCCAGACAGCCAACCACCCACCACAGGTTGACAGACAGCCAGCCACCCACCACAGGGTGCCAGACAGCCAGCCACCCACCACAGGGTGCCAGACAGCCAGCCATCCACCACAGGGTACCAGCCAGACAGCCATACACCACAGGGTGCCAGCCAGCCAGCCACCCACCACAGAGTGCCAGAAAGCCAGTCAGCCATCCACCACAGGGTGCCAGCAAGCCAGCCACCCACCACAGAGTCCCAGACAGCCAGTCACCCACCACAGGGTGCCAGCCAGCCTTAAGTTCAGCTTTATATGTAAAAGTGTTACCACACTAATATTATATTGTATCTGGTCCTCAGCCCTGCCAGTCCTATACTCACTTGTCCTTGATATAGCCTTGAAATAATCTTTTATATCTGCCTGAAGTTCAAAATTAACCTACAGTATGTTTGATCCACTTTGTTATAGCCGTATAGCTCCTTCTGTATTCAACTTTGGTTTTAAATAGTTGCAGACTACTAATAATGTTTATTTCCCAAGCTTTGGGGAAGAGGCTGCAGGCATGAAAAACAAGGAACTTACCAGTTCATTAGATTTCAGGTTTGCAAAAACTAGCTTGCTTATTTCTTGCTTATATTTGATCCCAGAAATTTCAACTAAGTGTCAGCATAAATAATTTTTCAGACTTGTTTTAAATGTGTATCAGACTTAAAAAATAATTAAGAATACCTTAAACAGTCACTTATCAATCAGTAAGCTCTTAAACCTAACCCAAAAGGAGAAACCCCAGCCTCAACCTAATCTATAAACATAAACCTAATATGAACATTACATAGAAATGTAACTCATTAGATGGATTTAGCCTCTAAAATACAATATACTTTCACAATTTATTACAGGTACTTATATAGTGATGTCAATTTACGTAACACGTTACATATTTCTTGTACATCCATATTAGCCCCTGCCCTCAAGCAGCTTACAAGGTCCCTATCTCACATTTATACATACAAATACTAGGGGTAATTTTGACAGGAGCCAATTAACCTACTATCATGTATTTGAAGTGTGGGAGGAAACCAGAGTACCTGGAGGAAGCTCACGCAAGCACAGGAAGAACATGCAAATTCCTTGCAGGTAGTGCCAATGTTGGGATTTGACCCTAGTGCTGATAGACGGAAGCGCTAGCCACTTAGCCACTGAGTTGCCCTTCTTTATGATGATGGCTTCACAAATACGATCATATTGAAAATGTCAGGGGATAAAAGCATTACTGTATATGCCATAATTAACACATGGTACCTGTACATCGATATATATAAGTATACAAAAGCAGGGCCAGGGGAGGGGGGGGGTTCAAAAGGGCAGCTGCCCCTGGTGCTGATATCATGTGTGGTTGGGGGGGGGGTTTGGCTGCTACAAACTGACAGGAGTAGTGAAAGCATCACTACTCCTGTCAGCTCAGTGTGGGATGTTAGAAGCCGAATGAAGGGAGCAGGGGAGAGCCGGGAACAAGGTGCTCTCTCTCCTCCAGCTCTTCCTCCTGAGTCCTGCTGCTGCTGATCGCTTTTGTATCGGAACTGTCAGATCGGGGCTGTGCATGATTTGCAAACTTTTAAAATCCTGATCTGACAGTCAGAGGTGTCCACAGCCACAATTTCATGTTGTAGCTTTGCCCTAGGCTCTTCCTAAACTTGATTATGCCAAGATGAGGGGAAGCCGGGGGGAGAAAGGATTTTACCCAAATACTGCCCTGCTGCATCTGAGGTCTGTGTGTTTGATGGAGGAAGAAATTTACTGGGGACATGGAAGGGGGGTCAAAGTCAGAAACTGGGGATTAGAGTGTTCTAGGAGGGAGTGGGGGAGAAGAGGATTAGTAAGAGGTTTGGAGGGGAGGGGGCGATATGTGCTACGAGGGGAGAGAGGATTTGTGTAGGGGGCGATTTAAGGAGGGTTGCTAGAAAGGATGTTTGGGGGGGGGGGGGTTGTGTTGGCAAGGGAATTTTTCTTTTTGGGGGGGGGATTTGTTTTATGAAGGGGGATTTTTTGTTAGGAGGGGAATTGATGCTTGAGGGTAAATATGGGGGGGGGGGGGGGGGGTTGTGCTAGAGGAGAATTTGTGCTCAAAGGGATAGAGGATTTCTGCTAAAATTGGGGATTATTTTTTTTTGGAGGGAGGATGAGTTGATTTAGGAGGAGAGATTTTGGGAGAGAGAGAGAATTGGAGCTGGGAGGGGGCATGGGGGTCAAAGATTTATGCTGGGAGGGGGGAATTTAGCTTGATTACTGCTTGATTTTTTTTCCGGGGGGGGGGGGGGGGATTTTTGCTGACACACAATATTCATTCATCATCTTGGGGGGTGCAGTTTGACATCCTCGCCCAGGGCCAGGGCACTAGATTACCTTGTCTCAACACTGTACAAAAGAGTAAGGCAACACTAGATCCAATCCAATGAGGGCAGGACATATTTAAAATGGTTGTAAAGGCAGAAGGTTTTTTTTTCATCTTAATGCATTCTATGCTTAAGCTTTATGTGTGTAGCAGCCCCCCTCAGCCCCCCTAATGCTTACCTGAACCCATCTAGATCCAGCGATGTTGCAGGAGTGTCTCGGCTGCCTGGGACTCCCCTCCTCTTTGGCTGAGACAGCAGCTTGGCACCATTGGCTCCCGCTGCTGTCAATCAAAATCAATCAGCCAATGAAGAGAGAGAGGGGGTGGGGCCGGGCCGCAGCTCTGTGTCTGAATGGACACAGGGAGCTGCAGCTCTGCTTGGGTGCCCTCATAGCAAGCTGCATGCTGTGGGGGCACTCAACGGGAGGGAGGGGCCAGGAGCACCTAAGAGGGACCCGAGAAGTGAAGGATCTGGGCTGCTCTGTGCAAAACCACTGCACAGAGGAGGTAAATATAACATGGTTGTTATTTTTACCTAAAAAACCTTTAGTATGTGCTTTTTCAAGTACTTGACAAAGTGCATTTGCGCAAAAAGGCATCGTCACGGCAAAGATCCCCTTGCGTTCCAGGCTGGTCACAACAACTTCCTGCATCCAGTTATTGCCACTTCTGGTTATTGGAGTTCCTGGTCGCGGTGATGTAAGGTAGGAGAAATTTTGAAAACAGGTAATTTTTTTTCCTTTACTGATGGTCACTGATGAGGTGGCACTGATAGGCACTGATAGGCTGCACTGATGGGGCAGCACTAATGGGCACTAATATTTGGCACTGATGGGCACTGATGCGCGGCACTGGTCAGGAGGCACAGATGAGGCTGCACCTATGGGTGGCACTGATTGGCAGAACTGGAGGGCACTGATTAATAGCACTGGTGGGCACTTAGGGGACCAATATCCCTCTAATCCGGTTAATGGCTTTCTTCTTTTCTTCAAGCTCACAGCTTGAAGGAGTATTGGCCCACAATTGCCTGCCACCAGATGCAGTGTGTCACTTGCCACCCGTAGCCTTCCCTCAGATGCATTCATGTCACTTGCCACCATCGCCTACCACCATATTCAGTTTTCTCTTTGCAGTGAAACCTCTCAATGTATGGCTATGCAGCCTCCCCTCAGCACGATAAGCAGGCAGCTGGCATTAGATTCCCAAGGAGGGAACCCTACAATTGGCACATGCACAGTTGACAATAGGGTTCCCTTTCTCTCTCCTGTGTTCTGCACAGTAAGAATACTGGGATTTGATTGCCAGAACTCCGCCCCATCCATCCTCGGTGGCCTCGACTTAACAGTTTTTTTGTTCTGAACTGTCTGATTCAGACTCAGACTGGCTTACAGGTTCTGAACCACTATCAGAGTCCCTGCTACCAAACTGGCTACTGCTTCCATCAGTACTGCTGCCAAATAAGGACTCTCAGCCAGATCCAGAATCATCATCTGATTGGCTACTTGAATTTCCACTTCTATTACTTTCTTCATCCCTGTGCCCATTCATTGTGAAATTTGCTCAGGGTTAAAAGAAATATGTACAAATCCAGAATGTAATACTTGATCATTAAGATGCTTGCCCATTAAAAAGAAAAACAGTGCAAGAAGGACCATTCCCAAAAAACCCTCTCCTTCTCCTATGTGGTCCGCTCACGTAGAAGCTTGGCTGTGTGCATACAGTTCGGTGCCTGCTCTTCCTTCTGGCTCCAACTCAAGGAGACTTCTATTATGCCTTTGTTTTCAGTAGCGCCTGAGCAGGCCAGACTCGCGCTGCCTTTCCTCCACACGGTTCAACACACCTGAGCCCCGAGCAGGTGAACACCCGTCCCACCGCTGGCTGCCTCATGGTGACTCGATATCCCTCTTGCCACCAATGGCACTTTTCCACTGCAAGTACCGGCTCGGCTCTACTCGGCCATGCTTGGCCCAGTTTGCTTTTCCACTGCTGGTACCGCATGGTACGGTGTTGGAACGGTTCGGTACGGTATGGTTTGCTTTTCCACTAAAGTAGTACTAAAGTTAAGTGGGTGGGATAACAACGGGGTGGGTGGGATTCTGTGACCAATCAGTGGCTAGTAGTGACTGCATGCAAAGGATTGTGGGATATGGTACCGGGTATGGTACCTCTTGGAACCACAATCGAGGTGGTACTGTCTTTGAGAGCCGTACCGTTCGGTTCCATGCAGTGGAAATGCGCTGCCGTACCGTACCGAACCGAACTGTTCCTACACAATACCATGCGGTACCAGCAGTGGAAAAGCACAAAAGCAAACCGAACCGTTCGATTCCATGTAGTGGAAAAGCGCCACAAATAGCCCCTTATCTCTAGGCAGCCAGTACTGGTCAGCAGCACGGGGGTTGGGGACCCCTGGTATATATACCATATCTGACCAATGCCCCTGGTATCTGGAAAACACTCAAGTAGACACCAATATTCCAGTGATCTCCACTTGCTTCTGGGTCACGTACCAAGCGGCTGACTTGCTGGATTCTGAGCACAGGAGGCCAGCATAGGCACCATTCTAAAAATGTTTTGCATTTTCCGAATGAATGCAGAGCATCCTCTGATTAGACCAGGTAAGGAAAGGCATACCTGGAATTCTTCTTTAAATACTTAGTAAAAACCAGGAAATTGTCCGAGCTGTCTAGGTAGCTGAAATGTTCTCAAATCTTTTTGAACTGGGGAGGCCAGCTGGACGAGTGGTGAAATGTCATCAACATTTTGGAGACTGTTAACTGAATGTGACCTACTAATATTAGCTATACAATAACTGGGAAATGAAGACCTTCATCAACACACACCGAGTAAGCTGCTACTGTAATAACTGTTGCCATAGAATTGAGAACCAATGTTTCTTTTTTTCTTGCTACAATAACATACCTAGTGTGTGTAATAATGATATAATTAATGGAATATGTACTGCCTGTTGGGGAAGGTCATTCGTGTGATGCATCATATACATAATGTGTAAAATGTTTACTTTGCACTATTAGAAATATTATGTAAATATCTCAGTGGCTTCATATAAAATGTGTAGTGCTGCTGTTGTGGGGCAACATCACTAATTGCAAACAAGTAAACTTCACTCAAAGCCAGTCCAAGACACAAGTTGGTAGCAGTCTTATGTTATATAAATTAATTCGTATATATAAATCAACCACGCCCCAGACAACGTCACATATGACAAAACCGGTAGGGCGGTACCGGACATCACGCTGACCACGCCCCTCGGAATGCCGGCCACTTTGTATCTTAGCGGGACGCCGCGATTTTAATGCTCTGCCTATGTTTTTCTACTTAAATGTAAGTTCAATTCTATTAAATGCCTTTTTAACAAAACTGGATTACGCTATGAATTTCCTAGTTTTTCCTTCCTATACGTATGGTATCATACACGGTTGGTGTCCACTACTTTATCCCTATGTGTTTGGAGCCAAGATTGATCACTGGTCTATGAGTTTGTGACCCTATCCCTGTGTATGCGGAGGCAAGATTGAATGCTGGTCTGCCATAGAGCTTCTTGTGCCCTGTCCATTTATTTGGGGGCCCATACCTTTTGGTAAGCAGCCATTTCTCATCATCTTTCACGGGTGTTTCTCCCTCCTGCCTCACCATCTGTTGGGATTCCATCTTTGGATAATAGCGCTCTACTCATCGTCCACTCTGGGACTCACGTTTTTGGACTTTGATGCATAATATATATGTTTTATAATTTACACGGTCATTTGTGATGGTTCATTATTCATTGTCACTCACATAATTTCTTCACTTTGTTTGTTATTAGCGCTACACAATTGTTTTACACAATTCGTAAAAGTGGTCCCACTCCATGAAAGGTAAAAACTGCTAAAACCTAAAGTGGTATTAAAAACAAAATCAAAAATGTAATACATTGCATCTTATCAATCATTAGATATGGGTTTGTATTGCCCCCTCCCCCACTCCCCTGCTGGTCTGCACTTACATTGGGATACATGCAAGGTTCCCGGTCAAATTTACATCATCACCTCTGCCAACCAGATCACAGTGAGCCCTGCTTCCATGCTCAGTCATCTATGGAAGGCTCTGTGCTCAGGCAAGGTTTGAGCTCACACTGAAGCAAACCCTTCTGGACCACAAATTGACTGAGCCCAGGATCATCTTTTCCAAGTGGTCCCGGGCACAGTACGCTTAGCCATTCCCACAACACTCACACTACACAAACTAACCAGGCCAAGGGGGTGAGCTGTGCCTGGGCTAAAGGGTACACAGGAGCTGCCATTGCTCAACTCTCTTTCTGAGGAAGTTAGATGCTCGACTGTCATGCTAATCCAATGGCTTTAAGTGCAGTTCAGCATTTCTGAAATTACATACTTATTATAAGTCAGTGGTTTAGAAAGTACTGAAACTAGACAGTAAGGCAGTTGGCTTTTATTTTAGAAGAAGGTTTACACTAGAAGCCTATCTATTTCTCTCATGAACAGTTTCATTTTGCGGTCCTACATAGCAATGGTCACAAATGGGGAAATTTACTAAACCTGGTGCATGCAGAATCAGGTGCAGCTGTGCATAGTAACCAATCAGCTTCTAACTTCAGCTTGTTCAATTAAGCTTGGACAATAAGGCCCCTTTCACACTTGCGGGCCATTCAGATGAAAAACTGACAGGCGGATCTGAACAGATGCCCCATGCATCTCTATGTGGCATCGGATGTCAGTGGAGGCATGCCGCTGACATCCGATCCGGTTCGTCAAATCTGGACAGATTTTCCATCCGTCCAGGGGATCGGATCGGATGGAATTGGATGAGAACGGACAGGTGGTCCGTTCTCATCCGATTCCCCCATAGAGAACAGCGGGGACCTGACAACTCTATCTCCGCGCATAGCACGGAGACAGAGCTGCCATCCTCCTGCTCAGCGTGGAATCGGCAGATCGATCCCCCGCTGAGAAAAACAGAGTCCGCTGACGGACTCTAAGTGTGAAAGGGGCCTAAGGCTGGGTTCACATTGCTCCAACATGCAAGTCAGACGACTTCCGATCCCACTTTGCCCTACGACTTCATGTCCAACTTCCATGCAACTTCAATGAATGGGATCTGACTTTGATCTGACAATACCAGGCCTTTTGAGTCTGGTATTTTTCTTGAATGGGGAATACCACGTAAAAAAAAACAAAAAAAACGGCGTGGGGTCCCCCTTAAAATCCATATCAGACCCTTATCCGAGCTTGCAGAGCGAGCGCCCCCCCTCCTGGACGATATTAGGCCACATACCCTCAACACGGGGGAGGGGGGTGTGTGCTTTGGAGCAGGGGGGCTCTGGGCCCTGACCCCAAAGCACCTTTTTCCCATGTGTATGGGGACAAGGGCCTCTTCCCGGCAACCCTGTGTGGTGGTTGTAGGGGGTCTGTGGGCAGGGGGCTTATCAGAATCTGGAAACCCCCTTTAACAAGTGGGCCCCCAGATCCCACCCCCCCCCCATGTGAATGAGTATGGGGTACATTGTACCCCTACTCAATCATCCAAAAAAAAAAAATTAAAAAATAATAAAACCAGTACACAGGTTTTTGACAAAGTCTTTTATTAAAGTAGCTCCAACATGTGTTCTTTCTCCGTAGATGTCTTCTCCCTCTGGTCTTCTTCCTCCAGTCTTCTGCACACAATGGAGCTAATAAAACAGTGGGAGCTAGCGGAGGGAGAAGAATTGGCAGAGAAAGAAGACAGTGGAGGGAGAAGAACCAGAGGAAGAACCAGAGGAAGAAGAGAGTGAAGGGAGAAGAACCAGAGGAAGAAGACAGCAGAGAGAGAAGAACTGGAGGGAGAAGACATCGCCGGAGAAAGAAGACACATTGGAGATGATTGGATACAGAGTGAATGGATAGATGGGCGGGTCCTCCTATTCCATAGTTTTGGTCAATCTAAAGTAAATTGTACAGAGATTATACCATAACTTTTTTTTAGTGTATGGCCACTTTATTACACCTAAAATTAACTAGTTGCGCTTTCAGTGGCATTAATTGTTAACGGCACACCAATCGCAGAAGCAAACACACATTTTGCTACATGAAAGAAACGTGCAACCCACACCATGCCAAAATATCCCATGAGCTACTTTGCCATGTATAGGACAGCCCATTGAAATCAACGTGCTGCCCTATGCGTGTCATGAGAAAAATGACCCAAAAACGTATTCTCCCACTACTCTAGGTGTGAATGAGGCCTGAAAGTGAAATTGGTGTGTTCAAGGACAATGAGGCTCCATTCACAAAAAGTACAGTAAAAAATTCACCACGATCCACCCTAAAAAATAGTTCTGGCGCTTCCTTGGGGTGATTGTTACGCCTATGTACTTGTATAAAGATGGCTATTCACTCTCTGTACAATTTTGTTTTAGATTTACCAGAACTATGGAATAGGAGTTCTCACCTAAACAATCGATTCAATTTGTATCAAATCAGGCAGGCCCTTGTACTACATAGCTGATGGGAGTTCTAAAGGAGCTTGAACAATCAGATTGTAATGTGTATGGTCCCCTTAAGGGAAGAAGTTGATGATGGTATAGTAATGAGGGAGGTGTGGTCCAGACTGGTAATATGCACCCTATTACACCCTTTTCTGTGATGCAAAACATGCATGTAGAGAAATCACTGTCCTCCTTTTTCCTCCTGTAGCTGCAGGAGGAAAATGGAGGAGATTGGTTCCTCTGTATGCTGCACCCGCCACTCCTCCTATCCAGTTCACTTGTGTTCTGCTGTCTCTGGGCCCCTGTGTGCTCCTCTGGTCCCCTCCCCACTGTGCTGAACCCCCCTCCCCTCCACTGTGCTCCCTTCCCTCTCCTGCTGGCTGCTGCAGGGGATGTGTCCCAATAGAGAACCAGGAAGGGGTCAGTAAATATGTAATTTACCAGCTCCTTCCTTTTCTGAATGGACAGAGTCATAGTCAGTCACATTGTAAAAAAATAAAATAAAATGATAAAAAATAATACAAGTAAAATACCAAAAAATAAAAACTACTGACACCAGTGGGGGAACTTCCAGGATCACAAAGGTCACACTTGCGACCGGACCCTGGAATTCCACCACCGTGGGGAGGCCCCAAGATTGCAGGAAGCAGGGGAGCCCACTGCAGAACTTGTGAAAGGGTCCCACAACGAGAGTAAAGGGCCCCTGGATCAGTGGGAAGAGCCCGAGGTTTGAAGGGAAGGGCCCCAACCAGGGGTCTGGGGGGGCCCTTCATGGTTTCTTGCACCGGCGCCCTCAAGGCTCTAGTTACGCCTCTGCTGTATATAATTATATATGCAGTACATCTCTGCACATTTATTCATGTTTTACATCTGAAAATTCTGGAAGCAAAAATAAAAAAAATCCCAGATGGTCCTGCCAGAAATCCAGAGAACTCCTAACTTTCTGTAGTGAGCTGACAACACTGTCCCTGCTGCATTGAAATCCCAAGCAGTGTTGTAAGCTGTGCCTGAGCTTTCCCCTGCTGGACTCCCACTTTACGTTATGGATATAAGGGGAGAGGTGTGTGCTCTGTAGTCCAGCAGGGCTGACAACACTACTTGGGATTTCAGTGTTGCACAGGCAGCAAAACAGGAACAGGAGTTAAGGCAAATATGATTTATACATACTCAACAGGCATTTTTCTGTACTTGCTGCATTTTTAAAAAGACAAAATGTGGGGGGAAATGTGAATGTATTGCAGAAATGTACTACATAATGTATTCTTTTTTTCTTTGCCCAGACATACACTTTAGGTAATGCCTACTGCTTATCACTAAAAGGCATCACAGCCCGTACATTTTTCTCCTCCTATTATTCTGTCCTGTTTGAAGCCCTTTAGCAACAGACTATTTCTTCTCCTCTCTGATTCAATCACCAGGGCTGTTATATGCGCCTTTTTTTTAATGTTTTTTGTTTAAAGGCAATCGATAGATAAATTGCCTGCATATACTTAAGCCTTATTTAGAGAATTTTTTTCCCTTCTTTCCTTTTGCAAATGTTTCTACCCAGCAATCCCCAGGAGGGAGGATATGTTCATCTTGTAAGTGACTATAATTAATTGAAAAAGAACATAAGTGAAGAGAGATTAGCGTGAAGCACATGGGAGCTCCGATGGCTGAGATAGACTATTAACGATATTTTCTGAGCAGTATGGAAAGTATTACATCTCTCTTGAAATAACTTTACTTAAAGCCTCCTGATCAATGACTGCTTTGCCTATGCACAGCTTATCTCAGGCCGTGATGGAAAGGTCTAGGGGGAGGCTTCTTCTCAGCAAATCATCTCAGGCGAGAAACAGTGCGGAAAATGAGGCGATCTGTCTTTCAGTCGCATCTTGCTCTTGGAGACATCACTACGTGTTGTGGGGTCTTTATCACATAAATGAAGGAAATTTCACAGCTGCAACATTTGCAGAAGGTTTGGGTTTTGAACTTTTGCCAGCTAATTCTCTCTCTCAAAACCTGTGTACTGTTTTTAAACCTCCTAAAGGCTACATAGACAACACAAATCGCTTTGTATAAGATGCAGGGGCTTACGCTGATCCCTTCAAGATCTCAGCCCTACAGTGTCATACCAAACTCAACACTAATGGACTGTAGCTCCCCCTGAGTGTAGTCAATATTTGCTTCCAGGTCATCAACAAAGGTATCCAAAATAGCAGGCAGGGAGCAGGCAAAGAAAAGACCAAGCCACAGGAACAGGCAGGCAAACAAGAAGCTTAAAGGCTACATAGACAACACAAACAGCTTTGTATAAAATGCAGGGGCTCCAGCTGATCCTTTCAAGATCTCAGCCCTACAGTGCCATACCAAACTCAACACTAAGCTGTCACGCCTACCCCTAGTGTAGGTGGTCAGGGACTGTAGCTGACTTCTGCGTTCTTCAATTATAGCGCCCCCTTTCCCATAAGGCAAGCAGGTCTACCAGTACTTGGTTTCCCCCAGGTCTTACACAACGCTAAAGTGCTTGGCTATCTTGCAGGGATAGGCCCAAACTGAGCACAGCAAACAGGTACTTGCGATTAGCAGACAGGCAGAGTGGTCAGTGACAGCCTAGGTACAGGGCAGGCTAAATTCTGAATGTAGTCAATATTTGCTTCCAGGTCATCAACAAAGGTATCCAAAATAGCAGCCAGGGAGCAGGCGAAGGCAAGACCAAGCAGGGCAGCCATCAGGGGGGGACAGCCCATACACATGTAGGGGGCCCAGGTGTTCCGAGGGGCCCAGCCGCCCAGGCCCCAACCACCGAGACTGAGTTGTTGCTGCTGTAGTAACTAGCAATTGCTAAAGCATGGCGGCTGCAGAATAAGCCGATGCAGCTGAAGGGATGTCTCTTTGCTGGATTGTGCTGTCTCTTTGTTGAAAATATGAGGCTGTCTCTTTGCTGGATTGGAATATCTCTTTGCTGAAAATATGAGGCTGTCTCTTTGCTGGATTGGAATATCTCTTTGCTGAATATATGAGGCTGTCTCTTTGCTTTATTGGGATATCTCTTTGCTGAATATATGAGGCTGTATCTTTGCTGGATTGGGATATCTCTTTGCTGAATATATGAGGCTGTCTCTTTATTGGATTGGGATGTCTCTTTGCTGAATATATGAGACCGTCTCTTTGTTGGATTAGGATGTCTCTTTGCTGAATATATGAGGCCATCTCTTTACTGAATTAGGATGTCTTTTTGCTGAATTTATGTGGATGTCTCTTTGATGGATAGGATTAATTTTAATTTAATAAGTTGTAAGAGTGTTAAAAAAGAAGTGGGTGCACTGAAGGACTGAAGTGGGATGGTCAGTGGGCGGATTTGGTGGTCAGGCCCAGAGGGGTCCAGGCCTAAAGCTGTGTAAGGGGCCCCAAAATTTCTGAGACCAAGCCACAGGAACAGGCAGGCAAACAAGAAGCTTAAAGGCTACATAGACAACACAAACAGCTTTGTATAAAATGCAGGGGCTCCAGCTGATCCCTTCAAGATCTCGGCCCTACAGTGCCATACCAAACTCAACATTAAGCTGTCACGCCTACCCCTAGTGTAGGTGGTCAGGGACTGTGGCTGACTTCTGCGTTCTTCAACTATAGCGCCCCCTTTCCCATAAGGCAAGCAGGTCTACCAGTACTTGGTTTCCCCCAGGTCTTACACAACGCTAAAGTGCTTGGCTATCATGCCGGGACAGGCCCGAACTGAGCACAGCAAACAGGTACTTGCGGTTAGCAGACAGGCAGAGTGGTCAGTGACAGCCTAGGTACAGGGCAGGCTGGGTTCTGAGTGTAGTCAATATTCTCTTCCAGGTCATCAACAAAGGTATCCAAAATAGCAGGCAGGGAGCATGCAAAGGCAAGACCAAGCCACAGGAACAGGCAGGCAAACAGGGAGCTTGAAACACATCAATTACATCACATCACATCACATCAATTACCCTGGAGGTAGACAGTCAGACAGGGAGAGTCCAGCTCAGCCATAACCAGTATGGTGGAATGAGACCAGCAGTTGTCATGGAACAGGAGCGTTACATGCTCCTTACATAAGCCAAACAGTAATGTCAACACTGGCCTTTTGAGTTCTACACAGAACTATATGAAGATTTAGCAATGGTTGGACCTACTATATACAAGTATCTTACTTGCACACATTCTGAACACAAATTGGCCCACCCTAATCTGCCATAAACATACCTGGCTCTGGCCAATTACTCCAACTTATCAGCATTCAAGGTTCAAGTCTGGCCCACACTGATCCTCACCATGTGCTGATAAGAGTGATAACACCCCAACTCTCATTAACGCAAAGTAAACCCAATCACTAAAATCTCATTAAAGCTTTAACGTGATATTCCTTTCAAAAGTCATTTTTGTATGACCTAGTTGATTAAAGTATTACCCAGTGATCCTGCTATCCAATCGTTGTTCAAGTGCTTCTTGTTATAGGGGAAAAATATGTAGCAGTGTTTCTGCATTGTCAGTCTGTCAAGTGAGCTTCTGATGCAGTCTGTTTTAGAACATTATGCAGGCATGGTCTACCGATGTCTCCATGAGGTAACCTGTCCTGAGAAATACCATGCCGCATTCGCCATAGTGCAAGTGTATGGGGAGTGGTGGCAAAGAGGCTGTGGGAGATCAGCCACACTGTGGTGCAGCAATGCATGAGAAAAAGTAAAAACAGCAATTTCTTTTTCATATGTAGCACCCTCCTAAGATGCTAGGTCCTCGGTGATAGGTTAAAAGCATTATTATGCTCCATCTGCTTATCAGAGGAGCCTGATCTGTTAGTTGTGCCTGTTGCATATTTTCAGGTGTGAGTCACTTGGTCTGAGGGAGTGTCCCCACTGTATCCAATGGGCCAGTAGCGAGGCCTGTTCAACAGTGGTGGAAACCCAGCCAGTGACACACTAGGTTTTGTGGCAGTCCCAGTGGGAGGGCGCCACCGCAGTGCATCCTGGGATTCACCATAAATACTGAGGGGACATGTGACAGGGCGTCTTTGGCGGGAAGTAGAGTCCCAGGAGGAGGGTGATGGCTGTCTCTCCTCCTGCTGTCTGAGGAAGGTGGTTACAGGCAGTCAGCCTAGTAAGCCAGATGTGGAGCAAAGCCCTAAGGATCCTGTATAGCTGACTGTGGAGCTGCTGGCAGAGTCATCTGGGAAAAACAGTGTCCGTGAGTACCAGGGGACTTGTCCAGGGGGTCTGCCCAGGAAGGGAGACCACTCCAGTAAAGACAGAGGATAAAAGGCCAGTCCACACAGTATGTCAGAGTAAAGGGGTGCCAAGTAGAACCCTGAAGAGTAGGGGTAAAGGGGGTGCCAAGCAGGGCCATGTAGAGTGATTCATTTTGCAGTTCGCTTATTACTACTACTTCACTACAGTGTCAAGGTGAAGCAGCGGCCTTGCCGCATTTCACCTCATAATCCTTAAAGCAGGTTTATTGAAATAATGAATTAAAAATACTCACAAACGAGTTCTTGATAAAAAGCACATCAAACAAAGTAAAAGATCCTCAGCATCGAGATCAGAATTCAATCGTCCCCCGAAGCTGTACAGGCTTATGCATTTCGAGGCAGCGCCTCTACTTCAGGCTCTGAAGAAGAGGCGCTGCCTAGAAACGCGCAAGCCTGTACAACTTCGGGGGATGATTGAATTCCGATCTCGATGCTGAGGATCTTTTACTTTGTTTGATGTGCTTTTTATCAAGAACTCGTTTGTGAGTATTTTTAATCCATTATTTTAATAAACCTGCTTTAAGGATAATGCACTAGGCCGGTGCGCCCTTGTGTTTGTTTGTCGTTTCACAGTGTTCCCAGACCACCCTGGTCTAGTGAGGGACTGCAAGGCTGAAGCATTAGAAGGTTGCCGAATGATTTGTTCTCATCTACAAGTTGAGCTGGATAGAGGATTGCACCACTCAGAGCGCAGGGAATAGGTGCAGAGCACCGACAGTGTACCTACTTGTTCGCATTTAACCTCAGTTAGAAGTCCTGAAATTGTGCATAGTTCATCTAGTTGGAGTATTCCACTCATCTCCTATCCCAGTTCTCAATAAAACAACAAAACCAAATCCCCTACTGTTTTCTGACTAAGCCAAGCATTTAGAGTACTTCAAATCACTAAGTTGTTTCTATGGGTAACCCAGGGGAATCCGCATCCAGCAGCTCCCATGGGAGTAGTGCTATACATACAAACTTTTTTGTTTTTTTTAGCAAGCTAAATGTCTTCTAGTTGGGTTTTATATCTACTTTAAGATGCCTATAGACATCAGATGACAGTCTTCCAATCCAAGTAGAGATGCAAAAAATTGCTAGTACTCCAACAATATCCCTTTCACTTTTTAATTGTGAAAAATTGTCACATATAGTCATTATATGGACAGTCTATACATTTTTAAAACGTTTTCTTTTGTTCCTCTACTTTCAATTGTGTTTTCCATTCCTGAACATACAATTGCTATGATAAAATATCGAGTGTTTCTAAACTACTGAGGTGTAATTCTTTCTGAAGTTTCCGTCTACAGTCATTTTATCCTGCTGGGTAGCTCATCATTCACAAAACAAAGCTCATATACATGTGGATAGCAATAAAACACATTTTAAATTATGATACAAGCGTGGAAACTGTCAAGCATGTACAACTGCCTGGAAAATTGTATTCCACATATTCAGTTTGATTTGCTGTCGTGAATTTTTAAGTGATGCCTTCTGGTTTTCACCTCCAAATTTACTGGAGTCATAATGTTCTGATTTACTAGTGAAAATCCACATATGGCAGAGGAGAGGAATGGAAGCTTTTGTAGGGATGGTTCAGCATTGATGTGAGAGAGGAGAAAAGGTGAATATGATACACAGAACATGTATGATGATCAATGAGCATGGTGACATCTTTTACTGAAGCCATGTTTTGTTTTTTGTTTTTGTAAGTGCATGTCCAGCTAAAACTTTTTTGTTTTGGACAGAGTGGGGAATGATCAGCACCCCTATCAGCTGATAACTAGGCAGGGCAGCCATGAGAAATGTTGGGGCCCCTTACACAGCTTTAGGCCTGGACCCCTCCGGGCCTGACCACCAACATTCCGCATCACCCGCCCTCTGGCCGTCCCACCGAATCCGCCCACTGGCCTTCAGTGCACCCACTTCTATTTTAACACTCTTACAACTTAATATATTAAAATGAATCCAATCCATCAAAGAGACATCCCCATATATTCAGCAAAGAGACATCCCAATCCAGTAAAGAGACGGCCTCAAAAAATTCAGCAAAGAGACATCCTAATCCAACAAAGAAACGGCCTCATATATTCAGCAAAGAGACTTCCAAATCCAACAAAGAGACAGCCTCATATTTTCAGCAAAGAGATGTCCCAATCCAGTAAAGAGACAGCCTCATATATTCAGCAAAGAGATATTTCAATCCAGTAAAGAGACAGCCTCAAAAAATTCAGCAAAGAGACATCCTAATCCAACAAAGAGACGGCCTCATATATTCAGCAAAGAGATGTCCCAATCCAGTAAAGAAACAGCCTCATATATTCAACAAAGAGATATTCCAATCCAGCAAAGAAACAGCCTCATATATTCAACAAAGAGATATTCCAATCCAGCAAAGAAACAGCCTTATATATTCAACAAAGAGATATTCCAATCCAGCAAAGAAACATCCCTTCAGCTGCATCGGCTTACTCTGCAGCCGCCCTGCTTTAGCGATTGCTAGTTACTACAGCAGCAAAAACTAATTCTGGTTGGTTGGGGCCTGGGCGGCCGGGCCCCTCAGAATGGCTGGGCCCCCTACATGTGTATGGGCTGTCCCTCCCTATTAGAGAGATTCCCCCTCCACACATTCCCTCTGCTTTGTGATTGCAAACAGGATATTGACTGCATTTCTTTAGAGTTGCCACCTAACTTTAGGCTTCATGCACACTGGACATTTTTACAGTGGCTGTTTTTGGCTTTAGGCCTTTTTTTTTTCTGCAGCCAGTAAATTCCCCAGCATGTTATCCTATGTTTCCATGCACACATATATTTCCCAAAAACAACCTCTGGATATGACGCTGGGCACGTGCACTTAACTTCTTTGGTCGACCATGGCGAGGCCTGTTCTGAGTGGAACCTGTCCTGTTAAACCGCTGTATGGTCTTGGCCACCATGCTGCAGCTCAGTTTCAGGGTCTTGGCAATCTTCTTATAGCCTAGGCCATCTTTATGAGAGTTCTTTGTCATGAGGTGCCATGTTGAACTTCCAGTGACCAGTATGAGAGATTGAGAGCGATAACACTACATTTAACACACCTGCTCCCAATTCACCCCTGAGACCTTGTAACACTAATGAGTCACATGACACCGGGGAGGGAATTTGGTTAATTGGGCTCAATTTGGACTTTTTTTTACTTAGGGGTGTACTCACTTTTGTTGCGGTTTAGACATTAATGACTGTGTGTTGAGTTATTTTGAGGGGATAGCAAATGTACACTGTTATACAAGTTGTACACTCACTACTTTACATTGTAGCAAAGTGTCATTTCTTCAGTGTTGTCACATGAAAAGATATAATAAGACCGCATTCACACTGAAGCGGCACGACTTAGGGGGCGACCTGTGAAGTCGCGTGCAGCGCGACTTCAGTGCGACTTGCACGTACTTCATAAAATGAATGTCTATGCAAGTCGCTCCAGGTTGCCCCGTAGTAGTACAGGACCTTTTTTCTAAGTCGGAGCGACTTGTGTCACTCCTATTAGAACCGTTCCTGTACTACACTATGGACCGCGATGGTGCACGACTTGTCAGGCTGACCAAGTCACCTGACAAGTCGTACTAGTGTGAATGGAGACTAAAATATTTACAAAAATGTGAGGGGTGTATTCCCTTTTGTGAGATACTGTGTATATATAACTGTAGCTAGCAAAGTCGCAATGCAGCATTTGTCCTGATGAACCAACCATTCTGAAACACGTTTTCCACGCTGCAATACAACAGTTTGCCATTTATTCTCTTTGAACAAATCCGATTACAGTTTTTAGGTGTTCATGTCACAACTGGATTTTATTGTGTATAATAAACACTGTTTTTATTCCATGATTATAGTTCTTCATATGACATCCAGAGGTATACTCAAAATCCCATGTTTTACCCATCACTCCGGGATTATGGATGTTTCTACCTTCAGGTTAGGACCCCTGTCAACTTTTTATTGCTGTTTGTGTCCCTGTTGCAGATTTTCCTTCCCTTCCCTTCCCTTCCCTTCCCTTCCCTTCCTGTATTATGAAAGAGTTGTCACCCAGTAGTAAGTGGGAGGAAATCTCCCAGCAAGCAGATATCAGCAAGAACATGACAAGGCTTCTAACCTTTCCTCAACTATCAAAAAAAAAAAAAAAAAAATGTAGGTTGGCATGAAGTTTAAAAAAGAACCCTAGCTAAAAGACAATTAATTAGCTGCAGCACTGTTCGCCATAAGCAATTGCTATTTTTAAAAAAATAAAATACTTGCTTTCACCTTTTATTATCCTTTACATTAAATATGTGAGAAAAATAATAATAGTAGCGCTGAAACAATATAAAAAAAGTCTCTAAAATAAACTGTAGATATCCCCTAAGATGACAGTGTGGTTAGTGATTCAATCCTCACAGCATTTAGTGAATAGTCCCACAAGCCTATTAAAGAACGGTATAAATGAACATCAGTCCCCTTTAAATCCAGATCTTCAGTGACATTGAGGGTCTAAGCATTCCTTATGATAACAAATAGGTACACTCTGCCGATATGCCAATGATGTAGTCTGGTAGGGTCACCACTAATTAACCACCAAGTGCAGGGGGACAGTAAGAAATGGCCACTCACCGGATCACAATGCTCACTTACTCTCATAAATGAGCACACCTCGCATGTAAATAACAAATCCACATGTAGCCATAGGATAAGCAGGTACCAGCAAGGGATGGTTCCAGGTCCAGTTCAGTAGCCCTCTTCCACTATTCCTCCCATATATGTGGAAAATAAAGAATATCTCCACTAGTGCAATACATCTGATAAAGTTTTATTCAAAACAAAAAACACAACATACATTGCACTCACTTGTAGTAAAGTAGTGATAAGCTTATCTCATGTAAGCGGCAGGTTCCGGGCCTCCACTCCTACTCTGATGTGGCTCCACGCCAGATCGGCTAGTCCCGGAAGTCCTTCGTTGCCATAATCCACGATTGGGTGATTCGGCTGGCCACGCTCCGACGCGTTTCGTCACTTCCTGACTTCAACTATTGTGTATAATAAACACTGTTTTTATTCCATGATTATAGTTCTTCATATGACATCCAGAGGTATACTCAAAATCCCATGTTTTACCCATCACTCCTTGGTGATGGATGTTTCTACCTTCAGGTTAGGACCCCTGTCAACTTTTTATTGCTGTTTGTGTCCCTGTTGCAGATTTTCCTTCCCTTTCCTTCCTGTATTATGAAAGAGTTGTCACCCAGTAGTAAGTGGGAGGAAATCTCCCAGCAAGCAGATATCAGCAAGAACATGACAAGGCTTCTAACCTTTCCTCAACTATCAAAAAAAAAAAAAATTAGGTTGGCATGAAGTTTAAAAAAGAACCCTAGCTAAAAGACAATTAATTAGCTGCAGCACTGTCCGCCATAAGCAATTGCTATTTAAAAAAAAATAAAATACTTGCTTTCACCTTTTATTATCCTTTACATTAAATATGTGACTTCCAGTGATGGCATGTTTCAGGATAGCTGTATAGCATCTGTCGCACTCCTTACAGGCTCACCCATAGTTCGTGTAGGGCACTGTAGTAAATTTGTGGATGGCGCAATAATACAATCATAGGAAAATAAGGATCTTTGCCAGAACAACTTGCAATGAACCTTGCAATGAAGTTGTATGACTATTTGTAATAGGCGCTCCTCATAACACAACCACAGAGTGATCAGCTGCAATGGGCCATCAAGTTGTATGACTATTTGTAATAGGCGCTCCTCACTACACAACCATAGAGTGATCAGCTGCAATGAGCCATCAAGTTGTATGACTATTTGTAATAGGCGCTCCTCACTATACAACCATAGAGTGATCAGCTGCAATGAGCAACCAAGTTGTATGACTATTTGTACTAGGAGCTCCTCACTACACAACCATAGAGTGATCAGCTGCAATGACCCGCCACCAAGTCATATGACTATTTGTACTAGGAGCTCCTCACTACACAACCATAGAGTGATCAGCTGAAATGACCCGCCACCAAGTCATATGACTATTTACACTACCAACCTTGGCACCCCAGATGTTTTGGAACTACATTTCACATGATTCTCTACTACACTGCAGAGTGCATGATCATCATGGGAAATGTAGTTCCAAAACATCTGGGGTGCCAAGGTTCGCCATCACTGCACTAGGTGCTCCTCATCACACAACCATAGAGGGATCAGCTGCAATGACTCATCAAGTCATATGACTATTTGTACTAGGCGCTCCTCTCTACACAACCATTGGTGAGCAGGGGAAGATCCTTGTTTTCCTATTTTTTATAACAGGTCTCCCAATAGTGACAACAGTGCACTATATACTAAGGGTGCAGTGCTCTTCTTCAATAAATCAAGTAATAAATCTTTCCATACATAGAGTGCATTAGTGATCTATATTAAAATAAACTAATATATATATAAAATCAATCAAAGTTAATCTATCTTTCAACAAAAGTCCATAAAAAATATATCCAATCTCTGTGAATAGTCCCATACACCAGAAAATCTTGTATATGTTGACTCTAATCACTACTGTGCTCTTCACTCCACCAATGGGTTCTTCTCACCTGATTGGATAGACCTCACTAACTAAAGTAGGTCACTGTGCGCTTTTGTAGTGTTAGAGTGGCACTGCTTCCACTGGCTGGTCAGTCCCAATCCACAGCGTGGTGTCATATATATATATATATATATATATATATATATATATAGGAGGCAAGGGGAAAGAACCATAGTGCAGATCGCTAATAAAAGTTTTTATTTTAATAAAAAAATCCACTCACATTTAAGAAGTTAAATGCAGGTATATATCAATATCAGTGATACTCTCGGCATTTACAACACCACCTAGCTCAACCCAGCCTTACATCACCGCCCACCTCACGCGTTGCGCCCAGTGGGCTTTCTCAAAGGTTCAGGCTGCACTATACCTGTGCAATTTGAGTTAAACAGCTACTTGATGTCTCTATAGGAAGCCGGTGTGATAAGGTGACAATGCAGGACACTTCATATAAACATGCTGTGCAGTGTGCCACACTTCCTACTCACCAAAGAAACTAGACCCTCAGCTTTTCAGTCTGGGGGTCAACCACGCTTGTATCTGGTGTTAGGGACTACCAGGCCTCCTAGCGCCCTTAATAGGGTCTCCAAAATATTACTCTTTGGGGCGGCAAGGATATCCACCAGGCTCAATAAAACAGAATGGAACTCATAGTGAAGTATTGTAAAAAATATTTATTTGCGCAATAACACAAATTTATTTACAAAATTCCCGGTAAAAATGGGCATACAACAATCATGAGGCTCTTCCGGGTTCGGCGCAGCTCGGCGTGCGCTCCTTGAACGGCAGAAGTGACATCGTTGGTTGCGAAACCAGAAATTACATCAACGTGTTTCGCCCCTCCTCCAGGGCATCATCAAGGATATAAGTAAATTAGTGTTCTTGCGCGAATAAATATTTTTTATAGTACTTCACTATGATTACCATTCTGTTTCATTGAGCCTGGTTGATATCCTAGCCGAAGAGTAACATTTCGGAGACCCTATTAAGGAGGCTAAGAGGCCTGGCAGACTGAAAAGCTGAGGATCCATTTTCTCTGGTAAATGGGGATACGAGAGTGGCACACTGCGCAGTATGTTTATATGAAGCACTTCAGCACCTTTGTATGGAAATTGGAGCACCAAACACTTTATATGAGATTTCAGGAAAGACTTGGATTTTGTTTATGCCTTTTCTGTTTGAATTGGTTTGTATATGCACTTATTTTGATCTGCAAGCGCTGTAATATTGAGATTATATTTGTGAGGTGATTGAGAACTTGCTGGACAGCAGCTTCAGGGTGTTTGAATTTATATATATTTTGACACATAGTGCGAGTACTTAATGTAGGAGCACTGTTGGGAGATGGACAAAGCATTGTTGCTCTATAACATAAAATGCCCAAACAAGCATGGTAGTGTAGCACTCTACAAAGTAGGTGCTAGGTAAAAGTATAGTGGGCCTTGTCTGCTTAACAGCAGGGCCATGTTTTCAGTCAGGTTGTCATGGTTCCCAGGTGTGGCTGTTGAGACTGGGGAGTCTCCCCACTGTGCTCTATGAGAGGGCTCTCATTGGGCAGTGGAAGAAACCCGGCCAATGGCACACTCAGGCTTGTATCTACCCCAGAAAGGCAGATTCTGCTGCACAGCATTCTGGGAGTGGGTATACGTTTGAGGGGAGCACATGACACAGCGTCTTTGGCAGGAAGCAGAGTCCCAGGAGGGAGTACGGCTGTCTCTCCTCCTGTCAGAAGGATTGGGTGTCCCAGGTGGCTTGCCTGAGGGAACAGAGAGCTGAGCTGAGCTGCAGAGAGGATCCGGCGTGCCGAGGACCAGCAGAGTAGAGGGGGTCCAGTTTCAGGAAAGCATTCCCAGTTTGTGAGTACTGCAAACTACCCCTGGGGGTCTGCTTAGCTGAGAGGGGACCGCTCCGGTGAAGGTCCAAGGGATCCAGGACCTAGCTAGTGGTAAAGGGGATGCCAGTGTTGACCCTGAAGTTCAGAGGGGATGCCTAGTGAGAGGACCCTGAAGTGTAGAGGGGGTGCCTAGTGAGAGGACCCTGAAGTATAGAGGGGGTGCATAGTGAGAGGACCCTAAAGTGTAAAGGGGGCGCCAGCGGTTGGGCCCTGAAGAGCTAAAGTGTACAACGTGCAGTGTGCAGTTGTAATGTTCTGGTACCTCTGGTACCCTTATTCCACTTTCCAATTCAGTGTATGCGTCCCACCATTCTCTTCTGGTAGGTGCGCATACACCTTTAAGACCGATGCTGTCATCACTGAGCGCCGCAGAGCGGCTATTTCAAACGCCGGCGTTCTCACTCACATGTTCGTTCAACCTGCCTTGAAGCTCATATGCTTACAAGCGTACCTCGCTGTCGGAACCTCGCTACTGATCCCTGTATCCCGCTACCGGATCACTCGCTCATACCGAACCTCTCTACTACTGCTTGCTATTAGTGATAAGTACCCCACAGGGGAATCCTCCATAACCTTCCTACTAAGCTTACACTATCTAGCTCTGCATATTAAGGACTGTTACTATCATCTGCACTATTATTTAGATTGCTAGCTTTTGAGCCTACTAACATCTATCCTTGCACTGGGTTAGTCTCTCCTGTATGTCATCTGCTATCCTACCACCTACTACCATACATGATTGCTAACCTATCTGCATCCTACCTGTTACCATCTATACTCTCATGAACATTTCTCTCAAGTGCTGTTCACCTATTGTCACTGTTCATACCTGTCTCTTCAGCTCATCACCACTATACTGCTATATACATCTATCACTCCAGGAACATCTTATTGAGTGTGTATATTTGTATGCTGAATCAGACAGACCACAGTGATGAGTCTTGGGAGTTGGAATTGGTATTTCAACTTATCTCTACATGACTGCTGAGTGGAGTTTTTCTGCAGCTGCAAATCCATCTTGTTTCAGAAAACGCAGGAGCATTACAGATTGAACGAACCAAAAATGGATTCAGCAGATTTACCCACTCAAGTGACACAATTAAAACAACAAGTGACTGCGTTAATACACGCTCTTACTGAATTAAAAGAAGACAATCAGGCTCTGAAGCAGCAGGTAACCCGTCTATCACAACTTGCCACTGCTCAGCCCCCTGAACCCAAAATAAATCCTCCTCTAGTGTTTACAGGTGATCGCAAAAAATTTAGTGAATTCAAAAACGCCTGTCAGTTACTTTTCTTGCTAAAACCTCGTACCTACCTTACTGATCATATCAAAGTCTGTACTATTATTTCATACCTAATGGGTGATCCACGGGCCTGGGCAGACTCTCTCTTTGAGAAAAATGATCAGCTTCTCAACTCCTATGCTTTATTCCTAGCGGAACTCGCTAGTCTATATGATGACCCCAATAGGCAGAGTACTGCCGATATTCAATTGAGGTCCTTGAAACAAGGTAGGAGACCTGTAGAAGACTTTGTATCAGAGTTCAAAAGATGGACCCTTGATTCAGGGTGGAATGATACATCTCTGAGAACTCAATTTAGACTCGGCCTATCAGAAGCCGTTAAAGACGAGCTCGCCCGAGCGTATTTACCGGACACCCTGGATGCTTTGATACAACTCAGTATCAACATAGACAGGAGGCTGCGAGAAAGAAAGGCTGAAAAAATGGGAATGCCATTGTCCAGTCCTTCTCGGATTTCGGCCGTTGACCCTACTCCTATGGAGGTAGGAACCATACGCCCACCTTTATCAACTACTGAAAGAGCCAGGAGACGATCCAGTAATCTTTGCTTTTACTGCGCATCCCAGGATCACATGATAAGCGTCTGTCCCCTTGTCCGCAAAAAAAAGGGTGAGTGTTCACATGTCCTCCTAGGGGGATTGAAAACTTCATTTACTAACCCTTATCTTTTTGTTCGTTTGACATTGCAGTGGGACCAGACTAGGATTACCACTAAGGCCATGATCGACACAGGATCTTGCGGAAATTATATCGATATACGTTTTGCTACTTTAAATAAAGTACCTATTATTTCAAAACCTAAGCCTGTCTCTGTGAGTCTTATTAACGGTATTCCGTTATCTTCTGGCCCAATCACTAATCAGACACAAGCACTCCTAGTCACCACTAACGAGTCTCATACGGAGACCACTACCTTCGACCTATTATCTTCGCCCCACTTTCCCATTGTTTTGGGTCTTCCCTGGTTACACACACATCAACCAACCATAGATTGGAAGAAACGGACCCTAACCTTCCTCTCTTACTATTGCGAGAGTATGTGTAACCTCCCGTCCTATGGAAAGATCCTGTCTGTGGTGTCAGATGAGATTGCACCACTATGCTATCAGGATCTGTCCGAAGTTTTTCTTGAGAAAAATGCTCAAGTACTGCCTCCCCATAGGGATTATGATTGCACTATTGATCTACTCCCAAATAGTAAATTGCCTTTTGGTCATGTTTATCCTCTTTCGCAGGATGAACTTTCCCATCTTAAGGAATACTTGGATGAGAATTTGACAAAAGGTTTTATTAGACCTTCCACTTCTTCCACAGCTGCAGGACTTTTTTTTGTTCGCAATAAAGACTCAAGTCTCAGGCCTATTATCGACTATAGGCAATTGAACGCCATTACAGTAAAAGATCGCTATCCTTTGCCGCTTATCCCTGAACTCATTGAACAAGTGCGTGGAGCTACCTACTTTTCAAAATTGGACCTGAAAGGGGCATACAATCTAATCCGAATCCGTGATGGAGATGAGTGGAAGACAGCATTCAGAACCAGATACGGATTGTTCGAATATCTTGTAATGCCATTTGGGCTATGTAATGCTCCCGCAGCCTTCCAACGATTCATAAACGATATCTTTAGAGACTTACTTGATGTCTGTGTTGTGGTATATCTTGACGATATACTTATTTATTCACGATCCTTGTCTAAACATATAAAACATGTAAGACTTGTGTTATCCAGATTACTCACACACAATCTATACGTGAAACTAAAAAAATGCTTATTTCATAAAGAAGAAGTATTATTCCTAGGATACATCATATCCAAAACAGGAATCAAGATGGATATGAGTAAGATATCCTGTATTCAGGATTGGCCTATACCAACCACCCGCAAAGCACTACAGCGATTCCTTGGATTTTCAAACTTCTATAGGAAGTTCATCAAGAACTTCTCTGCCATTGTGAGACCTCTCACACAACTCACAAGTATTAAGAAACCATTTAAATGGTCAGATGAAGCAAATGAAGCTTTTCGCTTGTTAAAAACAAACTTTACCTCTGCTCCCATACTACGCCATCCAGACCCATCCCTCCAATACATTCTGGAAGTAGATGCGTCAAATATGGCAGTAGGAGCAGTACTCTCCCAACGACCAACGAATACTTCACCACTCCATCCAGTCGCCTTCTTCTCTAAATCTCTAAGCAGCCCAGAGGTGAATTACCCAGTGGGTGAAAAGGAACTGCTTGCTATAAAACTGGCTCTGGAGAATTGGCGACATCTACTTGAAGGCACCCGATTACCAATACTCATATATACAGATCATAAAAATCTTCAATATCTTCAGACTAACAAAACCCTCTCCCACCGGCAGGTACGATGGTCACTATTCTTCCTAAGATTTAACTTCCTAGTGACCTACACACCTGCAGACAAGAATAAAAAAGCGGATGCGCTATCACGATTAACTGAAGATAATTGCTCCGAAATCCCTTCCGTTCCTATAATACCCTACAAGCGTATTATTGGGGTTGTCCGTTCCTTGAAGGAAGAGATTCTGCACAGTATAGGTTTGGATTCACCTCCACCACAACTAAGTGCTGATGCAGAAGGCTTCCTCTACTACAACGACAAACTCTACATACCCCCTACTATGCGCACCAAGATCTTGGAATTGTCACATGATGTGCCTATGGCAGGACATATGGGTATGACAAAGACCCTTAATTTGCTTACCAGGCAGTTTTGGTGGCCTGATATGAAGACATCTATACAAAAATTTGTCTCTTCATGCAACGTCTGTGCCAGGTCCAAAATTGACACTACAAAACCATCCGGTCTACTATGCAGTCTACCAATACCCCAGACTCTATGGGAAGTTGTGTCCTTGGACTTTATAGTAGAACTACCACCTTCCAAAGGATTTAATACCATTTTAGTGTCAGTGGACCATCTGACAAAGATGGCACATTTCGTTGCTATTCGCAGACTACCTTCGTCCAAACAAACAGCGGAACTACTGATGAAACATGTCTTTAAGTTACATGGAATTCCAAAAACTCTTTTGTCTGACCGTGGATCACAATTCATCTCCAAGTTTTGGCAAGAACTATGTCACATACTACGAATTGAGCGAAAGCTCACTTCTCCCTACCATCCTCAGACCAACGGACAGACTGAAAGAGTCAACCAGTGCATCGAGCAATATTTACGTTGCTACACATCATACCTACAGGATGATTGGGTGGATCTCCTCCCTCTGGCAGAATTTGCCTACAACAACGCAACCCACAGTACGACCAAACAGAGTCCGTTCTACTTGAACTATGGGTTTCATCCCACTATTCTTCCACCACGCATCCTTCCATCAAGTAACCCAGTAGCCTCAGACTATCTTACCCAAATAAAAGACTCTCTGGGTTTACTTAATACTACCATCTCACACGCTCATAGTCAACAAAAAAAGTACTATGACCTTCGTAGAAGACCTTCTCCTCAGTATGCTATTGGGGACCTCGTTTGGCTATCAACAAAAAACTTAAGATTAAAGATCCCTAGCAAAAAGCTTGGGCCTCTATTCTTGGGACCCTTCCCAATCAGGAAACTTATTGGAAAAGCTGCAGTACAGCTCACATTACCAACAGACCTCAAGATACATCCCATCTTCCATGTGTCGCTACTGAAGCCCCATGTTCCTGACCAAGGAATAAGGCCTACCATCCCACCTCCACCTCCTGTACAAGTTGAAGGCGGAGAAGAATATGAGATAAAGGAGATTCTGGATTCTCGTATCCACAGAAGAAGACTCCAATATCTAGTACGATGGAAGAACTATGGGACCCAAGACGACACCTGGCTGGATACCTCTGATATACAGGCTGATTCGCAATTTTCACGCGAAGTACCCGGAAAAACCAGTTCTAGAGGCCTTCCGGAGCCGGCCTTAAGGGGGGGTACTGTAATGTTCTGGTACCTCTGGTACCCTTATTCCACTTTTCAATTCAGTGTATGCGTCCCACCATTCTCTTCTGGTAGGTGCGCATACACCTTTAAGACCGATGCTGTCATCACTGAGCGCCGCAGAGCGGCTATTTCAAACGCCGGCGTTCTCACTCACATGTTCGTTCAACCTGCCTTGAAGCTCATATGCTTACAAGCGTACCTCGCTGTCGGAACCTCGCTACTGATCCCTGTATCCCGCTACCGGATCACTCGCTCATACCGAACCTCTCTACTACTGCTTGCTATTAGTGATAAGTACCCCACAGGGGAATCCTCCATAACCTTCCTACTAAGCTTACACTATCTAGCTCTGCATATTAAGGACTGTTACTATCATCTGCACTATTATTTAGATTGCTAGCTCTTGAGCCTACTAACATCTATCCTTGCACTGGGTTAGTCTCTCCTGTATGTCATCTGCTATCCTACCACCTACTACCATACATGATTGCTAACCTATCTGCATCCTACCTGTTACCATCTATACTCTCATGAACATTTCTCTCAAGTGCTGTTCACCTATTGTCACTGTTCATACCTGTCTCTTCAGCTCATCACCACTATACTGCTATATACATCTATCACTCCAGGAACATCTTATTGAGTGTGTATATTTGTATGCTGAATCAGACAGACCACAGTGATGAGTCTTGGGAGTTGGAATTGGTATTTCAACGTATCTCTACATGACTGCTGAGTGGAGTTTTTCTGCAGCTGCAAATCCATCTTGTTTCAGAAAACGCAGGAGAGTTACAGCAGTGTACAAACAATGTTGAGAGTTGCAGCAGCACAAGCAGTTACAGAAAGCTACCTCAATCAGGAAGGACTGGAGGGAGCTTTATACAGAACGTTTGAGCTAACCAGAGTCAGGAGTCAGTCAAGAGTCAGTTTGCAGTATAGACCTGGATTTTTTGAGCTAACCAGAGTGTCAAAAGTCAAGTTCAAGTACAGTTCAGCAAGTCAGCATTTTTCAAGTTGGTCGGCATCCAGCCGGCGTCAAGACAGCACTGAAAGGCATTTTTCTGCATAGTGTCCCATTTGTACCTAGTTGAGCCAGAGGAGTATCCCATTCATTCCCTTCTCCCATCCCCATTATCAAATAAACAAACCAAAGATGCCGGAATGGTCATTGTCTCCAATCTCACACTTGGGTATTCAGTTTAAATGGGCTGAAGGTATCACTGGTAACAATGGCAGACCCATATCAGGCCCAATGCCTGGAAAACCTGCTACAGTAGGATAACCCATTTTTGATTTATTGAAATATACAGATTTTAAAATATTATAAATACATTTGGAAATTACATTAAGCTGTTAAATCTTACATGCAATTGTGGCTCATATCCTTGCATTCATCATCTTCTTTAACTGGTTTCCCCATTAAAATCTTCAGTATTGCCGTAAAACTGAACTAGGGAAAATGTAGACAAGTGTGTTCACTAATTTAAGCCTACAGAGTGGTTATTCTGGTACTTTTGTATAACAGCATGGTAAAGACTGGAATTCCCCTTTAGTAGATGTAGTACTTAGCGGAGTTTGCTAATAAAGCCTTTGGGAGAAGCAAGGCCTACAGTCTGGGTCATCAACAAAAGCAGGGAAAGAAGGTTCTTTCCTTCTGAATCTGACCTTGACACGATATATGTTTGGAGTTCAGGGTACTAGTACTCCAGCAGAAGACTGGTTCCATCCGACTTCTCTCTTTTAATTCATTATTCAGTCTAATGCCAGCAGGTGTTCAATGTTGCACTAAAAGCTTGCTAACAACATAACAACATAACATTACAACAAGCAAATTCCTTGGGGTGCAATTACCGTCTGCTGTATCAGAAGGATACTTTTTTAAAAGGTTTATGTTGGGAAAAAAAAAACAAAACTGGACAGGAAGAAAGAGATTGCAGGGTCATGCTATAGCAATCACATGTCTATATTTAGAAGCTACTGCTGTTAATGTTTTTTTTTCTATCTACTATACATTGGTATAGAAAGCTGTTTGCTGGCAGAACTACTGAGAAAATAATATATTCATTGTGGGATTAATAACAAGTAGTTAACATTTTATTTATTTCAGACATATTCCTTTATGTTTAAAGGAAGGAAGACAGCGAATAAGAGGCATAAAAACATACCAACTCACTGATTCGCTTTTTAAACTTGCAAAATTTCAGAGGAAACAACTATCCGCACACCAAAATATTTGACACAATTTTCAAAGAGAAAAATATAAACACACATTTTTTATTTAACAAAATAAACAATAAATACATGACAAAGGATTCTGAGAGCACCGTGGCTTAGCTGTTTTAAAATAGAGTGGTTCGGTAACCTTTGCACCTTCCATTTTGTTCTTGGATATTCAACATCTACACATTCCATTGTGGTAGGATTAAGGTGTGTTGCGTCCGATTTAGAATATTACATAAGAACAATAAAAAAAGGATTTTAATACAGAAATGTTGTCTTACTATTCAATACTTGGTCGGGGCTCTTTTTGCATGACTTACCGCATCAATGCAGCGTGGCATGGAGGTGATCAGCCTGTGGCACTGCTGAGGTGTTATGGAAGCCCAGGGTGCTTTCAGCTCATCTGCATTGTTGGGTCTACTGTCTCTCATCTTCCTCTTGACAATACCCCACAGATTCTCTATGGGGTTTAGGTCAGGCAAGTTTGCTGGCCAATCAAGCACAGTGAAACCATGATCATTAAACCAGATATTGGTACTTTTGGCAGTGTGGGCAGGTGCCAAGTCCTGCTGGAAAATGAAATCAGCATCTCCATAAAGCTGGTAAGCAGAGGAAAGCATGAAGTGCTCTAGAACAGTGGTTCTCAATTCCAATCCTCGGGACCCACCAACAGGCCAGGTTTGCAAGAGAACTAAAGGTGATCTCATTTGCTGCTCAGTGATTGCAGTATTCCAGTCTGCATCTCCCCAGGGTAATACTTAAAATCTGGCCTGTTAGTGGGTCCCGAGGACCGGAGTTGAGAACCAATGATCTAGAATTTCCTGGTAGAGGGTTGCGCTTACAGTGGAGAGACACCAGTGGATGACATGGCTCCACAAATCATCGTGGACTGTGGAAAATGTTGCTTTTCATTTGGAAACCAAGGTCACAGAGTAGAGGAAGAGTGGCGATTTTGGCTCTGAGGAAGAGGGTCCTCCCTCGAAACGCGTAAGCCACATCAGGTTTTGAGGACGCCATCACGCTATCCAGCAGTAGAGAAGTGTACTGGAAGCGAGCGGTGCCCGTTTCCTATATGCTTGTTCATATGCTACGTTTGTGAGTAAATTGTACGCTACCCTTCTTTGAATTTAATAAACTTTTAAGTGGTAATGCACAAGGTCGGTGCGCCCTTCTCTTGTTGTTTTCGAAGAGTGGAGAGGCACAGACTCCATAAGGTCCAATGTGAAGTTTCCACAGTCAGCGATGATTTGCGGAGCCATGTCATCTGTCGTGCATTAAATAAACGGTTTGCTTAATAGTAAGGTCAGGTTGGATTGCTTTATTTAGAACCCTATTATGACAATATTTACTATTAATTATTGAGTAGTTTATTTTTTATACTGTCATATAACAAGCAGCAGATCAGTTTTCTATATCTTGCAGTGTAAGGAGACTATGTAACAAAGAAGGTGCATATTACAACTTATATTAAACCCACCGTGGGCACAGAATGGCACAATCCTAGTTACATAGTAGTTGAGGTTGAATAAAGACAATAGTCCATCCAGCTCAACCCGTGTAGGCGCGCATGGCCGTAATCATCTCTCATACCCCTTAATGTTCTGATCCTTGAGATGTATGTCCAAGAGTCTTTTGAAAGTAGTCATACTTCCCGCAGAAACCACCTCTTGTGGTAGAGAATTCCTGCTGCAGGTAACTTGGCACATAGAGTAGTATAGGGTGAGTTGACTTTTATTGAAGTTTAAATGCTCCCCAATCATCTTGCGCACTAAATTAAACAAAATATTTAGCAGCAGAGTTATTCTACCACTTTTGGCGTATATTTTTACTCCGATAAAAATGAAGAGAGCATTTCAAGCAACTTCTTGCAGAAAATTGGCCTATACTTATATAACTGTTGCTTTTTGTTTATATCATACACCAAAAAAAATCGTAATGCTTTCTTACCTTTCCTAAAAGCCTCATGGAACTAGTGACTGGGCTTCTGGAAAATTACTCATTTGACTCTTATGCATTTATTTTCTTTTCAGAACCTCCAAAACTCTCAGTAGAAAGAACCACTTAAAATCAAAATGATGCAAAATTTGCAAGTTTGTCAATAACTAAGCACTTCTATGTCCAGTATATCTCTCCCATCACAGAATAATGATGAATACTTGGCTGAACAATTTTCCAAACAGAGAAAAAGGATACTGTTGTGTTATGGAGCTTTTAAAGATCCGTGTGAAATGAATTTCTATAAAGCAAGGATAAACTCATAAAGCACTTTATTCTGTATTTTCATCTATGTATAGTCAAATGGAATTGGCATTCAGAATGTTTTGAATTTTTAAAATGTTTTGAACGCTTAGAGACTAAGCCAAACCGCTAACACACAAATCAAGGAAAAACTACTTTAGCTGGACTGCAATATTATATGGCCTTGTTAGAAGTAGAGCTTTAACTCACATATATTATAAAGTTGGAATGCCAGCACAACTGAAAGCCATATAGTTCAAGCTATTTATTGGTCTTTTTTTAAGGTCTAATATACTGTATATATATATTTGTGGATGACATTAGATTAAAGAAGACCTTGCATTAGGACTAATTTATTATGACATTTCATGTATGTATAGTCAAATAGAATTGTAATTCTGAATGTTTTGAACATTTAGAGATTAAACCTAACTGATAATATGTTAAGGAAAAACGACTTTAGCTGAACTGCAAATGTAAATGGCCTTATTAGAAGCGAAGCTTTGAAGTGGCTCTAAAGGCAGAAAGTTTTTTTTTTTTAATTCTAATGCATTCTCTGCTTTAAGGTAGAAAACCTTCTACATACAGCTCCCCACCCCCCAGCACCCCCTTATACTTAAGAGAACTGCAGTCTGTTCATATTGTAATAAAACATCTTTGCCATTCTGGAGCTTCCCTCTAACCATTTTGCATATTATTTTATATATACTGTGATTCTGTACTTGCCAAATATGCTGCAGAAATCTGCAGAAATCTCCCTCCACTAAAGGCCCGTACACACGTGCAGATTGTCAGCCGAAAAGCTTCGGCCGACGAACGATCGGCCGATTTTCGGCTTGTTAGTATGATGCTTCCGACAGCCGACAGCGCACTTTCGGCCGAAAAGAATCTGTTGTGCAAGCATTAAAATTTTTGTATGCCGACACCAGAACGGCCGATTGTTCACAAGTCAATACAGAATTCGGCCAACAGACAGCAGATTTGCAAGACTGGGCATGCTCAGAAAAGAAAAAACACAGGGAAAGTTAACCATCACATGACATCACTTCTGCAGTCGGCTGTAGTCGGCGGACAAAATTCTTGTGCAGTCTTTTGCACTTTTCAACAGACACGACAGCCCGGGGACAAAAGACAGCCGATCGTTCGGCCGACGATCGGTACATGTGTACGGGGCTTTAGTCTGGCTGCAGCCATTTTAACTGTGGGCAACTGAAGCTGCTGACCGTTCACTTCCTGGATTTACACACACACACAGAGGCACACAGACACGCATACACACACACATGCACATATATATACCGACAGACAGACACACACACACATATATATATATATATATATATATATATATATATATATATACAGTACAGACCAAAAGTTTGAACATACCTTCTCATTCAAAGAGTTTTCTTTATTTTCATGACTATGAAAATTATAGAGTCACACTTCAAGAGGTAGTCACCTGAAATGGTCTTCACTTCACAGGTGTGCCCTGTCAGGTATAATAAGTGTGATTTCTTGCCTTATAAATGGGGTTGGGACCATCAGTTGTGTTGTGCAGTAGTCAGGTGGATACACAGCTGATAGTCCTACTGAATAGACTGTTAGAATTTGTATTATGGCAAGAAAAAAGCAGCTAAGTACAGGAAAACGAGTGGCCATCTTTACTTTAAGAAATTAAGGGCAGTTAGTCTGAAAAATTGGGAAAACATTGAAAGTGTCCCCAAGTGCAGTCACAAAAACCATCAAGCGCTACAATGGTTCACATGCGGACCGCCCCAGGAAAGGAAGACCAAGAGTCACCTCTGCTGCGGAGGATAAGTTCATCCGAGTCACCAGCCTCAGAAATCGCAGGTTAACAGCAGCTCAGATTAGAGACCAGGTCAATGGCACACGGAGTTCTAGCAGCAGACACATCTCTAGAACAACTGTTAAGAGGAGACTGTGTGAATCAGGCCTTCATGGTAGAATATCTGCTAGGAAACCACTGCTAAAGAAAGGCAACAAGCAGAAGAGACTTGTTTGGGCTAAAGAACACAAGGAATAGACATTAGACCAGTGGAAATCTGTGCTTTGGTCTGATGAGTCCAAATTTGAGATCTTTGGTTCCAACCACCGTGTCTTTGTATGACGCAAAAAAGGTGAACGCATGGACTCTACATGCCTGGTTCCCACCGTGAAGCATGGAGGAGGAGGTGTGATGGTGTGGGGGTGCTTTGCTGGTGACATTGTTGGGGATTTATTTTAAAAATGAAGGCATACTGAACCAGCATGGCTACCACAGCATCTTGCAGCGGCATGCTATTCCATCCGGTTTGCGTTTAGTTGGACCATCATTTATTTTTCAACAGGACAATGACCCCAAACACACCTCCAGGCTGTGTAAGGGCTATTTGACCAAGAAGGAGAGTGATGGGGAGCTGCGCCAGATGACCTGGCCTCCACAGTCACCGGACCTCAACCCAATCCAGATGGTTTGGGGTGAGCTGGAACGGAGAGTGAAGGCAAAAGGGCCAACAAGTGCTAAGCATCTCTGGGAACTCCTTCAAGACTGTTGGAAGACCATTTCAGGTGACTACCTCTTGAAGTGTGACTCTACAATTTTCATTTCTCCTGTCTTGATGAATACTCATGATCTCTGCAGTCTCCGCCCTCATCCAGCCCCCTCCAGCTCTGCAGCTCTCATTGGCCCTTTTATGACTAATCCCTCTCTCCCTTGCTGGCAAACTCTCACAAGTGTGAGAGAGAGCTGTGCACGATGTCATTAGCCTAGGCCAGTGATGGCAAGCCTTGGCACCCCAGATGTTTTGGAACTACATTTCCCATAATGCTCATGCACTCTGCAGTGTAGTTGACCATTATGGGAAATATAGTTCCAAAACATCTGGGGTGCCAAGGTTTGCCATTACTGGCCTAGGCTTATGACCAGACAAGAAAGAGGAAGTGGGCTGTATAAGGTATTTACTGGCAAAAACAAAATGCTTTACTATCCAAAGTTAAAAAAACAAGGGCAGAGGATTTAAAAGATGGAAAGATGAAAAAATTACTGAAGAGCCACTTTATCTGAGCCCAATCTTCATCCAGCAATGTGCACAAGAGCAGCTCTCTCTCTCTCTTGGACAGAGAGGCAGCAGTGGGAACCATTGGCTCCTGCTGCTGTCAATCACAGCCAGTGAGGAGGGAGCAGGGGGCTAGACCATGCCCTGCTCTGTAAGTCAATGGACACACAGAGTAGGGATTGGAAATAGGCACTTGGCAGAGGGAGAGGCCAGGAGCACTGGTGGGGGGCCCCCAGAAAAGCAGGAGAGGGGTTGCTCTGTGCAAAACCATTACAGATCAGGTAAGTATGACATATTTATTGTTTTAATAACAATAAAAAAAAAAAAAAACAAGCTATTACAATCACTTTAATTCACATGTATTAAAAAGTTGGAATGTTGAAATATACTGTATATATCTGTGTAAAGGTTAACTTTAAAAAGACCTTGCATTACGATCACAACATCACAAAAAGATTTATAAGTAATATCTTATTTTATAATGCTGTAACAACATAAATAAGAGTGCCTCCAAGTACCCTTTTACACACTCCTTTCTTTGCCTGGTAAATTGTGTTTTATAGGGGACTGTCTGAATGTCCTACTTTTGTTTGCCCTTCCTGTCTTTGATATCAAGCAGACACAGATACAGTATGTGATAATATGTGATTTAGCCTTGTGAGGGAAGCGGATAACTTATGTAGTACTGCCCCCTTAAGAGCTGCTGGTTTTTTAACACTTTTGGATTCCCCTGTGTTACCCGTAGCAACTGCAAGCAGAAATTTTAGCACTTTACATTCTTGGCTCAGTCAATGATCAGTCTAGGGGTAGATGTTTTTGTTGTTTTTTCATTTTATATTGGGATAGGAGAAGGGATGAGTGGAATACTCCAATGTTTGACACGCCGACACCCGTCCACTGACTATGGTCCCCTTCCTGGGCAGCCCCTAGGCAAGATTCTCTGTACTCACGATACTGCTTTCCAGATTCTCGCAGTGCCCCAAATTCTCCAGTCAGCTCTCCTGGACCTCTGGGTTCAGCTCCACACTGCTGGTTCACCAGGCCGACTGCCTGTGACCATCACCATCCACTTCAGAAGAGGAGGCAGCCGCCATCCTCCTTCTGGGACTCTACCTCACGTGCCCATGGCTTTATATACTGCACCCCACAATGTACCGAGACAACTGTCTGTGCAAATCCCCGGCGCTGTAACAAAGCCCGTGTGTCACTGGCCAGGTTTCCTCCACTGTCCAATGTGCCTCCCCATTGGCACAGTGGGGACACTCCCTCAAATGAATCACACACTGGGCACACTGAACAGACCTAACTCACAGATCCTGCTCCCTGTTAAGTAGAGTGCAGTATAGAATTTACCTGCTGCTCTTCTGATAGGCAGACAGAGCCAAAAACTATACTCACTCTCTAGCACCTACCTAGGAGGGTGCTACACTGACAACAGAAATTTAATGACCACTGGGCTTTTGTAAGTGTTCAGCAATGTCTTCCTGAATGAGCAGCATGGAATGTGGGGAGCTGCACTCTTTATACCAAATGCTAAAAATGGTAAATTTTTTCTTTAACATTTAAACTTTTTTGTTACTCAACCCACATCGGGCAATGTAGATTATGCTATTAGACTATCATTTTTCAGTACATTGCCCACTTTAAAAGCAGAAGGTCAGTTATCCATAAAAATACTATATACTCACACCATTGTAGTTGAACTAGATCTCCAGGTTTCCTTACACTATAAATAGTTTGTTTGGGCCTGGCTGGTATAAGTGACTTCTCTTCTCCTGACATGAATACGACAACTCTGCCATTCAGGAACAGTCTTTATGATGTCATAAGCCCGTGTCTTCATCTCAGCCAGTCAAGAGTTTTGGGTCCCGCCTTCACTGAGACTGATATAAAATAACAGATACTGGGAAAGTAGGGCATACTTCTCTGGTCACAAATGATCAGTCGTGCTGGGTTTAGCAGTCATTCTAGGTTTGGCAGATATACATTGCTTATCTGTGCCATGCTGTTCATGCAAATAGGTAAACAGGTAACAACATTCACCGCTATATTAAATCCTTCACCAAAATTAGGTTTCTCTGAACACAGAGTATTGAAAAGTATTATAATAGAGGCATGGAAAATATTTATTTTAGGAATAGTTAATATTCACATTTATACAGTACATAAATACCTACTGTATTGTTATGTACAGTGAAGTGCAAAAGTTGTGCCTGATAGATTTGCACCCTAAGCATTATCTAAGAAGGATTTTTTTGTTATAAATGTATCGCTAACCCGAAAGGAGCCGCTAGAAAGATGCCCTGGGTCCCTTTTCCCAACAGTGACCCCGCAGCCAGGCACACAATTGCATTCACTCTTTGGCTCAATGAACAATCCAGGTTTTTTTTTCTACTCTTTTTATTTTTTTTGTAACTTGGTTGTAACTTGGATGGGGTTAGAGAATTGAGTGGGATACTCCAAAAACTATGTACAATAGGAGGACACTTATCTTCTATAGAACTATGAGCCATTAGCAAAATTGAGGAGAGTAATCTTCCTCTTGTGCACTGGGAAATAAATAGATTGAGCTCTTCAGGACACTGGACACAATATCACCTTTATGCACTCAGCCGACTCTGACACATGAGGGATGGCCTCAGCACATCCTCTCTAGAATCTATCTTTCCACTCTGTACTCACAAATGTCCTTGGAAAATTGGTTCCCTCCTTCTAATATCCTTGCAACACTTTCTCCCAATGATACCAGACTAGATTCTTAGACGACAGTTCACAAGTCAACTTTCTTCAGCTTCCAGCAATGCATGCTTCCAGGTAGCCCACCTGAGGCCTCTGCACCTTGCAGGCACATAGAAGGATGGCAAGCAGTCCAACTTAGGCTGTGATCTCCTTCTAAGGAAAAAGACCATGCTGCTCTTTGTCCCAAAGTATCTATACAGGCTCCCAGCTACCATCTGGGCAACCCTCCCCATGGATTGGCCAGGGCTGTATAGCTATTTAGCTTCTAATTAGACTCTCCCTGCCCACTCATTTTCAGAGACTTCTGGACTAATTAGGGGGAAGCAGTCAATCCTGCAACTGGAACATAGATCAGACCAAAACAAACAACACAGCCACGTTGGTTGGTGAGGCAAAGCTAAGCTTGCCTAACAAGGAACATCAGTACTACTGGATACAGTGGGCCACAATCAAATATATCTATTCCTAACATCTATTTACCTAATCATAGCACCTATCTATAAGGGTGCTAGATAGAGTTTCCACTAGAAGCAGGAGTGTAACTAAACATGTACACAATTTTTCTCTTCTAGTTGCCCCCCACTCTAGAACACTTTACTCTCCTCCTAACCAATCACCTATCAACATTTTTTAGTTCCAGGCTCTCAGAGCAATGAAGGATTGCTCCTGATTGGTTTCTAGATACTGTACAACTAAATGTACATTGTTGTATAAGAAAAAAAAAGTCCATAATATCACATTACACATGCCGCACAAAGATCTTTTTTGTTCAGTGGTAATATTTTAGGCGTTTCTCAAAATATAAGGCAGCAACAAACCATAAAAGAACCTGAAATGGATTTCTTAAATGGCAACGACAGCTTTGCAATATATCTGCCCCTTTTATTGAAGGAAGAGGTCGCAGATCTCCTGAAGTCCCAGCAAACACTTATCAGCGATCCAGCAGCTGCAACTGACAGTTCAATATCAATACATTAATTACTGCGGTCTTATCATTCCTCTACTGTGTGATCGCGCAAGAATTCCCTGAGATGAGAGATGAGAATATCAATAACTATAACTCTTCATAACCTTCTTCCTTACTAAATAATGAGACTTGTTCTTATTTATTGCCTCTTTATGGCTTTTACAGCCTATTACTGCTTGATGTCAGAATTTAATGAGGAACAGGGCAGGGTGATGGGGTGCTTGGCACAATAGGAAGGTTAACATCTACGTTTCTACTCTGGATGAGGAGGGGAGGCGGGTACTCGCTTTGTCAGTTATAAAAGCATTTACTGTAAGTGTTATAATACATGAAGGAAACTTTATATGAAATAGAAAATGACTGGGGTTCAGGATACGCTGGTAATTGCCGTGGGCCTCCATTGCTCAGTTTGCAGCAAAGGGGTTTGTGGCCAAATTTATTGAGCTAATAAATCAAGGCAGATTACAAATAGCCCTTTGTAATGTACATTGTGCTGCTCTAAAGGGAAATTACTAGTGATGAACACATTTTTAATAGAACATTTTACACAAATGTTCAGTCAAAGCCTGTAAACTGGAATTGGAAGCAACGTTCATCCAAAACACTGTGCTCAAAGCAAACGTATTTGCATTTAGAAAATCTCAAAACAGGCTGGTCGAGTCCAGGGCTGGATATTTATCACTGGAACCTGCAGGAACACATTTGGTACCTAAAGCAGCACTGCTTTGCCAGGATCACCTCTTTTTTGTAGAACATTATCTTTGTTTGCTAGTGCTATTCAGGCTTCAATATTGTGATAATGTGTAAATGAATCCTTTAGCAGATTTTTATTGATGATGGAAAAAACATTTGGTTGGTAATTGTACAGAGAAAGAAACATTTCACCACTAACACAGTCAAACTGTGCTTATTAGAAAATATAGTCCTAAGCATACCATGCCTAGACATAAACTGACCAAACTCCACTCTATAACACTCAAGAAACCTTCACCCTAAAGCTGGCCATACACTGTTTTTTTTTTTTTTGCCAGTGGGGTGGATAAAGGAATCCCCTGCTGGGACCTTGTATTCTGACAGTAGCTCCTACTGTTGACCAGAGGCGTAACTAGAACCTTCAGGGTCCCAGTGCAAGAAACCATGAAGGGCCCCCCGGACCCCTGGTCGAGGTCCTTCCCTTCAAGCCTGGGGCTCTTCCCACTGATCCTGGAGCCCTTTACTCTCGTTGTGGGGCCCTTTATTACGGTCTCACAGCGGGACCCTTTCACAAGTTCTGCAGTGGGCCCCCTTCCTGCCATCTTGGGGCCTCCCACGGTGGTGGAATGCCAGGGCCCGGTCGCAAGAGTTACCTTTGCGATCCTGGAAGTTCACGCACTGGTGTCAGTTTTTACTTTTTGGCATTTTAATTGTATTATTTTTTATAATTTTATTTTATTTTTTTACAATGTCACTGACTTTGATTCTGTCCATTCAGAAAAGGAAGGAGCTGGTAAATTACATATTTACCGACCCCTTCCTGGTTCTCTATTGTGAGACATCCCCTGCAGCAGCCGGCAGGAGAGGGAGCACAGTGGGGGGGGGGGGGTCGGACCAGGGGAGCACACAGGGGCCCAGAGACATCAGAACACAAGTGAACTGGATAGGAGGAGTGGCGGGGGCAGCATACAGGGGAACCAATCTCCTCCATTTTCCTCCTGCAGCTACAGGAGGAAAAAGGAGGACAGTGATTTCTCTACATGCTGCCCCCGCCGACCCTCCTATCCAGGTGTACAGGGGAGCCGCACAGGACCACTGGAGCATAGGGCCCGGTTGCAATTGCAACCCCTGCAATCCCCGTAGTTACGCCCCTGCTGCTGACAGAACAAACTGATCAGTGGCTCAAAAAAGCCTTTCAATCTGTTTGTTTGACAGAAGTCAATTAAACGATCGGCTTCTGTTGAACAGGGACAGCCACACACTGATCGAAATTCATCCAGTCCTTGTAGGGACTAAAGTCAGACCATGCTAAAAGAATAAATCCTGCGAGCAACCTTGAGGTCCTAGATTAATAGGCTATCTGCTGCAGACACTCCACTTCTCATAACCGTGTAAAAACCTTAAGTAAATAAACAGTGCTGTGCGGATATATAATCATAAATTGCACTACATATATCAGATCCGTGTGTAATATGCAATATTAAAGTGCTAAATAGTGCCAATAAATATATATAAATAAAGGTAAGTATATAAAAGTGAAAAAGATGTAAAAAAGTCCAGTGTGAAATAATAAATAAATGTGCTGAAAATTAATAAATGGATATAGTCCAAACAATCATAAAAGTGATCTGTGCTCCCAAAGATATGTGACCAGAGTGTCACAGTAGACAGTCACAACCGTGCACCCCCTTGTGAATGGGCGCTCACCTCAGCTCTTTATATAAAACGCATGAGTAAAAAGATCCTATGAGACAACCAAAATTTACAAATTTATATACAGTATAGAGCATTGTGACTACAAGAAAATGGCGTCCGCCGATCATATATAAACCTATGAGCAGTCCCTGTGCCGTCACGCGTAGGGGAAGGGCAAGGACGGACGGAGCACTGCACCGAAGCTTGGTGAGACTTATAGCATCCAGCGTGCGCTGTGTATCTGATTGCTCTACATTATTACACAATCAATTCTTCCTTCATTTTTTTAGATTAGATTATATCTGTTTTGCTGATAACATTTACTGGTCATAGGTATCTTGTGAGGAACATCATGTCAGTCATCAGAAAGTTGTGCCAGTCATCAGACTCATATACATGCGTACTGTGCATGTACCACTGCATGCGTTTGAATGCATTGGCATGTCCACCACAGATCCTGGTGCCTAGTTGGCTGTTGAAAGGTTTACTCCTGATCCTCAACCCTGCTTAACCCTGCTTAAGTTCCCCCCCAAACTTGTCCCAATCAATGGATTACCACTGAATGAAAAAAAAACAAAAAAACTCTCCTTACCACTGTTCATAGCGCTGACTGCTAAGTGTCTGTTGACTGATTGTTAGCCCATATTTACCATTTAAAGTGTTATCATCAAACTCAGGAGCCTGCATTCACTTTATCTGGTCTCCCACAGAACACAGAACATGGAAATGCAATTATTTTAGTAAATATAAACAGCTAAATACATTTTCTCATCAGCAGTGTATAGCAGTCTTGTGACTTCTATCAGTGTCCAGCCAAGCACTGGTTAAAGCTTGAAGGAGAAGTTTTCATTCTACTCTGACTGTCCTATGAGGATGCCAGACCCCTGACCCTCTGTCTGGACAGTGCTGATTGGCCCTCACATGCACTCTCCCAAGAAAAGAAAAAAAACTCTCTAGCAATACACACCAAACTGAGCATGTCCAGCCTAACCCCATAGATTCTGTGTTATCACAAAATTATCAGGGGACAGTGGAAGAAGAGGAGGACCAGAGAAGACAGAATCAAACAGCCTTTTTATGCAATGTGCAGGATTATTCCCTTAGGTTCCACAGTGAGTATAACAAGCATGCTTTACTGCATATACAGACTGATTTTACAGTTGTGGGTTTAGTAAAACCTTAAATTTGTATCATCTTTCTCTGTACACCCGCATCTTGTGCCATTATAGCAAGTGTTATGTCTAATTTTCTAGTAGGGGTAGATTTGAGCAGAATTAAAACTGTTTTGGTTAATTTGCACAAGATCATTGTATTTCCTTTTTCTAATGAGTGGCTATTACTTTTTGCATGAAAAAGAGTACGTTTTTTGTTAAGATTGTTTACTGTATTCAAACTTTGTTCATGTCATGTACTGTATGTATGAGGCAATCATATTTCAGTAAAATAAAGTACATATATATATTCATTGAATGCAAAGTTTGGTTTATGTGAATATTTCTGTGGAGGGAGTCCACAGCTTTCATCAGATTCTTAAAGGGATCTGTGACTCAAAAAAGGTTAGGAAAATCTGCTCTAAAAGAAGATTGTCATAGGCATGGTCCACAAATATCTTGAAAGTGTGCTGGTTTATACATTTTAGAAATTCAATGATAACTTGTTAAATGGTAATGTTACAAGATAATGGCTCCTGCATGAGTTCTTCTTTAGTCATAATTAGTTTGATTTCAAACCACTCCAACAGATTTCTTGCCATGGAAAGTTTTCTTTTATAGCCAATTTTTCTCATCATTGACAAAGTGCAAAAAGAGAATGTGTTATTCTGACAAATGTGTCGGCATCAGTTATAGCATGAACCTTTCAGTTAGGTATTACAAGATAATTTAATTGGGGATGGAATGCACCAGTAATAACATCTGTCAATAAAGGACAGCTATCTCAGAAAAATAGGCTTTCAGCACGCCTAGCTTTTAATGTTCTTCTTCTCTTTCTCTTCGTAAAGATTGCATTTTATTTTGTTTCGTGTATATGCTTCTTTTTTCCAGTCAAATAGGACCTTCACTTTCTCACCATATAAGGACTGACGACAATAATTATTTTGAATGTTCCATCTGGAAAAGAGTTTTCCCAAGGTCAGTCAATGCTAAAGTACACAGAAAAAAAATAATGAGTAGGCAGCTGTAGATGAGTAGGTGAACCACCTAATTTAGAGGATGGAGCCGAGCGGGGCATGTGAGAAGACCTGCTTCTCTGAGCTTCCGTGGCTGATCCTGTAACCGATCCTCTCCCCGGCTCACTGACTTGCTATTTTAGTGCACGGAGCGGCTGGCTCACACCCGAGAACCTGCTACAGCCACCGATTGCCTTGCTGTCCTGGGCTGTCCTGTTGCTTGCTGGGTGGTCGTGATGACCCGTTCCAAGAAGGAGGATGGTGTGGCCTTGGATCCACAACATGGTGCCGCAGCCCTGCCACAGCGGACGCCTCGTGGAGCTAACAAGCTGAAAGACAAGGAGGCTGGGGCTTCTAAATCCAAGGGAGCCAATGCACAAGGTAAAGATGGCATTAGAGACATATTCTTCTATGCTCAGAAGTTACCATTGCCCTCTACACACTCAATTGACACTGAGGGCATGGCTGCTGACATGTTAGAGGAGGAGGTGGAGGAGGGCGATCAGCTCGGAGGAGCAGAAGCCATGCTGGCAGAGCAGAATACACTAGAAGAGCATCCCACTGAACAAGAACAACCTACAGTCTGGGAGATCGTGAAGGCAGGTAATAAGTGTAGAGCATCAGTTGATAAGCTTAAAACACACCTGGGTGCTTATCAGAAGATGTTGCATTAATTAGGCAAGGTCTCCAGAAAATTAGAGAGTGCACAACAGAAAGCTGTAACAGCAATCTAGAGGCCAAATTGCCATCCCTTCTGCGGTACTCTCAGACCATGAAACAACTGGCTAGTGCAAACCCTATGCGGACAGAAGATCTGGAAAACCACATGCGACGGAACAATGCCTGTATAGTGGGCCTCCCAGAGAAAACTGAGGGTCGTGATGCTACTGGTTTTACTAAACGTTGGCTCATTTACATCTTTGGTAAGGAGGCCTTCACGCCTCATTTCTCCATGGAATGAGCTCATCACACGCTCACTAGACCCCTGCCACCAGGCAATCCCCCTAGACCAATCCTGGTCTGCATGCTTAACTATCAAGACAGGTAAAAACATCCTGCCTTTGGCACGTGAACAGCGCAACATTAAGTATAATGGAGTTAGAATCTCCTTTTACCCAGATTTCTCGTCTGAGGTCCAGAAGAGCAGAGCGAAATTCACGGATGTTCGCAAGCACCGGCAATGCCTCAAGGCAACCTAGGCCATGCTGTACCTAGCCAGACTCTGCAAAACATCTGGCAGTCAGGCTCACTTCTTTGAGCCGGCAGCGGTGGCCTCTGACTGGATAGACACCTATGAAGTGGATCCCAAGACTAAGACCACAGCAGGAAAAGCAGACTGACAGCTGATGCTTTTATCTTCAAGTTCTTGTCTCCTGTTGGGCTCCCACTGTTGGACACCACCGTCTCTGCTGCACATTCTGCCCCTGCGTGGTGAGTTGGGGAGTAACAGATCTTTCATTTTCCTTGTCCACATGAGGGGTACAAATGCAAAATAGCTACAAGCCGTTTTCAGAGCGAATGTAAACCAGTTTTGGTGCATTGCATGTAAAATGCATACTACTTTGTATGCGAGTTGTTTGCCAACTGTTATGCTTGTTGCAATCTATGTTTACAGTTTCTAACAGTTACCTGGAGCTTACAAAAGGGCTCCTGTGCTTTTCACAACTTTTGTTGGCGCAGTTGCCCCTACCCAGGGCCGGCGCTACCTATAGGCAAGGTAGTCGCCGGCCCAGAGTGCATATCAGTCGGGGCAGCAGGCAGGGGCATAGTTAAGGAGGTCCAATCCCCCCTCCCAGAGTGTCCATCCACAGTGCCGCAGCTAGGCAAGTATAGCCTATCGGCCAGGAGTCGCATGGCAGCCTGACTCCTCCACGCACTAACAAGATATTTGCTAGCTGTCCCGCAGCAGCTGAATCCCGCCTGGTGTCCTGGGATCCAAGCCGCTGGGACAACAGTACTATTTGAAGAGCATGCAGCAAGATGCCGGGCACAAGATGCTCTCTGCATTCCAGCACCTGGCAAAAAAAGAAAAATGGACTGTGGGTGAATGTATCTTCACTCCACTGTATAAGAAAGTCCCAGCCTGAAGGGAGAGAGAGCGGCATGGGAACCTTTGATCAGGTAAATTAAATTATCAACAATTGGGCAGTGGAACACGGTGGGATTGTGTAGAACTGAAATTTACCGGGGGGGGGGGCTGCCACCCATCACCACTGCCACTCATCCCAACCCATCTCACTGCCACTCATACCATCCCACTGCCACTCATCCCATATCCCACTGCCATTCATCTAATCCCACCACCGCTGACCCCTATCCCACCACCGCTGATACATATCCTACCACCGCTGCCACTCATCTCGTCCCATCCCACCACCGCTTCCACTCATCTCATCCCATCACCACTGCTACTCATCCCGTCCCATCCCACCACCACTGACACTCATCCCATCCCACCACCACTGACACCCATTCCGCCCCATCCCACCACTGCTGATACTCATCCCATTCCATCACTGCTTCCACTCATCCCATCCCACCACCACCACCACTGCTACTCATCCTATCCCACCACCACCACTGCCACTCATCCCATCCTATCCCACTGCCACTCATCCCATCCCATCCTACTGCCACTAATCTCATCCCAATGCCATTCATCCCATCCCACCACCTCTGCCACCCATCCCGTCCCATCCCACCACTGCTGCCACTCATCCTGTCCCACCCTACCGCCACTGCCACTCATCCCATCCCACCACCACCACTGCCACTCATCCCGTCCCATTCCACTACCACTGCCACTCATCCTATCCCACCACCACTGCTGCAACTATTTTCATCCCATCATGGCTGCCACTCTTCCCCTTCCATCCCTCCACTATGACTGCCACTCATCCCATCCCACCACCACCACTGCCACTCATCCCATCCCACCACCTCTGCCACTCTTCCCATCCCACCACCGCTGCCACTGAACCCATCCCCCACCACCACTGCCACTGATCCCATTCCCCCACTGCCGCTGCCACGGATCCCATCCCCCACCGCTGCTGTCACTGATCCCATCCCCCCACCACTGCTTTCACTGATCCCATCCCTCCACCACCACAGCTGCCACTCATACCATCTCATCCCATCACCACCAGCACTGCCACTGATCCCATTCCCCCCACCACAGCTGCCACTGATCCCATCCCCCCCATCACAGCTGCCACTGATCCCATCCCATCCTGTTGCCACTTAGCCAAGGTAGGGGCACAAAAGGAGGTTTCGCCTAGGGTGTCAAAAATCTTTGCACCAACACTGTCCCTACCGAGTTCACTTTGTTATTACATCTTGACATCCTGATACAGTCTACTACAGAGCACTGTGCGGGTCATGACCAAGGCGTACCTAATTTACTCTCGGGGGGTGAGTGTACTGATACACCGCTCTGTAATGTTTCAGGAACTAGATGTTTTAGTGTACTCTGTGGGGCGGCATGCATTTCTGCACTGCCAACTGTATATATCACGCTGTGTCATTGCAATGGTTTATGTTCCCCTTCCCTTTTCTAGGGAGGTTCGCCAACTCCTATTGGCATACCTGTTAGACAAACTCGATTTTGCCTCTCCTCCTGATGGGAGACTTTAACTGCTACCTCCACCCTCAGCTGGATAAACACCCATCTCCTAACACAGGAAATGTAGACAGAGGTACCACCCTCCGTAAATTTCTGCAAGAGGTGGGTTGGATTGATTTGTGAGGTACCAAATACCCGCGGCAGAAACAATTCTCCAATTCTCTAAATCGCATATGTCTCTCTCTCTCACATTGGGTGTAGGTACTCCTTCCTTACTCCCTCATATCTCGAGTATCAGTTATCTTCCCAGGGGGATTTACCTGGCAGTCAAGCTGAAGACATCCCTGTTACCTGCCCCATGGAAACGTAATGCCTTTTGGCTTAATCTTTTTCCCTCGCACACAAGTGTACATTCCTCCATAGCTGACTTTTAAGAGCCCACGAGGTCTCACTGAGCAACTACAAAGTTGGAACGCCTTTAAGGTATTCCTACGGGGGATATTTATATGCCAAGTGAACGCAGTTAAACGAAACTCGAATGGCTTACGGGATGCCCTTAAACAACAGGTGCGCCAATTGGAACAATCCCATGTTGCTAACCCTACGGAGGCTACTAGGGGGCCTTGGATATCTGCACCGGACGCACTGAATCCTCAGCAGATAAAAAAGCGTTTTCTTTCTAAGCAGGCTTTTTACGAGGAGGGAGAACAGACAGGTAGGCTATTGGCCAGAATTGCTAGGGCGCAAACTCCAAGTGGTTCTATGGATGCCTTGCCTTGGGGATGGCAGACTGATCTCTACGCTAGACTCTATTTTGGCTGAACTGGTCTCTTTTTACTTTTGTACCAATCAAAACAAACATGCACAATTGACAAAATCCGGGCGTATCTGAACAGTGTCTGCTTACCGGAACTGTCTATTCAAAACAAGAGAATGCTTGATTCCCCCATCACTTTATAGGAAATGCAACAAGCGGCTGCTGAGAACCCTAACCGCAAGGCACCGGGTGATGATGGATTACCGATTGAGAACCACCTAAACTAGCACTCTGCACCATCTTCAGATAAATACCCTCCTATACTCAAGTGGAAATACAAACAACTAAATACACAGTTGAAATGCATATATTGCTCCCTCTTCAGGAGTTGATAAAATATCAACTTCTGAGGAGGGAGCAATGCGTGGTCCACAAAATATTGGGGTTGATTTACTAAAGGCAAATAGATTGAACTTTGCAAGTGCAGTAGTACTCTGCAAGTGTAGTTGCTCCAAAGCTTAGTAAATGGTGGGAGGTTCTGCTAATATCCATCATCTAACCATATTCCAGAAAAAATATTGTTTTTTACTTCCCTTGCATGTGATTGGGCATTCTTTGTAAAGTGAATTTTTACCTCATATACTAAGCTGTAGATCAAATGCATTTGCAAAGTGTACAGTCTATTTGCCTTTAGTAAATCAACCGCACTGAGTTGTATTCATTTTAACAAATTCGGAACAATGTTTATGCAACACACAGGCCCACACAACAAAATCACTGTATCAAAGCAAGTAGGCTGATCAATGACATAATACATGTGTGCATGATAGGCCCAGAAGGGCTGCCTGCTAGCTTGCATGTCACTACTGCTCTTTTCAAAACTCAAGGCAAACAGCTCAAACCATCGGGGTTGATGTACTAAAGGCAAATAGACTATGCGCTCTGCAAGGGTATTTGCTCCAGAGCTTAGTAAATGCGGTAAAGCTTCAATTTGAAAAGAATACCCAATCACAAGCAAGGAAAATAAGTACAAAACAGCATTTTTCTTGCACACAATTGGATGATAGAAGTCGGTAGAGCTTCGCTTAATTATTAGCTAACATTAAATTAAAACATAGGCATGCTGTAGGTCCTTTTTAATGACAGCTGCCCAAGAAAGTATAAATTAACACATAATAAAATAGCTTTATATAGGTAATTGGAGAAAGGAAAGTGAAAAAAAAATGGTAGATAGAAAGGGATGGGAAATGCACTGGTAGATTACAGGAGATGTGGCAATGGCCATAATAAAATGGTGTTTAATTAGTGAAGGAGAATGAAAAGTAGAGACCCTCATGAGCCTGGATCTGCAGGCTCCAATCCAACCCTTAAATCCTCGACCAGTAACCCAAACTAAAACCTGCTTTTAGCACTGTCATGCTAAACAAAGAGACAGCCAAAGACTTTACCTTATAGAATGACTACCTGAGACAGCAACATACCGGAGAGACTGCCCCATTCAGACAAACTGTGAAAAACAGAGAATGTTGCATATTTGGAGGCCATGATATACAAAAAAAGTAACCTGTTCTATCCAGTGTTTCATAGAGGGAATGTTTGAGGACAGCCAAAGTCTTGCTATTTGTTTTCTGGCAAGGTACAACAGTCTCATCACAGCGATATTTACCGGGGGGGAGCTCTTCGCCTATTACTCCCAATATACAGACTATGATCATATATACTCTAGAAATGGTGTCTGTCACTCCCCTCCAGTATTGGAAGAGTTTGGGACATTGCCCCATCAAATGCATAAGTGTTATCTCTGCGCTACAACATTTTGGCATATGGGCGAGTCCCTTCTCCCCCAACGATAAAGCTGTGATGAGATCCGATATACCCTGTGCAATAGATAAACTTGGGACAATTTACGTGAGGGCGAGACCAAGATGGATGGAACGGATTGCAGACATATCTCCCATATTCTCGTCATCAAAAACACCCAAGTTCCGTTCCCAACCTCTCCTGCACGGTAGGGTGGACAAATCTTGTATTGTTGCTGTGAGGGTAAAGTAGATTAGTGAAATCATTCCTTTTTTACTTGGTTCAGTGAATACAGTATTAAGAAGTGGGTGTGTAGACAACACTAGGTGAGAATGCTGCTGTTTAGCCTGCAGTGCATGTCACAGTTGCAGATATTTGTAAAACTGGTGCCGTGGTATCCTAAATTCCATGTGCAGCTCTGAGAACAATTTTAATGCATATTGACGGAATAATTGCGACATGTACTGAACACCCAGCATCTCCCACTTTTTAAAGCTTTCTAATTTATCTAATTCTGCACAGGTAGGATTTTGCCATATAGGAATTTCCAAAAGAAAACCCGACAATTTTTGGCTTCCCCAAAAGCTTTTTGAATAGGAGAATCGTAGGTTCTGAACCCGAGAAGGCAGGAAAGCCGGCCTCTAGGTAAGACAGCGCTGTATAATGTAATTCATCAGGAAGTAGGACCGTGCGACTCAGGTCAGAAGTCCTATTTCTCATTGTTACCATTATCACCGAAAGTGAAAGAAAAATCCAAATATTAGGTTGTCCCCAAAACAGGATTAGAGGGGAAATCTACCAATGAGGACACTAGTTCTGGTGACCCTGGCGACAATAAGGGATTTCTACACTTTGGAGGAATCTTCTCTCACTTCCTGTTTTGATTATGGGACAGGACATGAAGGTAAAAAAAAAGAAAAAAAAAAGTTTTGCCTTTAGTTCTACTTTAATGCTTACAGTCCCCTTGTATGTGTATCAGATTGGACATCTATCAGCAGCAGTGGTGGCCTGTCAATTGGGGACGCAGGGGCGGCGCCCCCCCTATCCATGTGTCCGACCCCCTAATCTACATGCAGGGCGCCAGACGCATGGATTCCAATGGGTTTTTCTTTTTTTTGAAGCACATAATTAGAGCCAGAGTCTCTAATAGGCTTCAAAAAAGGGTGGTCTCGGGGCGCAGAGCACTGCGCCCTGAGCCCACCCAGTTGTGTGACAATAGTGAATGAATATTCGCTATTATCACACTGATTCTCCTCCAAGCCAATCAGGAAGCGGGTCCTGAGACCCGTTTCCCGATTGGCTGAAAGGAGAAGCCATGCTTTTGGCCAAGGAAGAGGAGGAGGAGGAAGGAGCCACAGGGGAAGCCGCTGCTGCCGGGTGGAACCGCCGCCGCTGCCTGCCCTCCACGTCAGTCCAGGGTGAGTGAGCCGGCGACGGGGGGTGGTATGGCGTTCGGGCTGGAGCTGGTGTGATTGGGGGGGGGGGGTATGGTGTGGTCCGTCTGCTGCCCCCCCCCCCCGACCCATGGAGCACCAGCTGCCACTGATCAGCAGGTTACAGAACCCCACACAGTGGAGCATACCACATGCATAGTAGGTGAGCAGGTATTGGGCAAAGTGATGCCTTTCATGCATTCCCTGTGCTGGGACACTTCACAATAGAACTCTTATGCAACACTTACAAAAGGAAATAAGAACTGGCCCTTTCTTTGATGAAGGTAAAAGATGTAACATTATACCGTTTGAAAGATGATGAAGTGAACAACAAAGGTGGATTGATGTAATACCCAGTGTTGCTCTACGCCTCCCCCCCCCCCCCCCCCCCCGCCATTCTGCACTCCTAGAATCATAATCTTTACCCTAAAATGCCTTCAGTCTTGAGATGGGAACTAGTTGTTTTTCTGTGTACCGCAGCTCGTTTTAATTTCAGCCCACGAGCCCCCTGAAGAAAAGCTGCTGTGTAATGAAGTGTAACATGTTCTCCTTCGTCATTTAATCAAACCTGATATGACATCTCCCAGTGCGGGACATTCACAGGAAAACACAGTGATTTAAATCTCTGCTAAGCGAAGCGTACACAGGTGACTTGTGTTCATCGTTCCAGCCAATACCGGAGAGAGGGATTTAATATCTGGGATTATTTTATTTCTGCTATCTCCTGACTGTGCTTTACAAATACATTTAATGCCGAGATAGGAGCAGGATGCACGAAGAACAGAAAAAAAGACTGTTACTAGCTACAGAAGAAGGCATGGGATTGCAGTGAGGACAGGTTCACGTATAGAGGGACTGTTGCTTTCTTCACTGCCTAAACATCCATGCCTATCCATGATTGGCACTTAAATCTTCAAAAGGGAATATGTCAGCAATATGGACTATGCTTTAAGATGCTCTTTTTGCATTCTACTGGATCAACTGTGGGTATGGGGTTCTGTATATGAAGCTTATTTTTTCTATTGGTTGAACTAGATGGAATTGTGTCTTTTTTCAACATGAATATATGAGATGCAGTTCCAGCATCACCAGCAGATGTGTTTCAGAATCACATCATTAGTAACAATGGAAAGTAGTGTGGATTGGTGCAAAAGTAGCAAGTTGTCTTTCCTGTATATGAGGTATCTTATAATGCAAGGAGTTTCCCTTTAAAGCAGAAACTAACTTAAAGTGCAACTCCCCTCTGGGTAATCTATGTATAATACAAGGATTTTAACAAACTCTGTTGCAGATTCCTATCTTTTGTTTTTCCTATGTGTGCTGTCTGTATCCATGTGGGAAAGTAAGTCTAATGGGAGTGGTTTCATAATTATCAATCAGCTGCAGCAACTGCAGGGCTCTAATGAGGAAAGCTGCTGGGCCTGCATCCCTTTAGCTGTGATTTCCGATTGACAGAATCTCACCATAAATTACATTTATGTTGCAGGGGATGCCTGAAACCTAATTTGTATCTTAGGGCAGACTCCTGGAAAAATTTCAATCATTCAAGCAGTCAAAAATGTTTCTGGGGAGGTTCTGTACACATTCTGTATACAGAACACCTCCAGGCGGTCATATTACATTCTATTTTCAAAAAATTACAGAGCTGCAGATTGAAAAGGAAAGGTAATTTTTAATAACATTTATTCACAATATATTTTGTGTTGCAATTGTATACGCTATATTATTTTTTCTTTATTTGCTATTTTTTTCGCCACGAAAGTGAAGTAATCCTTTAACAAAGCTTGCCCCCCCCCCCCCAATGCCTTCTGCCACTTAAGCCTAAAACAACACCCAAATAGTTACCTGTCCAAGAGGCATTTACAGTAAATAGCACCAAAAATGTACACAACACTTTACATGCAGTACATTAACATCAGTCCCTGCCTTCAGGCTGGGTTCACATTGATGCCAGGCCAGACATTGCATGTGATTTGCACCGCATTCCTATTCACGTCACATGCGATGTCTGTGCGATGCAAATTCAGCCATACAGTTTGTATGGCTGAAATCGCATTGCATTCGCACTAAAATGGAGCAGGACCCTTTTTTTTTTGGTCCACACTGGAATCGGATCACACGGGTGTTCAGACCAATGCAATCCCATTCCACAGTTCACACTGCATTCTGGGAATCGATTTAGGGCTGTCATTAACTTTATACTGACACCCATAGCGGTTCGCAGTGTGAACTGCCTGCAAGTCAAATGCTATGAGGGAATCAGTACCAGTTTGAACCGGGCCTCAAGGAGCTTACAATCTAAGGTGCCTATCTCACATACCAATTTAACCACTTGACCACCGCCCACCACAGATTTACTGCGGCAGGCGGCCGCTCCTGGGCAAACCGACGTAGTACTACGTCGCACGCTCATGAGACTCTAGGGGACGAGTGCGTGCCGCTGGCAGCGCGCTCCCACCCACGATCGTCAGCAGGGAAGCCAGTGAGTGTGACTGGCGGCTCTGATGGGCGCCGGCCACTGGCAATCTCCCCCCGCTGACAGAGAAGGGCAGATGTAAACACAGCCATCTGTCATTCTCCCTGAAGTGATCACAGAGGCTATGTGATCCTGCTATATAGGATCGCATGTCTCTGTGATGACCTCACAAGCCTAACCCCCCCACAGTAAGAATCACTCCCCTAGGCTTACATTTAACCCCTTGATCACTAATAGCATTAACCCCTTCCCTGCCAAGGGCATTTTTACAGTAACAGTGCATATTTTTTTAGCACTGACTACTGTAGTAATGTCACTGGTACCCCCAAAAGTGTCAAAAATGTCAGTGAGGGGTCCAATCTGTCCGCCGCAATGTCACAGTCCCACAAAAAATCGCAGATAGCCGCCATTACTAGTAAAAAAAAAAAAAAACAATAAAAATGACATAAATCTTTCCCGTAGTTAGTAGACGCAATAACTTTTGCGCAAACCAATCAAAAAAGGCTTATTGCGATTTTTTTTTACCAAAAATATGTAGCATAAAACAAATTGGCCTAAAATGTTAAAAAAAATTGTATTTTTATTTTTTTGGGAATGTGAAAAATAATGTTTTTTTTTTCAAAATTGTTGCTCTTTTTTTGTTTATAGCGCAAAAAATAAAAATCGCACAGGTGATCAAATACCACCAAAAGAAAGCTCTGTTTGTGGGAAAAAAAGGACGTCAATTTTTTTGGATACAGTGTCGCACAACCATGCAATTGTCCGTTAAAATAACAAATCGCAAAATAGGACCTGGTCATTAAGCAGCAAAATCCTCCCTAAAGTGGTTAACATGTCTCTGGTGGGTGGGAAACCCATCCAAATAGGGTAGAAAAATGCAAACTCCATCATAGAGTGCCCTGACCAAGACCTGAACCAGAAGCCCCAGTACTGCAAAAAAACAATACTAGCCACTAAGCCACAGTGATGTCCAATGTTAGCACACCTCTCCTATTGTGAACTCATCTGGACAGGGCATATGGATGCATTATGAGTCAGATCTCTGTCCAAGGTCTTTTATAATCTATTGTAATTCCCTTAAGTAAAATTGCAATTTATGAATAAAATATACTAATAATTTATTCTGTTTAAAGTTTATCTCCAAATACTATTAGTGACCAAACAAAAAATGTGGTTCTTGATGCAGGGGGAATAAAATCAGACTGACTTCTGATTGCGCAGGAGTTCGCTAATTAATAGTGGTTTGTTTCATGCAAGTTTATAAGGGTCTGGCTTAAAACATTTTTTGTGAGCATAGCCATTTTAAATCACCAAACACAAAAGACTCATTCAGTTTCTGCTAGATGAACATGAAAAGGAGGGCATCAAATTAACTGGCAATAGCAGAATTATTAAAATTACATGTCCATCGCTTTAATCTGCTCTACAACAGTACGATTTTGTTTCACACAGGACGGATGTGGTTTAAGAATTGAACTGTATGTTTCTGACAAGCATTCTACATTGAAGACTTCAAGTTATGCTAAATATTAGTAACTATTATATGTCATTAATTGCTATTTACTTAATATTGATAATATTACCTTTGTATTGTTGTACAGGGGTTTGGGGCTGTAACCCAACATAAGGCTTTCTTTCACACAATCTTGTCAGTGTGCGCTGGGCACACAAAAATACCTAATGATACTCGGTGGCAAAACTACCAGGGTCGCAAAGGTTGCAGCTGCAACCCAGCCTATTCTCAGGAGGAGGTGATTGTGTGGCAGAGGTAATTACAAAAACCGATGCCCTGAATGGCTTTCAATGCAGCAGCTGAAAGTTGCTTCTCCTCCTCTCCTTCCTGTGGTTTTTAGCTACTGCATGGAGAGCCATTCAGGGCATTGGTCCTTGTAATTGCCCCACGCCCCACTGATCAATGCCTGCTCGCATTGGCTCTGTCTCTGCTGCTAGAGGCTGTTGGAGTCATTGCAAGGCTGTGTGTGTTTGCTCATTATCCTTCGTGTTCTCCCACATTGCCAGACCAGCCCCCTGCAGCCTCATCAGGGTACCGTCCACCAGTACTCAGGTGTCTATCTGGGGCAGTGTTCTGGAGTGGAGGGTATACCGCTGTTCGGGGGGCTTCCTGTATGCTGATTGTTTATTCACACACTTACATAGTAGTTGCAGGTCAAGATATGGCTAGTCAAAGGCTGAATATGGGAGCCATAGGTTCTTGCAATCCATGCACATGCTAAACCAAAGATCCCATTTATTATAATCATTACATAAAGGATCTATAGGTTTCTTTGATACATGGGAACCCCATATTAATCTTTAGATGGCTGCCCCAGGACCAGAGCAAAGAGCCCTGGGACCAGTGGGTCAGAGGGGCCCTTCTTGGTTTCTTGCACCGGGGCCCTGAAGGCTCTAGTTATGCCTTTGATGACAATCATGCTTTATTTCTTAAAGCGTTTGTTACCCCAACACTTCATAGTCCTGATATGTGCCTGCTGTACCATGTACTTGTATGGGAAAGTATCCTGTTCTCTTTATATTAACTATTGCTTCCTTTATGTGAAATCCCTGGTGTTCCTGCCCGTCCCTCTGCTTTCCTATTAAAAACTGACCACGCTAAGCAGGAGAACACACCGTGGACAATTCTTTAGCTATGCTGGAAATGATCAGATTTGTCCTGACTCGCCCCCGCCGCACAGCTATTCACTGGCAAGCTCAGTGTGCTGTTGCTTCTCCTCCCCCCCAGCTCTTACGCAGAACAGAGGGAATGTGATCACTTATAAAAAAGGGAAAAAAGGTATTTAAAATGTTTTTTATATCTATACTAAGATGTGTTGCCTTTCATTTCTATTTTAAATGGAATGCGTTGTTTTACAATGTGATCGCACAATCACTGTAAGATATAGACCCCATGGCTGGAACATAATAGCCACATAAAGCTTGATTGCTCCCTCTTCTCACTTTAGACTGTCCACACAAATAACAACGAAACCAAACATCTGGCCAGGTCCCCCGGAGTTTCCTTTAGTCTTTACGTTTCCCTCTTCCCCACTTTACCTTGTTTGTCATTGTGAAATCAGATCCTTCTTTTTCTATATTTTTTTTCATTTTCTTACTCTCTGCTTCTTTTTTCCTTTCCCACTACATCACAACTTGCAGTGGTACAAGCAAACCTTGCCAGCTCTATGTGAATATTTGGTATATGACTTTCTGAAGCAGCGTTCCTGTTTTGTGGAGAAATTCCTGCTTAAGGCTACCTTGACAAGTACAGATGCATCACCACTAGTCATAAGGATTTCAGGATTGTACCTAGCTTGTTTTTTTTTTTGCACCTTTATTGAATGTGTGCCATTGAATATGTATAACCAGGGCTTTTTTTTTCTCAGGGAATAGGTGCAGGTACTCCCCTCTTCCAAGTCATCCCTTGTCTTCATCATCTACCCACCTCCAAGCACCGTCCATTGGTTCCACCCCCTACCCACCTCCCAATACCGACCCTTTCTAAGAAAACAGAACCAAGTATAATTTTTTGGTAATATGTATGAAATGTGTGATATGATAGTAAAATAGATCCCCTGCAGCCAGCAACAATACCCCCCCCCCCCCCGAACTACAATAGACCTCCCCAGAAACAACAGATCCCATCAGCAACAATAGACCCTCTGCAATAAAATACCCTCTAGCAATATCAGTTTCACCTCAGGAACAATAGACCCGTAGTAGCAACAATTGATCTCCCAGCAGCCAGTATTATTGACCCTCCTCAACAGTAGATCTATCCCAACAACAATTGACCCCCCCCCCTCCCCAGCAGCATAAGACCTTGCCAACAACAATAGACACATCCCTCAACAATACAACCCCGAGCAACAAAAGATCCCCAGCACCCAGTAGCCAGCATCAATACACCCTCTAGCTCACCCCAGCACCCCTTGCCATCACATACATTCAGTGCTAGAACTGCGTTCTCCGCTTTCCTGCTCACTCAAACTCAATAAATAGTTTGTAAAATATAGAGCATGCTATTTGATCCACTAATAGCCAAACCAATATCCACATATGCTAATAAGTACAGATACTTTCCAGTAAATTGTTTTAGAGTCAAGATACCTCCTACCCTCCTACCGAGTTTAAATCAAGCTTGGAATTTAAATGGACGGACTCAGCATTAAAATATTTAGGTACATAAATCCCCTCCAATTTATCCCGTACTAATGATTTTCCACCTTTGCTGGCTAAAACCCGCACACTATTGGAGTGTTGGCATAAAGGATTACACTCCTGGTTTGGCAGATGTAATCTGCTAAAAATGTGTATCCTACCAAAATACCTATACCTATTTTAAGCTCTACCTATAAAGATACCTTCTCACTACTTTAAACAAGTACACTCACTTTACATCAGGTTTATTTATAAAAAACCTTGCCTTCCTTGTCACCACCTCACATTACCCAAACAATATGAAGGTCTGGCACTTCCTGATGTACGAAAATCTTATCAGGCAACACGCCTTGGTAGATTTATTGATTAGCGCTATCATTATAGTTCTAAACTCTGGACATAATTAGAATAGGCTCAAACGGACATCCCGTTAAAAGGTGCTCTGTGGTGCTATGATAACTTGCCATCAGGGTTAAAATCACACCTGCTACTAGGCACCATGCTACGTATTTGTTCACAGGTCTGTATACAGGCTTCCCTCTCTACCTGAGGCTCTCCCTTTTTCCCTATTTAAGGAAACCCACAATTTGTTCCTGGATTTAGATCACATACGTTCAAGACCCTTCACCAATCGAGTTATATTCAGGCGTCCCATTTTTTAGTGGCCGAAAGATGTACTTCTATCTTTGGTAAGCGACACGGGTCCCTTTAAGCTCCCCTTTTGGAAAACATTTCAGTTACACCATTTTCTAAATTTTAAGCCAAATCCTCAGTGCTTTGGCTGCCACTTGACAACGTTTGAGGAATTTTTCTCAGATGAAGGAACTCTACCACAGATATTATCTAAAACGTATAATCTACTGAACACTCCCCCCGAATAGCCACATCTACCTTGTATGAGAAAATGGGAAACGGAGTTAAATTGTACATTCACGTCAGATCAACAACAACACCTTATCAGATCCCCCCTTAAATCATTGATCTGTTCAAGAATCCAAGAAACTAACTTTAACCACTTTACAACCGGAGGATTTTGCTGTATTCCGTCCAGGCCACTTTTTGCTATTCGGCGCTGTGCGACTTCAACTGACAATTGCGCGGTCGTGCGACGCCGTACCCAAACGAAATTTACGTCCTTTTTTTCCCACAAACAGAGCTTTCTTTTGGTGGTATTTGATCACCTGTGCGATTTTTACTTTTTGCGCTATAAACAAAAAAAGAGCGTTTATTTTGAAAAAATAACAATATTTTTCACATTTTTTTATATGAAATTCCCCCCAAAAAAGATGTAAAAACCAATTTTTTTAAAAGTTTTTGGCCAATTTGTTTTATGCTACATATGTTTGGTAAAAAAAATCGCAATAAGCGTATTTTGATTGGTTTGCGCAAAAGTTATTGCGTTTACTAACAAAGGGAAAGATTTCTGTCATTTTTGGTGTTTTTTTTTTAACGCGTAATGGCGGCGATCTGCGATTTTTTTTGCGGGACTGCGACATTGCGGCGGACAGACCGGACCCCTGACTGACATTTTTGACACTTTTGGGGGTACCAGTGACATTACTGCAGTAATCAGTGCTATATATATGCACTGTTACTGTAAAAATGACACTGGCAGGGAAGGGGTTAATTTTATTGGAGAGGGAGGGGTTAATGTATGCCTGGTGCTTACTGACGTGTAGGGGGGGAGGTGACTGTGTGATTCATGGACAGATCGGATGTCCAGCTATGCTGAACAGTCCGATCTGTCACTCCCTGTCACTATGGAGATCCGCCCGCTGTGTTTACACACAGCGGGCGGATCTCCAGACTCGATCCCCGACGATCGGGTAAGAGCAGCGGCGATCGCCGCTGCTCCTCCCCTGGCCCGACTCCCGCTGTGAATGAAAACAGCGGGAGCGAGCCTCCGGCGGCGCGCAAGCGCCGCCCAGAAGGGGAGGAGTCCAGTCACGTTAATACTACGTGACTGGACGGGAACGAGCCACTCTGCCGCAGTAGTATTACTGTGAGCGGTAGTAGAGTGGTTAAAATTTTAACAAGGTTGTACCTTACTCCTCATATGTTACACAAATACTATCCTAATACGACTGGCCATTGTTGGAGATGCCAGGAGAGTGGTGGAACGCTGCTCCACATATTTTGGTCTTGCCCTAAGCTGATACACTTTTGGGTGGAAGTCCGAAAAATTACTCAAAAATTCATGGGATATAAGATTCCTGATGACCCAGCTTTTTTCTTGCTGCACCTTTCCAGCATTCCCGCGAAACTGTATAAAACATTATTGTACGACACCTATTAAACGCCACCGAGTCCTGTATCCCTCTTCATTGGAAAAAACAACTACCACCGACTGTTGTGAGTTGGCTTCACAAGGTAGAGGATATAAATAAGATGGAGGACTTGATACTTATAGCACAGCATAAACGTAAAAGATATTCTAAGACCTGGGGGCTTTGGAACCTGTTTATACTCTATGAAGAAGAAGGAGCCCTTTTCGGATCATAAATTCTCTGATAAGTCATATTGTCTGACTACCTTTGTTGTACTGAACCATTCCCATCTCAAACTTTTTTTTTGAAAGGTGTTTATTTAGAATTTTGCAATAAAAATGCACACAACAAAAACACTTCAACCAAGGCAGTAAACTATGACAAGATTTTCACAGTAAAAGTAGTGGAGAACATATCAATACATTGACAGACTCAGTAACAGGCCAACCGGAGGAGGGAGGGAAGGGCCCCTAACAGCAAAGCCCCACTTGGAACCCCTCTTCTTTTCTGGATATATCTACTATCCATCTACTCCTGTTCTCGGAAAAAGGAAAAAGGGAATGGGCAGCCACATACCTTATTCGATAGTTACACTTTTAAATTCTGTAACACACAAATAAAGAAGAGCTATCTGATATACTCATAACTGATATATACCTGAGATTTATGTATTTCAGGAAATTGTTTTATTGCTGTACAAGTTGTATGTTACATAACTGAAGTTTTCACTGTTTGCACATTATTGCTGTAATGACATGGTTTGGCCCTTTCTGAGAATTAATAAAAACTATATTTGGAAAAAAAAAGTGTAACTTTGTTCTCCTTAGGCTCCATTCACACCTAGGTGATTTGAATCGTGAGTGGAATCGCCACAATCCTGTCTGCCATTCCAAATCTTGCTTAAATTTTTTAAAGGCACCCCAATCGTGCAGTGCTTTTGCCGCAATAAATTGCACTGATACCGTGGCAAATTGTAACGCGTGACGCTGTTGCCCATAAGAAGCTCCTGCTTCTTTTTTAGCAAAATCGTGGAAAAATTACAGCATGATTGGGGTGCCATTAAGATGTATTGGCATTGCAAACGCATTCCACGATTCAAATCGCCTAGGTATGAATGGAGCTTAAGTCACACACATCAAAGCAGTTAGTAGATCCAAAGGGGGAGGCAGTTGTGTTTATTTGCAAATGTGGACTTTTCTGGTAAAAGTCAAGCTGGGTCCTATCTTCCAGATTCAGTGTTTGTAAGATTGAAGTTTTGGAGCCCTAAATATATTTTTGGGAATTTATGTCAGTGGAGGCACCCAAATATAAAGGATGTGCTAAGAAGCTGTTTTTTATAACCACTCGCTGACTGCCCCCTTAGCAGATTTACTGCTACAGGGCGGCAACGCTGGGCAGAATCATATATATATATATATATATATATATATATATATATACGTGATTCTGCACTTCTTGGTAAAAAGCCGAGCAGCGGGTGCATGCTGAGAGAGGCTGGACGGAGCTCTGCATTTGTTATCAACTTATTATCAACTTGTACGCCTAAACAGGGATTGTGGTTGGTGACGGCAGATGTCACCTCACTTTATACGATCATCCCTCATGACCATGGCTTATCTGTGGTTCGGTTATATCTAAATAGGGATTCAGGCTTTCCTGACTGACACATAGCATTTATTATGGAGTTGTTAGAATTTGCAGCTTCTCACAACTATTTTTGGTTTGATAAGAAAGGGGTGTAGCTATGGATGCTAAATATTCCCCAAGCTTAGTGAATCTGTTCATGACCCAATGGGAGGAGGAGGTCGACTGTGTTCAACATAGACCGCAGATTCTGCTGTGGGCTAGGTACATATATGATGTCCTCCTCCTATGGGGATGGGGCGGTGTTCGAATTGACTCAATTTATTCATTTTCTAAATGCCAACAATAGAGGTATTCATCTTAACTACGAGGCTAGTCAAGTGAGGGGGGATAACTTTGTCACTACTACCTTTTTCAAACCTACTGACAGAAATTCCTACATATCGGTAGATAGTTGCCATCATGACTCATGGTTGAAATTGGTGCCAAAGAGCCAGTGCATGAGGCTGAGGCACAATTGCACTGAGCTGAAGGATTTTCGAGCCCAAGCAGAGATTTTGACAGGGAGATTTGTAGAGAAGGGATATGTGCTCCCCTTTTTACCTAACATTTTATATCAGGTCACTCAGATGAATAGGGTTGGTCTACTTAGGGAAAAAACTCCACAGGAGATAGGGAACTCTCTTCCCAAGGCTCCCTTCATTACCACCTTTTCTGTCCAGCATAAAGGTGTGAAACGGCTCATACAGAAACATTGGTACATTTTGAGTAATTATCGGGTGTTGGGCAGTGTGTTGCCTAATAAGCCCCAGGTGGTTTTTAGGGGAGCCTCTTCACTCAAAGATAGAATTGCTCCTAATGTAATAAATCCCCCATTGAGAGACCTTCCTTTTTCCATAATCTTACGTGGCATAATAAGTGTAGGATATGTCAGGTCTGCTTGATTATTAGTTGTGGGGAAAGGAGGATTGACTGTTTTTATTCCACCTTTACTTTTAGAGACTTTAGTATTAAGCCCTTTATTACATGTTCCAGTACAGGGGTAGTAAAACTACTCCAGTGCTCTTGTGGGCTTCAATATGTGGGCAGAAAAAAACGCCCCCTACAGGTTCGGCTCAATGAGCACATTAATAACATCAAAAAGGGTTTTAAACAACATTCGGTATCTGAACATTACCTCTTGGTCCATAACAAAGACCCCATCAATACTTTATTTTTGGGGATAGATAAGTATAATCAACATTGGCAGGGGGGACTCTCTGGTGAGGGGTATTTCTAAACTTGAGATGTCTTGGATATATAGTTTGAAATCATATTTTCCATTTGGGCTTAATGTTGAAGTGGATGTAAATGCGTTAATTAATAACTCATAATTTAACATATTAACTGTTAACTCAGTCTGAGGCTTGGGTAGTGTCCATACCATGTATCTGAGTTGAGGAATAGATAACCATAGAGGGGTATATGGTTTTTAGGGATGCCCACACTTTTGTGTGTGCTGGAGGAATTTCCTTTTTTTATTACTATTTTTGTACTAATATTTGTTTTTTGGTTCGTCCATCAGCCTTCTTGAGGGGATGCACTTGGTTTATATTCATCACTAGATGCCCCTCCTTTTAGGTTTATCTTCATTTTTGTTTAATTCTAATTTAATTATAGGGCCATTTTGATGGTTCCTTTGGTTTTGTTTTAGATAACGGGTTCCCTTTAAATTTTCAGTGAAGCAAGGGGGCTTGGATTACTACATTACCATCCTTTGGAAGAAGGCTTGACTCAAAAGCCTTTCAAAAGTGAAGGACTATTTGCCCTTAATATACCTACAGATCGTGGTTGTGGACTTATTCGAGAGACAACACATTTAGCCTTTGATGTTAAGGTGCTTTTATTCTATGACTTCATGTGCATTGAGGTATATGATTAAAAGCAGTTATGGTATCGTTTCCTTCACTTAAACTGGTGGCGATATTTGGCGCTTCTCGAGGCTCAGACCAAGGCATGGTATTTGTATTGCTATATAATGCAGTGTGGTCAGTATGCTGCCCGTACCCCAGGATGACGTAATTTATGAAAAAACGCATTGGGTTGTGGAAGTGCTGACGTCACTGCATTCATCTAACCTGGAAGAATGGGCAATATTGTGCTACCGACTGGCTTATGGAGATTTTATGCTGTTTTGCTTTACATTGATTTAAATGCAACCCTTTATTTAAATACATTTTGTAATGGTTTTACGCTATGCTGGAGTCTCTGTTGTAACATATGGGGGAGTATCTGAGTGTTGAGGATCCCCCAGGAGGCCCTTTGCCAATCCTATCATGTGGTGACCCTACAGCCCTGGTTGAGCGATACCCAAAAGGCATTTAAGGACCTGCATGGTCTTAGTATCGGGTAAGCAGACTACTTGTTTGGTGGTGGATTTTACACATTGGTGGTGGAAGGATTCACACTGAGTCACAAGGATCAGAACCACGAAGGATTATTCTCTGTTGATTTTGTGCACTGGTGTTTGTTATATTTGGACATTACTCAGCAGATAATGTTCACAATAATATAGCGCAAATTTATTTATTATTGTTACTGTGTCGGTGTCTATCTCACTTGCAAGTTGCTGCTTATGTTTTTGACATAATTAGCTCAGTTTAGTTTTTCGTTTTTCTATTATATGAAGATATCAATAGGGAGGTGGGTGGGGGCTGGGTAAAAGTTCATCTCATGATTTGCCTAGTAGCCTTTTTCTCTGGATCTAGTGATGGTTTTGAAATGTTGTTTTGACTAAACATACATCTTTATGCATTTTCTTTATTATATGCCCAGTCTGGATTTGCCCAGATTTCTGACATCCTTACTTTAACTCTTTATTATAAGCATTTTTGGAGCTCAGGGTTAAAAAAAAAAAAAAAAGCTAATGTTATACATCACATGTGTCAAATCTGGCCCCCCAGGCCCTTCCATGTGGCCCTTGCACCTCTTTTGGAACTGCGGCACCCCCCCCTTATCACCGGCGCCAACTTTTCTCAGCAGTCTGAAGCAGAGAGGAAGACAGAACTCCTCCATCAGATCCTGCGCTTCACCATGCAGCTGTAGAGAGGCTTGTCCCTGCCACCTCCCCCCTGTCTTAGCAGTTGGCATCAGGAAGGAAGATAGAGCTCCTTCTACAGATCCTGCATCTCTCTGTGCCACCACAGCCCCCTCTTGTCTTTGCCCCACCCCCCTTGGCTCAGCATCCAGCAGACTCCAACAGCTGACTCTGGTCCTCCTCCAGATCCTACATTTTCTGCTTCCCAACATCCACCCCCAACTTTTTCCTGGCAGCAGCACATAGTAAGGTGGGTGCACTGTGATGTAAGGGATGGTGGGGGACTCTTGATTTCTGATGGTGGGGGACTCTTGATTTCTGATGGTGGGGGCTCTTGACATCTGATGTAAAAGGGGGGTGGGCTTGGACATCTAGTCTTACAAATAGAACTGGTCCTTTGAGGGCAATCATAATGCTAATGCGGACTGCAATGAAATTGAGTTTGACACTCCTGTTATTATTGATGTCATTTAATGCCTCAGATTTTTTAAAATTGAAACTTCCTTATATTGATAATTAAACCCAAAAGCAAACATTTATTACATTGCAGCTTACCAATTCTTAGATATGATGGCTGCATTCATTTTCATTTTTAGGCCTTCTTCTCTTTCTTTTTATCTGGTGATCTGACCAGTAATTCTGCTGTTTTTCAAAAGAACAAGCTCTCTTGGAGATGTAGCAGTTAGAGGGTTGAGACTAACCATTTTCCACCGACAGTGGTGCTTACAACGATCTGCTTTTTTAAAATTTATGTAAAACCTTTATCCTAAAATGGAAAAAACTGTTTCCTGTAACAGCTTATAAAGTATTAGCTGGAGTGTGGCTTTTATTTGTTAGTGTATCTAAATCTGATAGTACATTTAACACTCCCCTACCCCCAGACTGACTATGCTGCTGTCCAAAGGGACCCCTCCATGCTCCTTCATCTAGAATGGGGGCCCTCTAATACAGGAGGTGTGTTACTGGCCAGATAAATAGATGAAAACATAGTGGAAAAGCCTAAAAAAGAAAACTAATGCAGCCATCACATCTAATGAATGGTTAAGTAAGAGGGAAGAGCGCCTCTGAGTGCAAGATAGTAATTTATTATAACGATGAAAACATAGTCACTTACATATAGGTAAGGGTAAAAGCGGGTGTCAGATCGCAGCAGTTTCGAGATGGAGTAAAGGGGGTTCGCAGAATCCTAGGAGGCCTTCTGGGCAGACAGCCAGGCCAGCTGACAGCTGTGAGTCCGGGCGGGCGGAGGACTGGGGCCGTGATTCGGGAACCGGGCGGCGTCTGACGTCAGGGCTGGAGAAAGCAAGATGGCGGAGTAAGCTTCACAACGCGTTTCAGAGTCTGTGCTAAACCCGGGCGGGGCATGCGCACTCCTTTTTCAGGTCACATCTAATGAATGGTAAGCTGCAAAATATAAACTTTTTGGTTTTGGGTTTAATACCACTTTACATTGTTTAAAAAGTAATCTTTGAAATGTAATTGATAAGAACTCCAGGTGTACTTGTAAGTAAGCAATCCCTAATTAATAAGTACAGTACTTTACATACTTTACAAAGCTGTGTACATTTTCTAATGCAAGAACTAAAACATTTGTGGTCTGTCTAATGCATCCCTTCAACATGGGTGTATTGTGCATTTTTTTTCAGCCCAATCATTTATCAACTGGAAAATTTAAGTACTCCAGCAATGAGCCACTTTTAAATTAACAACATTCTCTCGAATCTTGTTAATTATAATGCTGGGTAAAAGAAAGCTAATTGTTAACTTCTCAAATGCTAATTAATGGCATTTTAGCCTTGAGCGCCGAGCACTAGTCAAATTCTTTCAGCCACCCAGGAGTTGTCCTATTAGTTGAGAATAAGATGTTTTGTGCCAATTTCCGATGTTATGCAAAAAAGCATGAAGAGAAAAAATATAGAATTGTTCTTCCAGGCCTTGGATTTTTTTATACTCTTATAAAATATGAATGCCATGTATAGATAGGGTTCACCAGCATTGGATCTCTATAGATAATATCACTTTTCTGGGAATGAACAGTCTGAGCCAAGGTGATGTCTGCATGGACAAAGCCGACAAACCTTGGCTCAGACTCCTCTTTTCAGCAATGTAGAAGATGGAGCATGTAGGGTGTACTTCACCAATAACAAACATGGGCTACTCTGTCTAGCAAAATTGGAATATATTATACTATTTGTAAACACAAGAACAAAATGTAATAAATTGCAGCTTACCAGTCCTTACATGTGGTGACTGCATTTGTTTTCATTTTCCTTTATCGCACATCACGAGACACAGAGCAGGCTATAATCATGACTATGTGGGTTAAATGTCACCTAAAGGGGAATGGGTACTGACCGACTAATCAAACAGGAAGTCCTCCCCCATATAACCCCTGCTACACAGGAAGTACTTCAGTCTTTTCGCCAGTGTCTGTAAAGTGGATGGTCACTGATGTGCTGCATGTGCTCCTGGAGCATACTAAGAGGTCCAAAATGGTTAAGCTGTGAATCAGGGACTGGAGTCAGATTCATTTGGAAGGCTTTTAGCTAAAATGGATGGTACCGAAGCCTCGTTGGATAGGGAGAAGAATACTCATGGTTTTGCCTGTAATACAGTCTTCTGGTGCTGAACCCTAAATAACGAAACCCTATGCAGTCAAAATTCTGACCAAAGAGCTTCTGGCAGGGTGCTATACAGGTCCAAGGCAATGGACCCCATTGCAGGGAGGACCGAGACCTTGATGGTCTACATGACAAAGCCCGCCATGATGGGTGACGTCAGTAATTTATTCACTGCACCTGAGCAATGGATTATGGGGTGCTGGTGACATCAACTGGTAGAATAACAGTCTAGCAAATGAGAGGCTGGGGGTTCGAATACCCTGCCCAGCAGGTGATCAATATTAATTATGGATTTTAATAAAACCTATTAATTGCCCCCGCCCCTTCTGACGTGACATCAGTAATTTATTCACTGCACCTGAGTCTTAGGTTAAACAGCTGGCTCAGTGGTGTAGGTGCTAGAATAACAGGCTTACAAATGAGAGACTGTGGGTTAGATCCCCTGGCCAGCGGATGATTAATATTAATTATGGAAATTAAATAAAACCTATTAAATTAAATATGGATGCGGGGACTCGAAGTCCATTCGGCGAGCAGGCAGTGATCGTCAAACACGAAGCTCATCACTAGTCATGATTAGAGCCACCTGTGTGTCCCATGAAGTACGATAAAGAAAATTGGATTTTTTTTTACTTACTTACTTGTAAAATCCCCTTTCTTGGAGTATCAGGGGACACATAGGTTATTCCCCTCTTTCTGGAATTTCATTGCTTGCTACAAAACTGAAATACTTCCTTGTGTAGGAGGGGTTATATAGGGGATGACTTCCTGTTTGATTGGTCAGCCAGTATCCATTCACCTAAAGGTTGCACATAACCCATATAGTCATGCTTATAGCCTGTTCTGTGTCCCATGATGTACTGAAATTAGTTTTACCGGTAAGTAAGTAGAAAAAAAAATCAAATTTTTCTGAGCATGGGTAGTACCTGTTGATCTTATCAAAAATAGACGGCCCTTTTAACTTCCTGTGCTCGGAACGAATGCAGCCACCTTATATAAGGACTGGTAAGCTGAAATATATTACATCATCATATAATTTTCCAGTAAAATGCATTTACCGACTCTACTGGAATAATTAGAAACTAGTTAACATTATGTAAATCTCGCATACAGGTGAGCAGAAGCAGATATGAGATAAAATTAGTGCATGATACCAAGATAATGTCATTAAGAGGCATTTACCATATAACACAAGTATCCGCAGCCTCCACACTGGAATCTGTACATAGGGAGGCGTTCAATGACCTTTGCTCACAATGGAGGCCATTTGAAAGTCCTCAAGTATACCATAATGAAGCCATTGATGTTGACTTACTGAAGGCAAATAGACTGTGCACTTTGTAAGTGCAGTTGCTCCGGAGCGTAGTTAATGAGTTGAAACTTCATTTTGAATATATATATATATATATATATATATATATATATATATACCCAATCACATGCAAGGAAAATAAAAACCAACATTTTTGCTTGCACAAGATTGGATGATGTAAGTCAGCAGAACTTCCCCTCATTCTCATCTAAGCTCTGGAACAACTGCACTTGCAAGGTTCACAGTCTATTTGCCTTCAATAAGTCCACCCCATTGGGTTAGGTGCAAGTGTTCTGGGCCCAATCCAGATTGTCAGACTTAGAGAGCGACAAAAGCTGCTTGTATATGACTTTAAATAAGTGCAGAACCATAAACCATTGAGTGATAGAGAAGAGGAGAATACAATCTATAGTAGGGATTTCCAAGCTACGGCCCTCCAGCTGTTGCGGAACTACACATCCCAGGAGGCATTGTAAAACTCTGACATTCACAGACATGACTAGGCATGATGGGAATTTTAGTTCCTGAACAACTGGAGGGCCGTAGTTATGAGACCCCTGATCTATAGGATTCCGATATTTTTGTACATAAATTTTTTATTTATTTATTTATTTTTTTTTTTTATAGGGACTCTTGTGGAGGGATCTGGGGGTCTAAAAGACCCCAAACCCCTCCTCTGCACTTAAAAGCATTCAAAACACCAAGATCGGCTTTTTTTAATACTTTCGATTTTTTAAAACTGACGCCACTGGTTCCTGAGTAAACCAGAAGTGACGTCGTGTCTGGGTTACCATATTTGAGACCTGGCCAAAGCTGATTGTGGCGGACGTGGCAGCTGGTTGCTCAGGTCTCCCAGCGGGACTGAAGAACCTGGACAAGCGGCAATCGGCAGAAGACAGCGGGGGGGGGGGGATGTTTTGAATGCTGTCATTTTTTTTAATTTGGCTCTGAATATTCGGAAGTGATGTCATCACTTCTGGGTTTTTACATGGAGATCCGATCAGAGCCGAATGTGGTTTTGATCGGGTCTTCTCTTCGGCGACCGTGCAGGATGGTTGCCCGGGTCTCCTGGTGGGATGGGAGACCCGGGTGAGCCTCAGAAAGTGGTCGGAGGGGGGGATGTCCCCTCCCGCTCCTTGTAATGACAGCCGAGTGGCATCTCAGCCGCATCAGTTGTCATTACAAGACAACCGACCGTCAGCTATGGACGTCGGTACCGGGGTGATGCCTCTAGCTGCAGGCATCATTGCGGTACAAGCACTTTCCGAAATATCGGTCACCTTGGTGGCAGATTCTGATATATCGGGGAAAGTGCATATCGGCCCTCGATATATTGGCTTTTACGATAATCGGTCGATCTCTAATATTGATGTCCATAAAGTGCATTGGCATGTGCTGCAGCAACATGCATTACTACACCTCTCTTTAGGCTAGTTTCATATCCAGCTTGAAAAGAATCCTCACACACAAAGCCCGTTCCTCACATTTCCTTGTTTACATTCCTGTTTCCTGCAAGTAGATAGTTTAATGGTATTTGCAGTTCACAGTGTGAGTTACCTTACATTTCACTTACTGGGTCAAGTGGAGGAGATCAAGGGAATTTGATTGAAACATGAATAAAAGCATTTTCACTTCACAATGTTCTGTTTCTACAATGAGCCATTCTCTTAAAGACTTAAGAGCATTTATTTAAAGACATTTAAAGTTATGAAAAGACAGAAATTAATAGCTATGTTTTCCGCATCTGTGATATTTACTTACATACTGTATATAGTGCTCCAATGGATCTGTTAACAAAGAAAAAAAAAACACACCATAACAATAGTTCTTTCGGCATGCAGCTGTATAAATTGGCAATAACTGCTATTGTTGAAAAAAGGGATTCATTAACAGAGCATCAAGCGTACATGCATGTTTCCTTCAAAGAGAATCTATAGTCATTTTATTGTTGAACTGTCTACATATAAGAAAATCCACCCAGTTTACCTTCATCTAAATTCTGTGCATTCCAGATTCCAGAAAGTTCCTCGCCCATGCTGGACACCTCAGTACCTCAAAGCCTATTTTTTGGCTGTGATCCTCTTGCTAATGAGACCTTTTTACAACAAGCTTTTGGCAGCAAGGAGCCTGCAGCAGGGGTGTCAGGGAATACCATCGGGCACAGCAGGCACGTGCCTAGAGGCGGCAGATGCAAAGGGGTAATTTCTCCCTGTTGTTTGCGGTTTTCTAGTCTACTAAAAGTGTAGCACCCTCCTAGGTAGGTGCTAGGTAAAAGCATTGTTTGCTCCATCTGCTTATCAGGGGAGCCTGATCAGTAGTTTTGCCGTTTGCATATGTCCATGTGTGATTCACTTGGTCTGAGGGAGTGTCCCCATAGTGTCCAATAGGGGAGCATGTTGGACAGTGGAGTGGAGGAAACCCAGCCAGAGACACACAGGCTTTTGTGGCTGTCCCAGTGGGAGGGCACAAGTGCAGTGCATCCAGGGAATGGTCATAAAAGCTAAGGGCACATGTGACCCGGCGTCTTTGGGTGGGAAGCCAGGTCCCAGGAGGAGGGTGGCAGCTGCATCTCCTCCTGTCAGTGTGGAAAGCGGTCACAAGCGGTCGGCCTAGTGGAAAAGAAGTGTGGCGCTGAGCTAAGAGGTCCAGAGGATACTGATGGTGGAGCATGTGGCAGAGCAACCTGAGGAAAAACAGTATAAATGAGTACCAGGGAGCTTGCCAGGGGTCTGCCCAGGAAGGGGACCACTCTGGTGAGAGTCAGTAGACAGGAGCTTGCAGACACAGCAAGTGAGAAAGGGGGTGCCAAGTGAGGACCCTGAAGGTATAATACAACAGAATCACATTTACTATCTTCACTTCAGTGGCAAGGTGAAGCAGCGGCCCTGCCGCATTCTGCAGTTAGATGTCCTCCACTTGGTGCATAGTTCAAGTTGGGGTATCCCGCTCATCCCTTCTCCCATCCAAGTTCCAATAAAAACAAAAAAACAAATCCCCTGGACTGTTCATTGTCTGCGCCAAGTGTTAAAGCGATAGGATTTTACAGACTGTTGCTATGGGGAATCAAATCTCAGAAGCTCCCTAGGGGACAGTGCTACAAAAGGAATAGCCATCTATTTAAAATATTTACACATTATTGCAATAGTCTAAGCTGGGTGAGGACCAGGAAAAACAAGGAAATGTCCTGTGTAAAAAAAGTTACCCTAGCAGAGGGTGCCATAGGGTGAACATAGGTGTACATATATAGGTGTACATAGGGTGCCAAACACATGTGTTCCCTTTGGCCCCAGGAATCCTTCTTCTGTCTTATAAATATGTTAGCAAAATGGGTTCCCAGTTCCCAAATGAACACCAAAATGCTAAGGATGAAATGGTGCCCTGCAAGTGAACTTAAATTGAAATAACATGAGCAAAATATGGAACATCATGCAACAAACAGTTGATAATAAAGACAAAATGTGTTGTGCTATACAACAACTAAAGTGCAAATGCATGAAATAGATAAAAAATTTGAAAATTCAAAATAGGATATCAAAATATAAACATACAAATGCATATAGGTCTGAATAGCTCTGTCTATGTACTGCTTATGTGTTCAAATAAAGAGCAATCCTGCTTGTTAACCACTTGCCAACCGCCACAAGTACATATACTGCGGCGGTCACCCCCGGCCAGGCAAAGTGACGTACCGGTACGTCACTAGCCTGCCACTCGCTTGTGAGCCAATAGCGGTCGAAAACGTGCGCCCGCTGAGGCGCGCGCCCGTCCTGGCTCGTTCCCTAACAAGTCAGTGTGTGTGACCGGCGGACCCGATGTCCGCCAGTCACTCGCGATCGTTCACCGGGAAGGGAGAAAGGCAGGCGGCTAATGTAAACAACCGGCCTGTCATTCTCCTCTGTGTAAAAATGGAGATCACACGGTTCTACTATGTAGGACTGTTGATCTCTGTTCTTACACTAGTAGCCATGTCCAATCACAGTTAGAAACACGCCCCTAGGACACACTTAACCCCTCCCTCTCCAATACAGTTAACCCCTTCACTGCTAGTGTCATTTTTACAGTAAAAGTGCATATGTATAGCACTGATTACTGTAGTAATGTCACTGGTAACCCCAAAAGTGTCAAAAATGTCAGTCAAGGGTCCGATCTGTCCGCCGCAATGTCGCAGTCCCGCAAAAAAAATCGCAGATCGCCGACACTCGTTAAAAAAACAACAAAAATTACAAAAATCTTTCCCTTTGTTAGTAAACGCGATAACTTTTGCGCAAACCAATCAAAATACGCTTTTTGCGATTTTTTTTTTACCAAACATATGTAGCATAAAACAAATTGGCCAAAAATTTAAAAAAATTTTGATTTTTACATTTTTTTTGGGGGGAATTTCATATAAAAAAATGTGAAAAATATTGTTATTTTTGCAAAATGGATGCTCTTTTTTTGTTTATAGCGCATGATCAAAAAATCGCACAGGTGATCAAATACCACCAAAAGAAAGCTCTGTTTGTGGGAAAAAAAGGACGTCAAATTCCTTTAGGTACAACGTCGCATGACCGCGCAATTGTCCGTTAAAGTCACGCAGTACCGAATCGCAAAAAAGGCCCTGGTCAGGAAGGGGGTAAAATCTTCCGGGGCTTAAGTGGTTAAACAAATGCATATAGTGCTCAAACATAAATCAATTAATATCATGGTTGTGCTCACACATAATAATGGGCTTTTTGTTAGATTTGAAAATACGATCGACTCGAACATTGGTGTTCGTGTGTTCAGCGAACACCCAGGGCGCTTGGCGGGAAGTTTGCCCACCGACGAGCACCCCATAATGCACTGCGCGATCGCAGTACAATAAGTGCTTGTGATTAGCCAAAGCATGCACCTGACCTGTATGCTTTAACCATTCACAGCATAATGTCTTGTCAGACCCATGATTGGCCAAAGGCAGGGTGCCTTTAGCCATTAATGGCTCAGGGGCTAAGTCCACACCCCACACTATATAAGGCTGCTGCTTACATGGCAGCGGTGTATAGTGTGTGATAATAGAGATTAGGCAGGTAGTTAGTGGATAGTGTGTTGAGTATGATTAGTGCAGTCAGTGTAGTGTGCAGGCATACTTCACTTTTAAAATGTATGGATAGGTTGTAGTTCTGGGTCCCCTCTCAGCGTTCCCCAAGTTTGGTGTCCCTGTCACTTATTGTTTGTGAGCAGTGCCATGCCAAGCTGACCAATATTTCCCATAGACGCCAAAGAGCAATGAAAGCTGAAAATTGGTCTAGGCAGGAAGGGAGTGAAAGTGCCCTGTATTTAAGTGGTTAAGGGGAACCCTATGACAGAAAAAACTGACCCTTTGGGTCTGGTACAAGTTTTAAGGGGAACTCCACGTCAAAATAAAAAAAAATGGCGTGCCCCCCCCCCCCCAAATCCATACCAGACCCTTATCTGAGCAAGCAGCCTGACAGTGCCCCCACCTCCTGAACTATACCAGGCCACTTGCCCTCAACATGGGAAGGGTGCTTTGGGGTGCCCCCCCAAAGCACCTTGTCCCTATGTTGATGGGGACAAGGGCCTCTTCCCAACAACCCTGGGCTGTGGTTATGGGATTATGCAGGAGGGGGGGCTTATCCCGGCCCTGACACCCCCCCCCCCTATATGAATGGGTATCTGGTACATCATACCCATTCCCATTCACCAAAAAAACACAGGAAACAGTTCTTCAGAAGTCCTTTATTAAAAAGAAAAAAAAAATAGCGTCCCTCGATGTAAATCCATCGTCAATCCCGATGCCCTCCAGACCCAAAAAAAAAAAAAAAAAATGCTCTGCCTTGTAAGAGGCTAGCTTTTTGCTATTTTTTGGGGGGGGAGGGGGGGCATCCAGATTCTGATAAGCCCCCACCCGCATACCCTGACAATCACAGCCCAGGATTGTCAGGCCCTTGTCTCCATCGACATGGGCACAGGGTGCTCTGGGGTGGGGGGGCAGAGCTCCCCCTGCCCCAAAGCACCCACCCTACATGTTGAGGGCATGTGGCCTGGTAGGGTTCATGCTTGGAATAGGGTATGGATGGATTTTGGAGAGGGGGGTGGAAATTTTGGCGCTTTTTTTTGTTCCATTTTTTTTTCTTATCTGTATTGCCGGGAGTCGGCACATTAAGGGGACCCCCCAGGCACGATATTTAAAGCAATTTTTAATTTATATTGTTCCACTTTAAGCATCATTAAAATCACTGCTCCTTTAAAAATGATAGTTTTTAAAAAAATGTTTTGCATTGATACATGTCCCCCAGGGCAGTACCCGGGTCTCCATAAACTTTTTATGTCAATACCTTGCATAAAAGTCTTTAAAATTAGGACTTTTGATTTTTCATGTTCATGTCCCATAGACTTTAATAGAGTTTGCATGTTTGCTAGAACTTTTTCCCTGTTCGAGATGTTCTGGTGCAAACCGAACAGGGGGGTGTTCGGCCCATTATTACTCACAAAGACAGTTCAAACAAATCCCTCATGATTGGAAAAGTGCTTAGTGCAAAGTCCATAAAAAATGTTCAAAATGTTATAAAAGTTGCCAAGTTCCAGTGATCCAACCAAAGTGAAAGATACTCTCCACCCAGGTACGCACCCCCACTTAGAGGCTGCTTAGCAAATAATAAGACCTCAAAGATGGAGGTCTGGCTGCACTTTGGGACAAGACCCACAGGGATGGATGATTATTATAATCCAGGTCTCAGATGGAACACATCTGATTGGCCACACAATCCACATATGGAGCTCAGTATAAGGCAATAGCAAAGCACCTCATAGTGTAGTAGTTATAAAATCCAATGTGTAATAAGGTTAAAACTACTTACAAAATACAGGCAGAAAAATTGCATTAGACACATGTAATCCTGATCAATGCTTTGTGATGATGTCACTGCTGTAGCTCCACCCAGCACGTTTCGTCCGGAAGGAAAACGTCAATGCGGCAAATGAGTATAGCAGTTAAAAGTTATACTAAAAAAAAAAAAATGAGGTAAATGTTACCATAAAAACTCAAAATGTGTACTTACTAACCATGTTAGAAAGATGTATAAACTTACCTATTTTCAGCCCACTCCAATCCATTCATGTGTCATTAGTGGCTGCAGGGAAGAAGATGGAGCACACATGACAGATGGACCATTAGTGCCCATGGGTGATGTCACCTCTCCCAGAAATTCCAACCTTTGTTGAATGCTCACTCCTGCAGCTGCCCCTGGCTGACACAAGGGAGCTGGATCATGTGACTAGACCGGTCTGAAAATAGGTAAGTATTTACATATTTTTTTACACAGGTTAGTCACAGTAGGTGTTAGGAGTGGGAAGGGAGCATTTTTAAGACTAGTTAGGTTTGTCCTGGAATTCTACTGTAATATGAGCTTACCGGTCCTTAAATGACTTGCCTTTACTAGTTTTCCTTTGTTTAGGCCCCTTTTCACCTGCTAATGCTAACCCTGTGAAAGACATGCTTGTTGGCCTAGGGTGGCTATGCTTACTCCTCCTCTGTTTCCGTAATGAGAGCCACGGTTGCCACCCAATCTGGACTTCAAACATGTCAGCCTTTGTTCATCTCCATTACATTTTAAATTGGTGTGAAAAGTAAAACACATCACATTTTAAATTGGTGTGAAAAGTAAAACACATCACATCTAAGGACTGGTAAGCTGCAATATATTAAATTAGGAATCGACCGATTATCGGCAAAGCCACTATATTGGTGGCCGATATGCACTTTCCCCGATATATCGGAATTGGCCCCAGAGGTTACCGAAATTTGCCCATATTTCGGGAAAGTGCTTGTACCAGAGTGATGCCTGCAGCTAGAGGCATCACCCCGGTACCAGCGTCCATAGCTGACGGTCGGCTTTCTTGTAATGACAACCAATGCGGCTGAGAAGCTGCTTGGCTGTCATTACAAGGAGCGGGAGGGGACAACCCCCTCCTCCTGCCGCTTTCCGTGGCTCCCCCAGGTCTCCCGTCCTAACGGGAGACCCGGACAGCCTACCTCCATGGGCGCCAAAGAGAAAACCCGATCAAAGCCGCATTCGGCTCTGATCGGGTCTTCATGTAAAAACCCGGAAGTGATGTTATGACATCACTTCCAGGTACTCGGCGCCAGGTTAAAAAAAAATGACAGCATTCAAAACAGCCAAACTTGGCAGTTTTGAATGCTTTTAAGTGCAGAGGAGGGGTTTGGAGTCTTTTAGACCCCCAGATCCCTCCACAACAGTACCTGTGACAAAAAAAATATATATAACATTTTTTATTTTTAAATGTCCGAATTTGTCGGCCAATACCGATGACCAAAATATCGGTATCCGTATTGGCACTAAAAAAACGATATCGGTCAATCACTATATTAAATGTTTGTTTTAGTATAAGTTATGTTTTAAATAAATCATACATTTCTATCTTTTCTTGCACTTGTCTTTCTTCCAGTGGGCATCTCCTCTCATTATATTTACTTCATAACATTTTAAATGACTTGACATCAATATGATCTTTATTTCCCAGTAGGCCTATATCACTATTCAAAATAACATAGGAGGCCCAAAATAAGTAGCGGACCATGAACACTAGTCCCCATATTACTGTAAACCAGTGTAATGTATTTTATAACACACGTGTTATATAGATCTCTTGGTGAGATTAACATGAGGGGAATGCAGATACAAGAAACTGGCTAATAATATTACATTTTAATAGATTACATCTCATTTCCTTATGCTCTGCTACATCTGTTACAATGTAGCCCATAATGCATAATTCATCAAAAACAATATAGAACATTATTTGATGGATGGTGATAAAAACAAGTATTAAAAGCCTCCAGTGGAACAAAAACACGGGCAGTAAAGGGAGATCAGCGGCTGACCGAAGCTGGTACGTAATTGGTCGTGACTTCCCAGATGGTCATTGTAGGTGGCGAGAGAGGAAGAATCAGCTCTGATTTAGCTGAAGCCTGAACAACATCTGTCTTCCCTTTACGAAAAACACTGGAGCATGACGTTGTGTTGTTTTCTGGGGCTCTCTGGGGTGTGTAGTAAGTAGGGTTTATGAACTAGAAACAGCGTATCCAGCACAAGCTTTGGCAAACATTGTGTCCTGCTGTGGTCTCTTCTACTGATGCTCCTCATCATTGTGATTTAAAGAGAAACTCATTTTTAAAAGAAAACTCCACGCAAATATATAATAAGAACACGTAGCTCACTTGTGTGTTCTTTCCAGTGATTATATCATTTTCACCTCACCTTGTATATCTTTCATTATATGACGATGCCAAACAATAGATGAAAGTTGGAATCAAGCTTTCATTAACCACTTAACCTCCGGAAGATTTTACCCCCTTCCTGACCAGGGCCTATTTTGCGATTCGGCACTGCGTGACTTTAACGGACAATTGCGCAGTCGTGCGACGCTGTACCCAAATGAAATTGACGTCCTTTTTTCCCCACAAAAAGAGCTTTCTTTTGTTGGTATTTGATCACCTGTGCGATCTTTTGGTCATGCGCTATGAACAAAAAAAGAGCGTCAATTTTGCAAAAATAACAATATTTTTCACTTTTTTTTATATGAAATTCCTAAAAAATGTAAAAATCTAAATTTTTTAACATTTTTGGCCAATTTGTTTTATGCTACATATGTTTGGAAAAAAAAAATCGCAAAAAGCGTATTTTGATTGGTTTGCGCAAAAGTTATTGCGTTTACTAACTAAGGGAAAGATTTTTGTCATTTTTATTGTTTTTTTTTAAACGAGTAATGGCGGCGATCTGCGATTTTTTTTGCGGGACTACGACATTGCGGCGGATAGACCGGACCCTTGACTGACATTTTTGACGCTTTTGGGGGTACCAGTGACATTACTACAGTAATCAGTGCTATACATATGCACTTTTACTGTAAAAATGACACTGGGAGGGAAGGGGTTAACTTTATTGGAGAGGGAGGGGTTAAGTGTGTCCCTAGGGGCGTGCTTCTAACTGTGATTGGATGTGGCTATGTGTGTAACAGCACAGATCAACGGTCCTACATAGCAGGACCGTATGATCTGTGCTGTTACACAGGCGAGAATGACAGGCGGCTTTGTTTACATTAGCCGCCTTCCTTTCTCCCTCTCCACCCGACAATCGCGAGTGTCCGCGAGGGTCCGCCGGTCACACGCGCGGGCTTCTTAGGGTACGAGCGGGGGCGGGAGCGCACCTCCGCGGCGCGCGCTCGCCCCCTATTGGCTCCCAGACTAGTGACGTACCGGTACGTCACTTTGCCTGGGAGGGGCTGACCGCCGCCGCATATAGTCGGGCGGCGGTCGCCAAGTGGTTAATGACCAGGCCATTTTTTGCGATTCGGCACTGGGTTACTTTAATGAAATAATTGCATGGTCCTGCAAAGCTGTACCCAAATACAATTGGTGTACTTTTTTCTCACAATTAGAGCTTTCTTTTGGTGGTATTTGATCACCTCTGCGTTTTTTAGATTTTGCGCTATAAACAAAAAAAGAGCGCCAATTTTGAAAAAAAAAACTGCCCTATTTTTTACTTTCTGCTATAAAACATTCCCAATAAAAAAATGTTAAAAATTAAATATTTTTTATCAGTTTAGGCCAATTTGTATTCTGCTACCTATTTTTGGTAAACAAAATACCAAAAAACTTATTTTAATTGGTTTGTGCAAAAGTTATAGCGTTTACAAACTACGGGATAGATTTTTGGACTTTTTACTTATTTATTAATTTTTTTTATTAGTAATGGCGGTGATCTGCGATTTTTAGCAGGTCTGCGACATTGCAGCGGACAGATCAGACCCCTAACATTTTTGACTCCCCACTGACAGCTGAAATGTAAACAAAACAATGCCGGTAATACAAAAAATGTTTAAAAAAAAGCAGTGTAGGGGTGCCACATGCCCGCAACACACCATTTTTTTTTCATTTTGGCACATTTGTGTATTATCAGCATTGTTTTGTTTACATTTCAGCTGTCAGTGGGGAAGTCATCGGTTGTTAAGGACACGACAGCCGGCTTCCCGGCCCACTGCTTAACAACAAGCTATTCTTCACACAGAATTCAAATCTGTCAATTATTTTTCGACCGATCCAAATTCTAATCATTCTGAAAACTTGGAATTCGCTGGAAAACGAATAACAAACATTTTTTTTTTATGGATTTTAACAAAATTTGTTACTATTCGTTACAATTTTTCATCCGAAGATTCAAAAACATCCGAATCTCCGAATAATCAGAATTTCTCCTGAATTTGTATTTGGACCGAAACAAATTGCACATGTCTTCTAAATAATGGTTAGGCAATCCCACAAGCTGAATAAAGGGGTAATAATATATTTCACAAGTAAGCCTGCAGAATTTTTATTATCTTCTTGCAAAAATCTTCTAATCCTCTTGTATTGACTTGTCTTGTAACTGTAATGTCTCCCTAAAGGGCTCTTTCACACGGGCGGTCCAAACAGATCCGCCTGTCAGTTTTTTAGGTGGATCTGATCGGATCCTTCATGCAGCTCTATGGGGCAGCGGATGTCAGCGGAGACACCTCTGCTGACACCCGCTGACACCCGTATCCGATCCTGTCCGTGAAATATGTACGGATGGAAACCCTATTTTTCCATCCGTTCATGTATCGGATCGGATCAGGCGGTCCGCTCTCATCCGATCCCCCATAGAGAGCAGCGGGGGCTGTGACACCTCTCTCTCCGCACTGCAAGCGGAGACGGAGCTGTCATCCGCCAGCTCAGCGGGGATCGCGGATCGATCCCCGCTGAGCAGCACGGATCCGCCTACGGAGGCGGACCGTGTGAAAGAGCCCTTACTTTATAAAGTGATGTGCCAATTACTAAACCCATAATAATAAAAATAATAATAATAAATAAAGTCTAAATATTCATATCCTTGCATCAACTAATTCAGAACTGGTTTTATTAAGAGAGGCCTAGAGAGGTCCGAGATAAACTCACTGTGAGAGCTATACTGTATAAGGCCAGTTTTGGTTATCTCACAGATTACATTAACCACTTCCCGACCGACCGCCCGCCGCAGTTATACTGCGGCAGGGGCGGCCCTCCTGCGCGAACCAACGTAGGTATACATTGGTCACGCGCCTGCAGCTAGGGGACGAGCGTGTGCCGCCGGCGGCGCGCTCCCACCCCCGCTCGGCAGCAGGGACTCCGATGCACGGGACAGGCGGCTCCGATTGCCGCCGGACACCCGCGATCGTTCCCCACTGATAGAGAAGAATGGTCAGCTGTTGTAAACACAGCTGACCATTCTTCTCTCTAAAATGATCACAGAGCGCCTTCTATATAGGAACACAGGTCTCTGTGATCATTTCACAAGCCACGCCCCCCACAGTTAGAAACACGCCCCTAGGTACACATTTAACCCCTTGATCACTTACTATGTTAACCCCTTCCCTGCCAGTGTCATTAATACAGTAACAGTGCATATTTTTAGCACTGATTACTGTAGTAATGTCACTGGTCCCCCCAAAAGTGTCAAAAATATCAGTCAGGAATCCAATCTGTCCACCGCAATGTCGCAGTCCCGCAAAAAAATGCAGATTGCTGCCATTACTAGTAAAAAAAACCATTAAAAATGACATAAATCTTTCCCGTAGTTAGTAGACGCGATAACTTTTGCGCAAACCAATTTAAAATACGCTTATTGCGTTTTTTTTTTTTTTCCAAAAATATGTAGCAGAAAACAAATTGGCCTAAAATGTTAAAAAATTTTGATTTTTAATTTTTTTTTGGGGGGGGGGGGGGATTTTATATAGCAGAAGGTGAAAAATATTGTTTTTTTTCAGAATTGTTGCTCTTTTTTTATTTATAGCGCAAACAATAAAAATCGCAGAGGTGAGCAAATACCACCAATAGAAAGCTCTATTTGTGGGGAAAAAAAGACATCAATTTAATTTTAGTACAGTGTCGCACGACCGCACGAGTTTTTGTTAAAATAACGCAGTGCCGAATTGCAAAAAATGCCCTGGTCATTAAGGGGGCAAATCTTCCGGCTCAGAAGTGGTTAATATACTGTACATACTTCAGAGGCACCATGTAAATCATGTTTGGTTTGCCCATATGTTTGCCAAGATATGTATTTGAGAATACTGTTATTGTCAATGTAGGAAGCAATTTTTTATTTTGGTCTTATTAGCTAGCTAGCAGGGCTAAATGCTGGGGAACTTTAGGTCTGGCTCTCTGTATAGACACTTTGATAAATGAGGCTTTAATGTCCTTCTCGCTAGTTATGGTTCCTTCCTTCCACAGCGTACTCACATTGGATACATTGGTCAGTGAACTGCACTTTGAGATGATAGCATACATGTTTCTTTTATTCCAGATGGCTCACTGTGACTTTAAACAGAGTGACTATTAAGTAGCTGCAGGCGGCGGTGCCAATGAAATGCCTCCCCGGTTCCAGAACATCGTTGGAGTTGTACGGAATGTTGTGTAGCCGTAAATAATGGAAGGTGTCCAGCCGCGTCTAATAATGCAGTGAGGCTTTTCATATTGAACACCTCGCAGGATAATAACACACATAAATATCGGCGCTGCTATCCACATTTTAACTCCTTGCTAGCAAAGAAAATGTTTTCTGATAAAGCTCAAGGCTTTATAAGACTGGAGGTAAATCCCACCAGGCACCAAATAGTGAAAAGCAAAGTCATTTCATATTTATCCACTTCTGGACCGGAAAGATTTACCCCCTTAATGACCAGGCGATATGGCACTGCGTTATTTTAACTGACAATTGCGCGGTCGTGTGACGCTGTACCCAAATAAAATGTATGTCCTTTTTTTCCCACAAATAGAGCTTTCTTTTGGTGATATTTGATCTGATTTTTATTTTTTGCGCTATAAACAAAAAAAAGAGCGACAACTCTGAAAAAAAAACAACAATATTTTTTACTTTCTGCTATATAACATTCCCAATAAACAAAAATTAAAATCAAATTATTTTCATAATTTTAGGCCAATTTGTATTTGACTACATATTTTTGATTTAAAAATTCCCAATAAGTGTATATTGATTGCTTTGCGCAAAAGTAATCGCGTCTACAAACTAGGGGAAAGATTTATGTCATTTTTATTTTTTTTACTAGTAATGGCAGCGATCAGTGATTGGCTTCCCCTGCGGCGAATGGGCATGCACGTGCCCCCCCCCCTAGCAGTCCCGCAAAGCGACATACAGGTACGTCGTTCCACGGGACAGAGCCGTTTCACGGGACAGAGCCAACCTGCCGCAGTAAAACTACAGAGACTGGTCGGCAAGTGGTTAGAAAACATTGTAATCAGTTTAGGGTTGGAGGATGTACATTACACATCGGTGACTTACACCGCATTCCATTTACATTTTATTATTGTCTTTCAGGTAATCATACCTATGTTATTTTTTCTTTGTATGTTATGCACCTATATGTGACTAATTTCTGGTCATATTCCCTTGTATATTCTTATCCTATGATTTGTTTTTATTTACTATCAATAAAATTATAATTTATTTACCTTGAACCTATACAGTAGTATAGGGAAGAACCCTAAGGCTGCATTCACACTTGAGCGTAGCGTTTTCGCGCAGTTTTTACCGCGATTTTACCGCGATCTTTACCGCGATTTTCAGGCATTTTTTCAGGCGTTTTTGGAGGCAGGCATTGACATCTATCAAAAACGCTGGTAATCAGCCCAAAAAGAAGCTCATGTATTTTTTTCAGCTACAGGCATTTTGCAAAACGCTCAGATGTGAACAGGGGCCATTTAAATGAATGGGGTTTTTCTTGTTGGGCGTTTTGGAATGTTTTTTTTTAGCGTTTTTGGAGCTGAAAAACGCTCAAAAACACCCAGGTGTGAATGGAGCCTAAAGTATGGGTTAGGGGGACCCAAAGGCCAAAAATCCTCCAAACCTAGAAATAGAAAAGAAAAAGACAAGGCCAGAGGTCCGACGTGTCCACATGTTTTACCTTATTTGGAAGTGTGGTTGCCTACATAGTCCCATCCCTAGGGGGATCCTTTGTTTTTCACTTTGCACAGGGACGATGACAACCCACATCCAGGGTTTCCAGTAACCGGGGACTCTCTACAGTTTTGTGGCACATTCATTTCAATTTAAAAAAAAAGTCTTAATTGAATGTTTTTTCTTTATAGTAATGTTTTGTTATAATTGGCTGTGGTATCTGTACTATTTTATCCCGTCCAGGGCAGTCTTGTATCAGATCAAGCCTGGACTGGGAGTTAGAAGAGACATTGTAAGGGTCAGTCGGGGTCGGTTTTAATTAATTAACTTATTTTTTACATGCTGAAGAGTTAAAAAAAAACTTAAACTGAAATTCAGGAACAAGAGAATAACCTTGCTGTAGGATCCCCTAGCCTGCAAGGGTTAGATGCCCATTTTGTCTAATGGAAGATAAAAAAAGACTATACAGTAAACCCCCGCTCCATCGCGGTTCAGTTTTTGCGGTCCCGGTATATTGCGTTTTGTTTTGTAATGTTATTTTACTATATAAATCATTAAAAATGAAATGTTTTTGTGTTTTTCCATAGCTCTTGCTATGTCTCTCAGTATCTTTTATGTGTTTAAATAAGTTTCTATTGTTTTAAAAGTGTGTTTAAAGACCTTAAAATGCTTTTACACGTACAGTGACAGTAAAAAAACATGCCTACAATGCATTTTAATAGGGTTTTTCTATTTCGCGGATTTTCACTTTTCGTGGCTGGGTCCGGAACGTAACCCCCGCACTGGAGGGGGGTTTACTGTACTCACTTTACTCCTCCAAAGCTGACCATTTCCCCAAAGCTGTTCCAATATTTGCAGGCATGCTAACGTCATCAGGAACAACACAGGACCAGCAATCCTACATTGTAAGTGAGAAAGCTGAAGCAGGGCCGGACTGGGAATTAAAACCAGCCCTGGAAATAATTTCATACCAGCCCCATAGAATTATTATACCAGCCCAACAGCATACCAGCATATTTAAAGATTGTATTATATATAGATAAGACAGATATGAAAGCACATAGGGCTTTGGATATATAAGAGCAAATACTGGTTTAAAGTGGTAAAAGAACAGTTGCTTTGGCGATATATTGCCAGAATAAAGAATAACCTTTATATCAATGCCCCCTTACATTTTTGTATTTACTCCCCCCTTACATTACTGACTGGCCTGGCGGTGCTCTCACTCAGACTGGCCTGGTGGCGCTGTCATTGTACTCCTCTCAGGTGCATCTTGCAGGGCTCAGTCAGTCAGCTACAGCTTGGTGGATCTGGTTTTATCCTATAGTCTCCTCTCCACAGTCCACACATGTCTGACTTCTCACATGATCCCCATCCAGGCGGCACTCCCACTCTTGACTCCTCTCAAGACTCCCCCTCAGAGACTGCAGACATGATAAAAGACAAGAGATAGTCAGAGGTTGTGGACTCGATACAAGAGATGGTTAGAGGCTGTGGACATGGTACAGGGGATGGTCAGAGGTTGTGGACTTGATACAAGAGATTGTTAGAGGCTGTGGACATGGTGCAGGAGATTGTCAGAGGTTGTGGACTTGATACAAAAGATGGTTAGAGGCTGCGGACATGGTACAGGGGATGGTCAGAGGTTGTGGACTTGATACAAAAGATGGTTAGAGGCTGCGGACATGGTACAGGAGATGGTTAGAGGTTGAGGACATGATACAGGAGATGTCAGAGGTTGCGGACATGGTACAGGAGATGTCAGAGGCTGCAGACATGGTACAGGAGATGTCAGAGGCTGGGGACATGGTATAGGAGATGTCAGAGGCTGCGGATATGGTACAGGAGATGTCAGAGGCTGCAGACATGGTACAGGAGATGTCAGAGGCTGAGGACATGGTACAGGAGATGTCAGAGGCTGGGGACATGGTATAGGAGATGTCAGAGGCTGGGGACATGGTATAGGAGATGCCAGAGGCTACAGACATGGTACAGAAGATGTCAGAGGCTGCAGACATGCTACAGGAGATGTCAGAGGACATGCGGACATGGTGCAGTGAGGGAAAAAAGTATTTGATCCCCTGCTGATTTTGTACGTTTGCCCACTGCCAAAGAAATGGTTAGACTATATTTTGATGGTAGGTTTATTTTAACAGTAAGAGACAGAATACCAACAATAAAAAAGAGAAAAACGCATTTCAAAAAAGTTATTAATTGATTTGCATTTTAATCGTCCCTTTGATGCAGTGAAGTTGTCCTGTCCTATTAGCAGAGAAACACCCCAAAGCATAATGTTTCCACCTCCATGTCTGATGGTGGGGATGGTGTTCTTGGGGTCATAGGCAGAATTCCACCTTCTCCAAACATGGTGAGTTGAATTGATGCCAAAGAGCTTGATTTTGGTCTCATCTGATCACAACACTTTTACCCAGTTCTCCTCTAAATCATTTAGATGTTCATTAGCAAACTTCAGATGGATCTGTACATGTGCTTTCTTTAGCAGGGGGACCTTGCGGGCCCTGCAGGATTTCAGTACTTTACGGCATAGTGTGTTACCAATTATTTTCTTGGTGACTTTGGTCCCAGCTGCCTTGAGATCATTGACAAGATTCTCCTGTGTAGTCCTGGGCTGATTCCTCACTGTTCTCATGATCATTGAAACACCACATGGTGAGATCTTCCATTTCAGCCTATTTTAGGGCTGCCTGTAAATGCCCATTACGAGCAACGGCCCCCATAAAAAATATGGCTGCGAGCCAACATGTTGACTGCGCTGCTCTGAAGCTAGCCAGGCTCAGGAAAGCCGCACATGATTGGCCATTTTTGGGCAAGCGGGTGCATGTGCAGTGATGTAATGGCATTGAGTGGCGCCATTTTTAAATATAAGGCACTCGCCTTACAAGTGCCCATCAATGCAGCCTGATCAGTGCATGGGGATTAGAGAGCGGAGAGCAGCCGGATCACACAGATCAGGGATCTCACCAATGGGACGTGTGACGTCTATCAAAGGAGCCCTTCCAGGAGGCGGGACTTCGTATGACAGTGGCCGCCAGGTAATTAATTAAAATCCATGCTGTGTCACAGTGGGAGATCCCTGCTCTGTGAAACCAGTGGTGCTTGACCCCCCTTCTCCAAGGCAACCCCACAGTTGGGCCGCAGCTGCCCCTGCCCAGCCGTACCCATGGTATGGCCATCGCTGGGCGCCCTCGCTCTGCCTCAGCTTGCAGCGCCTGGGCGCAGTGCACCCTGTGAACCCACCCAGATTAGGCCCTGGTTGCAGCCACAGCTCAAAGCGGCCCCAGGACAGGCTGCCTACCAGGAAATTTCCTGCTATCCCGGTAGGCCAGTCCAGGCCTGCGCTGAAGGCATGCCTACAACTTGGAGCATTGGAGCTGGCAGAATAGTGCCAGCTTCTATGGAAGTGAGGGATAATATAAGAATAATTACTTTTTCTGTTCCCCCTTGCATTTAAAGTGAATGTAGACAATCATTCAGTTTAAAATAGAAATTAAATGCAAAACATTTTTGTTTATATATAAAAAAAACATTATTATTTTTATTTTTTCTCTTTTTTTATAAGTGATCACATTCCCTCTGTGCCCAGCTGCATGAGAGCTGGGGGAGGAGAAGCAGCAGCACACTGATCTTCTTAGTGAATGGCTGTGCAGCAAGTCTGATCATTGGAGGAGAGTATACTGATTTCCCAGCAAAGCTAAAGAACTGACCACGGTGTGCTCTGCTGCTTAGTGTGGTCAGTTTTTAATAGAAAAGCAGAGGGACTGGCAGGGATTTCACACAAAGGAAGCAATATAAAAAGAACAGGATAATTTCTCATACAAGTACATGGTACAGCAGGCACATATCAAGAATATGAAGAGTTGGTGTAACAAACACTTTAACCCTTGCAGTGCTGTGGGACCCCGACTACAAAGGTCTTTTTTGTGAAGTTCAGTTTTAAAATATACAGGCAATCTTTTATTTAAAAAAAAAAAAAAACTGCTACAGCTTTAATCACTTGTCAACCTGCCGCTGTTCATATATTGCAACGGGGTGGCTCCTGTGTACCTGTATGTTGCTGCTTGTTTCTGCTCCAGGTTTCACCCCCCACCCACCTACTCCCCTGTGATTTGACACAGCGGGAGTTTGTCAGCCGATCTTGCCCAATGATTACTGGGACCTGCTGGTCGGCTCTGCCGAATCACAGCCCAGATACCTGTGTTGATGAACAATACAGGACTCCATACACAGGAACATATTGCTTTGTTTCTTTTTTCTGCAAAGCAGGGAAAATAAACACATGGATCTGTATTAACCTCCCTGGCGGTATGATTCTGTCAGGAATTCTGTACCAAAAGCGGTACAATTTTTTTCATGGAAATTTGGCATTATGTATTATAGGCCTACAATTCTTAGTAATTACTGGCTTAAACCTGACCAAAACAAGACTCTAGTAGACATCCCAGATGTGATAAATTTGAAACACAAATGCATGAATTATAATCGAATCAATAATATTATTTTATTATATAATATATATAATAAAATTATATTATTGATTAGATTGATTAGATTATAATTCATGCGTTATATATTATATATATATGTGTGTATATATATATATATATATATATATATATATATATATGCATGAATTATAATCTACTCAATAATATAATTTTATATATATATATATATATATATATATATATATATATATATATATATATGTGTGTGTGTATATAGGTATATATATATATATATATATATATATATACACATATATACATATATGTATATATATATATATATATACATATATATGCATATATATATATATATATATATATATATACATACATACATACATACATATACATATATATATATATATATATATATATATATATATATATATATATATATATATATATATATGCATATATATATATGCATATATATAATATAAAATGTGTTTGTGTTTTGTGCAATGTTTTTTTTTTTTTTAATTTCCCTCCCTAGTTCCGCTCCCATGCAGCATTGCTGCTGCAGGGAACGGAACTAGGAAGTCCTCCTACCGACAGACGAGCGGCGGAGATCTCGGCTGGCGGTCACAGCAATGAGAGCTCATCGCTGGATCGCCAGGATAAGGTAAGACACTCCGCTGCGCTGTCTGCATAGCTCTGCCCATTCACCCCGAGCGTGACTCGGGGATACCGATAATAGCAGGAAATTCCTACCCCGAGTCAAGCTCGGGTTTACCGCTAGCGTGGTTAAAAAGCAGCACATATTACACACAATACACATTGTTGGGCACACAATTAACTCCCCTAGATCAGTGGTTCTCAATTCCGGTCCTCGGGACCCACTAACAGGCCAGATTTTAAGTATTACCTTGGGGGATGCAGACTAGAATACCACAATCACTGAGCAGCAAATGAGATCACCTGTGATGTAATTTAGTTATCTTGCAAACCTGGCCTGTTGGTGGGTCCCGAGGACCGGAGTTGAGAACCACTGCCCTAGATGTTAACCCCTTCACAGCCAGTGTCATTAGTACAGTGACAGTGCATATTGTTTCCACTGATCACTGTATAAGTGTCATTGGAGATGTCAGTGGCAGTTAGTCAGTTCCAAAAAAAGTGTCAGTTAGTGTCAGATTTACCACCACAATCATTGATCATTGATCACCGCCATTACTAGTATATATATAAAAAAAAAAATCCAGTACATATACCATCACGTAGGTGCTATAACAATCAATTAATATACACTTATTGAGATTTTTTTTTTTTTTTTTTACCAAAGACATGTAGTAGAACCCTAAATTTGCCCTAAATTTATGAAGAAATTTAAGTTTTTTTGAATTGGATATGTTTTATAGCAGAAAGTAAAAAATATATACTGTATATATTCAATAAATTAAATTCAGTCTTTTTTTATTTATATAATACAAAATAAAAAACCCAGTGGTGATCAAATACCACCAAAAGAAAGCTCTATTTGTGTGAAGAAAAAAATATCAATTTAATTTGTGTACAGTGTAGCATGACCACACAATTTCCAATTAGAGTAGTACAGTGCCAAATAGCAAAAAAATGACCTGGTCATGAAGGGGGCCTTCTGAAGCTTAACCACTTGCTAACCACAATATGTATATATGTTGCGGGCTGCAAGTGGTTTACTGGGGTTATGGCTGAAGATGTCAGCAATAACTCCAGTAACGTTTTTTGCAGGAGACGGCTGACTTTCTCATGAAACCAGTCTTAGTGGCTCAGGAGCTGCTGGGCCAGTTTCCGAAGGGGTGGGAGGGGACTCCCCCCCCCCATCTCCACCAATCATTGGTGCTTCTCGGGCTTACCATTACTGCCGTTTCACCCAAGAAATGAACTGATGCGGCCGTCTGGTCCTATGAGCTATCAAAGAGTTAACACTCTTTGATGGACTATATGGCCTTGGAGGACCGGAGCGATGTCAGACTCTTGATGTCACTCTCGGTCCAGGTTGAAAAAAAAAAATGCATTCAGTGGCTTGATGATCATTTGTCAAGTATACTCTTACTGGTTGTCCATAATCAATCCTCTGTATTCCTGTATGACATCCTTGTGGGATGGCTGAATGGAAACTAGTGATCAACTGATATTGGTTTTTCATTGCGGATACCGATACTGATATTTTGGCCAATGCATATCGGTATCGGCCGATATTGGCCGATATTTTTGTACATTTTATTATTTTTTTTTAAATCATTTGACAGGTACACTTGTGGAGGGATCTGGGTGTCTAAAGGACCCCAAATCCCTCCTCTGCACTCAAAAGCATTCAAAACACCAAGTTTGGCTGTTTTAAATGCTGTCGTTTTTTTAAATCTGGGAGGAATGACATCACTTCCGGGTTTTTACATGGAGACCCAATCAGAGCCAAATGCGGCTTTAATCGGGTCTTCGGCGGCCGCGCAGGCTGGTTGCTCGGGTCTCGCGGTGGGATGGGAGACCCGGGCGAGCCGCGGAAGGCTCTCAGCCGCATCGGTTGTTATTACAAGACAGCCAACCGTCGGCTATGGACGCCGGTACCGGGGTGATGCCTCTAGCTGCAGGCATCACTCTGGTGCAAGGTAATACATTATTGGCTGCTTTATCCTTTATACCATATGTCTGAGGGTGATCGTCAGATCCCATGATTAATGAGACACCTTGTTAGAGGTTGGACAAGGAGGAGAAGATAGTGTTTCGTTGCAGTATCTAACAAGCGCTTATTGTCTGCAGTTTGGTAAGAGACCAATTTGGGTGTTTTTCACTTGGAGATTGGAAGCACCTTGGGATTGTTGTGTTTTCAGTTTATTTGCATCATAATCTGCACCTTATTTTCCATCTGGTAAGGAGGAATTTCACCTTGGTGGTGGGCTTACACATCGAATTGAGAAGCATTGTTTTCATCTTTTCACCAGCTTAAGCCATCACTTATGGACACTTATGAATATTTGCATTTATGAATTTTTGTATTTATTTTGTTTTGCATTTTTCACGAATATCTATTCATTTGTGCATTTGTGTCAAACTTTCACACATGAATACCCTTGAATAAATTTTATTTGTTTGGGTAACACACCCTTTTTTTAGCGAACCTTATAACACACATCACTCTGGTACAAGCACTTTCCGAAATATCGGTCGATAACTAATGAAAATGGTTAAATATATATGTACGTTGCAGGTCTGCTGTGCAGGGAACTGAAGCACATAGTGTACCTGCAGCAGCTTCCCAAACCTTCCTGTCATGCACAGATCTCAGCCATTTTAACTTCCTGAAGCTTGCTTGCACCTTTCTGCAAACTATGCATTCTATTGGACAATGAAGCTGTCTATAATAATGATGGTGCAATAGCAAAATGGTCTGCTATTTGGCCAGGTTTGGGAAGCTCCTGCAGGTATGTTCAGCTCATACCTGCTTGCCAATTTCCAACCAGTGACAAAATCTCTTGAATAACGACATTGTGATCACACCACCTTTCAAGCTGAACTAATGTTCCAGTATTTTCTACCCTGAGAGTGCCTGGATAATACTTGTATGTCCAAAGTCTGCGGGCTGCTTTATGCCGTGTCTCCACAAGTACATTTAAGCTTTAAATTTCTCCAATGTGACTGGACTGCACCCTTTAAAAATTTCATTAAATCAACCATTTGGTCTAAATACAAGATGATTATCTGCTGGGCGGTAAGACGATAACCTTCCCCTGTCATATAATAAAAGAAGTAACTAAGTTACAGTGAGGAGATTGACAATGAAAAAATTAGCGGTTGCTGCACAACTTGCTGTGGCAGAGGTCCACTCTCACCCCAGGGCAGGAATTCCAAGTGTGAAATAAAATAAAGCTGAATTTAACAAATCGTTTCTTACCAGAGGAGAGGTGTGAATTCCTGATAAGAAACTAAACGTATGAGGTCAGCGTGGAGATTAATATAAAACTATCCCCCACCCTCCTTTTCTGTCCTTCTGTGACGAGGCAAGGAACAACACAAGAAATTATCAGTGAAAGGAGAGAGCGCTTCCAGGCCTCCAGAGTAATATCAAATTCAACAATACAGGAGTAGTCTCAGCCAGCACTCCGATTATCATTGAAATACAAGCCTTGCTCTCAGTAATAATACCGACACAGTTTGCACTGTGCGGCTATTAACTTCTTTTTTATATTTTATTTTTTAATGAACTTCTTTCAGAACTTTTGATCTTCTGCCAAAAAGTTCAAGGTCATAGTATGGACTTTATTGGATGATTTCAAAGACAGGTTTGAGATTTTGGCCTTTTATTCTCCTTTTTATTGTTGATAAGATAAAGTCAAGCCAACTTTAAAGTTAACCTGATCATCCAAAATTTTGTCTTTTATGTCAAACAGATAGTTTATGACTGTTCTAAAAGTTATGCTCCTAAAAATCCTGTGGCTCTACCCCTGTCGATTTAACAGGTTCTTTCCCAAAACAGTGCAGAGGCAGCAAGGCACACAGCAACAGCCCCTTCACTCCAGCTCAGTAAACAATATAGGGGATTGTGACGGTACTAACCGTCACTATGCGTGACGGATCACCCTGTCCCTGGATTGTAAACCCCTTCGTGTCATTTTCCTATGAGTTTGGGACATTGCCCTTTTATTGCATTTTATTTTCCCTTTATTCATCCTCTGAACAACTGAAGATGGCATGACTCATGGCATTGAGTTAATGTAATGTAATGTTACAGCCCACCCCCCCTCCTGTTTCTGTGTCTAAGTGTGTGGATTCATGACACAGACAATGGTCTGGGCTGGAGACATCTCTCCGCAGGGGGTATGTATTAAGACTGACTGTTTCAATGTACAAATGTTCTGTTCCCATTGGTTGGCCCTTGTCCCCTCCCCCCCCCCCTGTGGCTAGGCTAATGGGAAGTTTCCCTAACTGTGTGAAAAAACTGTATGTCTTGGAATTTAATAAACAGTTCTTGTTTAGACTCACAGCATAGAGTGTCATCTCATGTTTGTGGGAGAAGGCTATACCAGCTCTATCTCCCTTCTGCTTGGATCGCTAAATCCCTAGCTCTGGTAAGAGCGGTTCCTGCTCCACTCTAAAGCATCCCTCACACTAGGGAGGAAGAGAACATCTCTGGCGGCGAAACCCCTCTTTCCATCGGGGCATCCGCAACAGGGATGTATCCTGAGTATTTATTGCTGAATAAACTTGTAATAGGATGAGGACAATGGGAAATGGGATGCTCCAAAACACTCAAGCACAATTGTGCAGAGGATACCTCTCTCAAACAGCAGTAACACAGTCTCTGTCAGGTACGCAGGCACGAACCTCCTCTTTGTCCATTTAATGGCTAACAGGCATTTGCCAATGCGCGATGGCCTATTCAATGGCTAACAGGCGTTCGCCAATGTGCGACGGGCCATTCTATGGCTAACAGGCGATCACCAATGTTCGTAGGCGAGTGCGCATGCGCATGCAATGACCTTTTTGGTCTTGACGTCCAAACGGCCTATTTAAGGGTGACTAGTTCATTTAAACGTTGCTGTCTTGTCTGCAGCTTCTCCTGTGTTCCTGAACCTGAGACCTGTTGTATCCAGTGTGATTCCTGTTTGACCTCCTGGCTTGTCCCTCACCTTGCTTGTCTGCTGCCCGCCCTGACCTTGGCTTGTTTGTGACCACTCTTCTATCTTACCCTTGTCTGTTTATCTGCCACCAGATCCAGACCTACTCACTTCCTGGCGGGGCAACCCCAAGGACCGTGACCTGGTGCTATACACGCAGCGAAATCCATCCTCACCATGAGAAGCTCTAGTGAAGACCAGTTGGCACTTAGATTCCGCACCTCGGGTTAGCCTGAGTCTACTGCCTGGGTGACTCGTCTGTGCTCTATTCCTCGGTGAGCTAGAGGCTACCCTCTGCACGTCAGGCTCGCCTACAGAGTCCTGACAGTCTCACTCATAGCTGGGGACCATGAGACAAAGTGCAGCACAAGGTAAATTGATAGTACATGTAAGAAGATTGGAACTGTCCACGTCCTTACAGCTGGGGAAGATAGGGTTCATTTGTAGCACAAATAGACAAACTGGAACAGTCCACATATCCACAGCTGAGGCCTATGAATAAACTGTGGCACAGGGGTTAAACTCTACTCACAGATCCCAGAGCAGGACAAGTCCATAGATCCCGTCCATAAAAAAGAAGTCCAGTAGCCAGTCCAGGAGTGCTCCAGGGGCAAACAGATCCCTGAAGCTCGCAGATCAGTGCCCTCTCAGGGAAAGACCAACTGACCAAGGCTCTAGCCAATTTATCCCCTCTCTGACCACCTACAGGGCACTCCTCCCAGGGGATTGGCCAGAAAATGGCAAATAACTAGCCTAGTAATTCAAATTTCCTGCCCTAAGCTCTGAAAGGTTCTTCACAGAGGCAGGGGAAACAATCAAATCCCCAGTCTGTTGAGCTACTGTATGAACAGACCTAAGCAATCAGTCTCAGCACCTCTGATTACATAAAAGCCAACAACGACATTTGCCTAGAGTCTTATCAAAGCACACTGCTACTATTCTGTTAATATGTTTTTTTTTTTAAATAGTCGTTTATTTTGAGATATATGTCTTTCTCTGTGCATTCCTTGGTGGTAAGCCTTTCCTTGAGTATAGTGTTTGATAAAAGTTAAGCAAAAAAAATACAGCTTTACTTTTGGTTAAATAACTTTTGGGACTGTACAGAGACTGCTAACTTCAGGTTATCTGTTGGGCAGATGTCACTGTAATAAGAAAATTTCAAGACTTCTCCTTTATTCCTGTCTCAGTGACAACCTAAACTTTGAAATTTCTCTCTCCTTTTTTTTTAGTCCTGGGGACATTGGCGATCGACATCCTGTATTCTGAGAGGGTAAATCTCCAAAGCTGGGATCCATATTGAAATGAGAGCCTGACATGGATTTTCAACCACTCTCTACACTTTTCAATATATATATATATATATATATATATATATATATATATAAAAAAAGGCAAAAGTTGGGATTTTAGGTACACTTTAAAGGCTAGCATGTAGCTGCACCTCCTGCATATCCTAATCCTCCCCCAGCAAATGAACATTTGTAGGAAAATTCTCATCAGTATGTTTAATGACACAATGAAAGTCATTTGAAATTACTTAAAAAAAAAAAAAAAAGAGGTTTGCTTCTAACAATTTTGGAACAAATGGACTTTGCTGAACGAATATCAGATTTACTGTTCGCAGCCATGTGGCCATCCCCAAACTGTTCCAACAAAGTTGGGAGCATGAAATTTTCCAAAATGTCTTGGTATGCTGACGCCTTAAGAGTTCCCCTCACTGGAACTAAGGGGCCAAGCCCAACCTCTAAAAACCAACCCCTCACCATAAACCCCCCCTCCACCAAATGATTTGAACTAGTGCACAAAGAAAGGTCCATAAAGACATTGATGAATGAGTTTGGTTGGGTGGAAGAGTTTGACTGGCCTGTACAGAGTCCTGACCTCAACCCGATGGAACACCTTTGGGATGAATTGGAGCAGAGACTGGGAGCCAGGCCATCTTGTCCAACATCAGAGCCTGACCTCACAAATGCATTTTTGGAAGAATGGTCAAACATTCCCATAGGCACACTCCTACACCTAATGGACAGCTTTCCCAGAAGAGTTGAAGCTGTTATAGCTGTAAAGGGAGGGCCGACTCAATATTAAACCCTACAAACTAAGACTGGGATGCCATTAAAGTTCATGTGCGTGCGTGTAAAGGCAGGCGTCCCAATACATTTGGTAATACAGGTATAGTTTATTTAGTGGAGCCTCATGCATAGAATGCAATCATGTAAAATAAAAACCTTCTGCCTTTACAACCACTTTAAGGCATGAAAGATGAAGGTGTGAGAAAGATTTGCGTTCAGAATAAAAACCTGGCAGGGTTCTTTATCCTTCCCTACTCTGTCCAAAAAAAAAAAAAAAATGTTTTTGATAAAGATATACTGTAATCCAGAAAAAGTATGCAGACTGAGATTTTTTTTTATATAAATCTGACTTCACCTGCTGCACACCTGTTCTGGGTCAGTAACTCACAAACCCAGAGGGTGAGCATGACAGCAAGGAAACTGGCACGTTTCTAAAGCCAAGTCAACACTAGCAGCACAGTGGAAGTGTTCACTAGCACAACCTGCCCAGGCAGTAGTTCTATTATCCAGCTGCACTCTGCCATCCTCTGAAGTTATTGCTCTTGCTTCAGGCACAGCCATAGACGAGAGTGGCTGATTCCATCTACAGCTTGAGGCATTCCTATGACATTATTCTTCTTCAACAACCAGCTCCCCCGTCTCTGCCAGCACCTTAATTTTTTATTCTCTTACTTATATTATTGCAATTTTTTACATTTTTTCATTGCAAAAGCGCATGCATAAAAATACCTATGCTAGAAGCCTAGATCTATCAGAATTGTAAAGGTCTCATGTACGTGATGTCGATCCATTGCCTACAATAATACAAAACATTTTATCATAAATAATCAGCGCACGTTTGTGTTCCTCTCAAGTTGACCAAATGATATAGAAAAATAACGATTTCAATTGATACGGATCTATTCATATATACATAAACAATACAATGAATGAAAAATCAAAAAATATAAAAATAATATTTTGTGTAATATACACTGTGCAAAAAAAGAGCAAGTGCAAATGGATAAAGATTTTTCATTCACAATGCGGTGAATGAAAAATCAAAAATAAGGAAGTAATATTTTGTGTAATACACACTGTACAAAAATAGTGTAAGTGCAAACAGATAAAGATAATTAAAACCCCAAAAAATACATAAATATGATAAAAAAATCTGAAAAAAAAAAAATATATATATATATATGTGTTAAAAAACAATATGTATAAAATTCATATAAGAAACGTATATTAAGAAAGGTTGAAAAAATAAAAAATCAGTGATATATAAAAAAAGTGCCAAAAAGTGCTCAAGACAATATGTGGTTCACTCGATAATCTAATCATTGTACAGTAATCCCCCGCTCCATCGCGGTTCAGTTTTTGCGGTCCCAGTAATTCACGTTTTTTTTTTTGTAATGTTATTTTACTATATAAATCATTAAAAATGAAATATTTTTGTGTTTTCCATAGCTCTTGCTCTGTCTCTTAGTATCTTTTATGTGTTTAAATGAGTTTCTATTGTTTTAAAAGTGTGTTTAAAGACCTTAAAATGCTTTTACACGTACAGTGACAGTAAAAAAAACATGCCTACAATGCATTTTAATAGGGTTTTCCTATTTCGCGGTGGAGGGGGGTTTACTGTATTCACTTGTATGATATAGAAAAATCACAATTTCTATTGATACAAAATATCACAATAAAAAGTTTATTGAAAAATGTATAGAAACATAACATAGATACAGTAAGCCCCCGTTCACATTAGGTCGCTCCGACTTAGGGGGCGACCTGTGAAGTCGCGTGCAGCGCAACTTGCGCGTGACTTGCACGGACTTCACTTAATGGAAGTCAATGCAAGTCTCCTCCAGGTCGCCCCGAAGTAGTACAGGACCCTTTTTCTAAGTCGGAGCGACTTGTGTCGCTCCTATTAGAACGGCTCCTATACTACACAGTGGGAGCGACGGTGCTGACCAAGTCGCCTGACAAGTCGTACCAGTGTGAATGGACACTAAATGCAGAAACATTAATTAATGGACAATGTTTCAGTGAACAAAGATAACAAAGTTAAATTTACCAGCATAGTAGGTAAAGGTGCATATTTACAGACATATGTGATGTAAAGATGAAGAGGGATACAAACTTTCTAATAACACGCCAATCACATCTCAAAAATGATATATTATTTGTGAGTTCTGACCGTTTAATTCTGTAACAGGGCATTCGGATGCACCAAGATACCTGAGATTCATAAGTTCTAGAAAAGAAAAGAAAGAGAAAGAAGAAAAGAGAGGGAAAAGTAGAGCTAGAATAAAGTAGTGATTAAAGGGGGGGGGGGGGAGATGGGAAGTGGGGTGTGTTGTATAACCCAAAGGTCTTTAGTTCAACAAAAGTTACTAAGGTGACCATCTGGTATTGATCTCGGTATTCATAAGAGCGTCATAATCAGGAGTAAGAGTGAATATCACCCAGTGGTACCATATTTTATGGGAGGTGGCTTCATTTTCTCTTTTAAAGGCTAGGGTTTCCTCCATTTCAAAAAGATTTTTAACCTTCATTAACCATCTAGAGGGGACCCGTGTTGAGTTCCAGTTTGTTGCAATCAGGATTTTAGCTGCATTCAGCAAATGCCTAATTGGCGATTTTTTTTTATAAGCTCTATATGAGAGATCATTTAAATGGAGAAGACAACTAGCTGTATTTAAAGTCATTTTTGTGTCAGTAATTTGTCTGATCTAGTCATTCACATTGGTCCAGAATTTTTGGATTTCTGAACATTCCCACCATATGTGTAAGAAAGTGCCTATGATAACACCGCACCACCAACAGGTTGATCAGGTTGAGCATCCGACCAAGTTTTTCGTTTGACAGGGGTGATGTACCACTGTGTTCTTATTTTGTATGCGTTTTCTTGTAATTTAGAGCTTATAGAGCATTTGTGGGAGAAAACACAGGCATTTTCCCATTCATTGTCAGTGAAATTTTTTCCCAGGTCGGATTCCAATAGCATTTTATACTTGTCTGTCGAGCCATTCTGTGGCTGTGCAATAGAACCGTAGGCGTATGAGGTACCCCTTCTGATCGGTTTTTGTGCAAGGCATCATTTTTCAAAATCTGCTAGTGCTCTAGTGAAGGAGGATTTGTGTTTGTGCTTAGTTATAAAGTCATGTAATTGAAAGTAGGACCAAGTAGATAATTTCAATGATGGTTGATCTTTTAATAGATTTGAAAGCTTTTTTTTTTATAAATTTGTTTATTGAAGAAAACATAGAAGGCATATCACAACTCAAACACAGAAATGCAATGAACGATATCAGGAAAGAATGAGAAACATAGGCAACATTCCAATACAAAAATATGCAAGTCAACATGCCGACAAGAGACTGGGATGAGAACATGGATATTGTAATGTAACTTACTACAAAGAGGCAATCCCCTGAGATCGCGCTATAGAGAAATGTATAGTGCAAAACAAAGGACAATGGGTTAGTGACCGCGTTTTTAATTTTTGTGCCTTCAAAACACGATACAAAATATCAATTCCTGTATACATAAACAATACAATGAATGAAAAATCAAAAAATTTAAAAATAATATTTTGTGTAATATACACTGTGCAAAAAAAGTGCAAGTGCAAATGGATAAAGATTTTTCATTCACAATGCGGTGAAACAAAAATTTATGATAAAAGATTTTTATCATATTTAAAGACTTATATGAAAAAATTATGTATTTTTGGGGGTTTTAATTACCTTTATCTATTTGCACTTTTTTTTTTGCACAGTGTGTATTACACAAAATATTACTTCCTTATTTTTGATTTTTCAATCACTGCATTGTGAATGAAAAATCTTTATCCATTTGCACTTGCACTTTTTTTGCACAGTGTATACTACACAAAATATTTTTTTTTTTGGGGGATTTTTCATTCATTGTATTGATTATATATATATATATATATATATATATATATATGTATATATATATATATATATATATATGTGTGTACTGTATATATATATATACACAAATTGATATTTTGTATCAATAGAAATTGTGATTTTTCTATATCATTTGGTCAACTTGAGAGGAACACAAACGTGCGCTGATTATTTATGATAAAACCTTTTATTGTAGTACACCTGCAGAGAATTAGCAGCAGTTTGGGGTATTTTCCTTTCCTTGGGTTGACAATTTAACCATTGATTTACTAGGCGCTTGATCAGAAAACTCTTCTAATAACAAACATAAACATACACATAATAAAGAAAAGTAAAAAAAAAAAAAAGCTGTTCTTTGTATATGAATTCCTTTACTCATAAGTAGGCAAATGATGTTTAATGAAACATACTCCTATGGTAGTATATGAAGGACATTTTTACCATGGCAACCATATAATATTATAGATCTCAAGAGTGTCATTCATGCTGACTTTTAATTCTTCAATTTTCTTCAATTTTGTAAATTTCAGCCATTCTACCAGGCATGTCCAGGAGAGTGGGCGGATATTTTCATCTCCATCTTGGAGATATAAAACATTTAGCAACTGTAAGAAAATGAGAAACCAGCTTTCTTTCAAGTTTGATGTTTTATAAGTGACCCAAAATGTGTGCCTGTAAAAATACAAGTCAATGTTTCCCCTGCTTGCTATCACTGCTTCTGTAATTCTTAGAATAAGAAACTGCCATGGCAGAGATTTTGTGTGCTGGCACTGTGATAGGCCTACTGAATCCGGCCACACATCTGCAAAGCTTCATGGATGTTTAGATCGAATATAAATTTTACTTGTTACCTATTGGTGTAATTATAAAAAAAAAATATTGCAGAGCTATTGGTCGTGTGAAATTTCCTGTACATTCCTTCTGTGTAAATGATGGCAAAATAGTGCACATCCGGAAAATACTCCCCCTAAACCTAATTCCATCTATGGAAATAAATATTTATTTACTACAATCGTCAGCTCCATCTAGTGGCCTTAGGCCCCTTTCACACAGGCGATCCGATCCGATCCACCTGTGTTTTTCAGGCGGACGTGATTGGATGCTCCATGCATCCCTATGGGGCAGCGGGTGTCAGCGGAGACGTCCCCACTGACACCCGCTGCTATCCGATCTGATCCTGTCCATGAAATCAGGACGGATGGAAACTCTATGGTCGTCCGTTCTCATCCGATCTCCCCATAGAGGAGAGCTGGGATCTGACAGCTCCGTCTCTGCACACAGTGCGGAGACAGAGCTGTCATCCTCCTGCTCAGCAGGGATTGGCGGATCAAACCCCCGCTGAGCAGAACGGACTCCATTGGGCAGTGCGCCCGTGTGAAAGGGGCCTTAATGTGGTGATTTCTGATTCAGGGAATTCTTATGACAGAAGAACATCCAACCTGAAGAGGAAATGGCTTAGTAACAATCAATTTTGCACACAAAGAAAATACACAGTTTCCTTTTTACGGTGACCGGGCTGATTATCAGTGTGAGGCTCCTTATATCTTCTATGAGGTTTGTAGTGTCATGGCTGATCGATTCCCCTATGTCCATATATTTATTCACCTAGGTTGTCCCTATTCTCCAAAGGGACAAGACAACAGGGCCAAAAAACCTCCTGTTTTGGGTCGCACAGCATCCAATCTATGCATTGCCATCCGCTCTGTGTCGCATCACAAATGGGGGCAAATGTCTTCCAGCTGCACCTGTCAGCTCTCTGTGTGTCTATAAATACTCTGCCTGTTTGTCTTTGTGTCAGATCTAATTATTGAGAAGCTCCCCCCTTAAACCAATGCTAGACTGAGAGACCCAGGGATTGTGGGATATATGGAATCTTCACCGGAAGTATAAGGTCTCATAGTTACATAGTTAGTCAGGTTGAAAAAAGACACAAGTCCATCTGGCTCAATCGATAAAAAATCAAAAAGCAAACAAACAGTAAATAAACCCAACCATACAATCCCATATACACAATCCTATACCCGCAGTTGATGCAGAGGAAGGCAAAAAAGCCCCAGCAGATCCAATTTTCTACAGCAGTGGAAAAAATTCCTTTCTGATCCCCCGAGAGGCAATTGGATATTCCCTGCATCAACTTTACCTATAAATATTAGTACCCATTTATATTATGTACACCCAGGAAAGAATCCAGGCCTTTTTTAATGCAATCTACTGAGCTGGCCAGAACCACCTCTGGAGGGAGTCTATTCCATATTATCACAGCTCTTATGGTGAAGAAACCTTTCCGTATTTGGAGACAAAACCTGTTTTCGTCTAGACGTACACAGTGCCCCCTTGTCCTCTGTGTTGACCTTAAAGTGAATAACTCAACACCAAGTTCACTATATGGACCCCTTATGTATTTATACATGTTGATCATATCCCCCCTTAATCTCCTCTTTTTCAGAGAGAATAAATTCAGTTCCTCTAATCTTTTCTCATAGCTGAGCTCCTCCATGCCTCTTATCAGTTTGGTTGCCCTTCTTTGTACTTTCTCCGATATCCTTTTTAAGAACTGGTGCCCAAAACTGAACTGCATTCCAGATTAGGTCTTACTAATGATCTGTACAGGGGCAAAATGATATCTCTCTCTGGAGTCCATGCCTTTGTTAATACAGGAAAGGACTTTGCTTGATTTGGAAACAGTGGCGGCTGGTGCTCGAAATTTTTGGGGGGGCGCAAAAAGAAAAATGTAATAGATATTGCTTCGCGTCAAAAAATGCAGTAAAAAATTGCGTGACTTTGAAGTCATGGTACAGGCATGGCACAGGTGATGGTATAGGCATGGCACAGGTGATGGTATAGGCATGGCATAGGTGATGGTACAGGCATGGCACAGGTGATGGTATAGGCATGGCATAGGTGATGGTACAGGCATGGCACAGGTGATGGTATAGGCATGGCACAGATATGGTATAGGCATGTCACAGGTCATGGTACAGGAGATGGTATATGCCGCCTTTCAATGCAGTGACCAGCGTACATGCCCCCTTTCAATGCAGAGACCAGTGTACATGCCCCCTTCAATGCAGAGTTCAGCGTGCGTGCCCCCTTCAATGCAATGAACATTGTGCTGTGCCCCCTTCAATGCAATAAACACTGTGCTATGCCCCCTTCAATGCAATAAACACTGTGCTGTGCCCCCACAATGCAGAGTTCAGCGTGCATGCCCCCTTCAATGCAACTGTGCTATGCCCCCTTCAATGCAATGAACAATGTGCTGTGCCCCCTTCAATGCAATAAACACTGTGCTGTGCCCCCTTCAATGCAATAAACACTGTGCTATGCCCCCTTCAATGCAATAAACACTGTGCTATGCCCCCTTCAATGCAATAAACACTGTGCTATGCCCCCTTCAATGCAATAAACACTGTGCTGTGCCCCCACAATGCAGAGTTCAGCATGCATGCCCCCTTCAATGCAACTGTGCTGTGCCCCCTTCAATGCAATGAACAATGTGCTGTGCCCCCTTCAATGCAATAAACACTGTGCTGTGCCCCCTTCAATGCAATAAACACTGTGCTGTACCCCCTTCAATGCAATTAACACTGTGCTATGCCCCCTTCAATGCAATAAACACTGTGCTATGCCCCCTTCAATGCAATGAACACTGTGCTGTGCCCCCTTCAATGCAATAAACACTGTGCTGTGCCCCCTTCAATGCAATAAACACTGTGCTGTGCCCCCTTCAATGCAATAAACACTGTGCTGTGCCCCCTTCAATGCAATAAACACTGTGCTGTGCCCCCTTCAATGCAATGAACACTGTGCTGTGCCCCCACAATGCAATGAACACTGTGCTGTGCCCCCTTCAATGCAATAAACACTGTGCTGTGCCCCCTTCAATGCAATAAACACTGTGCTGTGCCCCCTTCAATGCAATAAACACTGTGCTGTGCCCCCTTCAATGCAATAAACACTGTGCCCCCTTCAATGCAATGAACACTGTGCTGTGCCCCAACAATGCAGAGTTCAGCGTGCATGCCCCCTTCAATGCAACTGTGCTGTGCCCCCTTCAATGCAATGAACACTGTGCTGTGCCCCAACAATGCAGAGTTCAGCGTGCATGCCCCCTTCAATGCAACTGTGCTGTGCCCCCTTCAATGCAATGAACACTGTGCTGTGCCCCCACAATGCAGAGTTCAGCGTGCGTGCCCCCTTCAATGCAACTGTTCCGTGCCCCCATCAATGCAGAGTTCAGCGTGCGAGCCCCTTTCAATGCAGAGCGCCACAGCATTGTCCCCAATCACTGCAGAGCGCCACAGCATTGTCCCCAATGATTGCAGAGCGCCACAGCATTGTCCCCCAATGATTGCAGAGCGCCACAGCATTGTCCCCCAATGATTGCAGAGCGCCACAGCTTTGTCCCCCAATGATTGCAGAGCGCCACAGCATTGTCCCCCAATGATTGCAGAGCGCCAGCATTGTCCCCCAATGATTGCAGAGCGCCACAGCATTGTCCCCCAATGATTGCAGAGCGCCACAGCATTGTCCCCCAATGATTGCAGAGCGCCACAGCATTGTCCCCCAATGATTGCAGAGCGCCACAGCTTTGTCCCCCAATGATTGCAGAGCGTCACAGCATTGTCCCCCAATGATTGCAGAGTGCCAGCATTGTCCCCCAATGATTGCAGAGCGCCACAGCATTGTCCCCCAATGATTGCAGAGCGCCACAGCATTGTCCACCAAGGATTGCAGAGCGCCACAGCATTGTCCAGCAAAGACTTGCGCCCAGGATACCCCCCTACCCCCCCAGAAGGCAGCCAATCGGCGCCTCTTCTGGGACGTAACCCCACCCCCCCCCCCAGCCACCAGTTCCTTGGGTTCAGGCCGGCGAACCCAATTTTTTTTTTTTTGAACAACTTTATTTGTTCGTTTTTTTTTTTTTCTTTTTTTTTTTCTTTTTTTTTAGGGGTAGGGGGGCGGCGCCCTAGCGCCCCCTATGCACGGGCCGCCACTGTTTGGAAACCATAGCTTGGCATTGCATGCTATTATTAAGCTTATGATCTACCAGAACACCCAGATCCTTCTCCGCTATGGATTCCCCCAGTTCTACTCCCCCTAGTATGTATGATGCATGCATATTCTTAGCCCCCAAGTGCATAACTTTACATTTATCAACATTAAACCTACCTTACCCTATAGACAGAGATCATGCATTAACCTGTGCTGTGCCATGGCATATGCTTCATGTTTCAACACAAACATAAGCTTCTGAAATGGGAATGTGAAGATTTACTATACTATAGGCTGTGCATATAGGGCAAAAAATGACACTATGAAATTACATGACCAATGTACATTCTATGCAGGTGAAAAATACAAGGTGCGGGTAAGAATAGACATTTTGCCTTTGAAAAAAGGTTATCTAAATAGCTACAGTGTTCTCTTTTTGGAAAGCAGCAATATTAACATTGGCAGCACAAATACTAAGTGACATTTTTCAATGTCTTTGAGATTTAACTGGAGTGGCCAGAGAAGATGAACCTCTTCCAAGATTTATCTACAATTCACATTCTGAAAAAAACATTATGAAACGAGACTATGGAAATAAATGCTAAGATATAAGCCGCTGTGCATTCCCTTCGATTGCAGCCCCGTCCATTAGACGTCTAATTTCAAACAATCATCGATTTTTTTTTATCCCAAATGAAGTTTGCTATATCAAATTCCAACGCTTAATGCAATTACTGTGCAATTCATTCAGTGACTTCTTAGATGCTTCTGGTCTACTTTCGATATATTCATTGCTTGGAGATGAATGATGAATGATGATGATTATATAATAACTTTCATACACTTTGGCCCAAGCATAGACATTAGCGGAGAAAAGTGGTGAGGCTGGAGGGGAGATTTATCGACGAGGGGTTTGTTGTCACATGATAAGAGGAGAGGTTTAAATCATGGCTGGTCCTAGGAACCCGGCGCGCTGGAGACTAAAGCTGTGATTAAACCACTTCTAAACTGCGGCCCCCGGGGACCATCGGCGGAACGTCTAAAGCATTTGTCTGGCTAATAAGTTTTCAGTGGAGTGCGGGGGCTCATCAGAAGTCCATAAATATTTTATGAACATTTCAGCAAAAAATAAACCAGACTCAGACAGTCTGCAGTCACCTTTAGCTGGTTGCGCTGGGCTCTGGCATTGAGACTTTGCATCATACTGTAATACAGATGGAGCATTGGTGCATTAAAAGAGAACTCCACTTAGCACAATTTGTAAGGATCGGTAGATCTAAAATTTGAATTGGTTTTAGAAGTGTTTTTAGAAGCTGATATCTGGATGCAGTTAGATCTCAGAGCAGGAGAGGGAGCTTTTGTCATCTTGAGCTTTGACATCTGTTAAATAGTTGGTGTTAATGGTTATAGATGAGCTCCAGGCATATAAATACAGATACATACATAGAATATATACATGTACATGATTTGTTTCACCTGTGCCAAAGGATTTGTATTTCTGTAAACCCAGTCCTGAGATTTACACAGCTCTGCTGCACAAAGTCCAGCCAACAGGATAACAATTCTTTTGTTGTTAGGCCCCTGTTTGCATTTCAAAAGGGGTGGAATTTGGTAAAATGCATGTGTCATCAGGCAATGTTATAGATACAGCCTGTTCACATCTGTGTTCTGTGCTGCAGTGCATTTTTGAAAAAAGCTCATGATTGTTTTTTTGTCCATTTGCACGCTTTTAAGGCCCATATAAGTCAATATTAACACACAAACACAAGTGTGTTGCAGGCATTTTCAGGCCCTGGTAACAAGCTTAAATAATTGTTTTGAGCCATGATGAAAAACACTTGATGCATTAAAATATATAAAAAATGCACATCATCGTGCGTGAAAAATGTGCATTAACGAACATTAACAAAAATGCATAAAAATACAGATGCAAAGATAGGAACCTAGCCTTATAGTTAAGAAATACAATGGTGTCATCTTACCCCTCATACCTGCTAGGGATCGACTGATTATCGGCAAAGCCAATATATCGAGGGCCGATATGCACTTTCCAGTTTGACGATATTACCGATATTTCGGAAAGTGCTGTACCGGGGTGATGCCTGCAGCTAGAGGCATCACCCCGCTACCGGCGTCCATAACCGACGGTCGGCTGTCTTGTAATGACAACCGATGCGGCTGACAAGCCGCTCGGCTGTGATTACAAGGGGCAGGAGGGGATGTTCTAAAATTTCCTCGGACCCATGAAAAAATCGGACCTCGTCACTTCCGGTGGTCCTACGTCATAAAACAGCTGATGGGAGTCTCAAGTGCGCATGCGCACAAGACATTATCTTGGTTTGGTAAAATTATAACACATAGCGGGCAACTGACTGAGAGAAGGCGGGGCTGAGGTGGGACGGAAGACAACGCCGCATCATCTGCAGAGCTGAATAGAGGAGGCGGGACGGAGGTGCGGCCGTAATAGATGCAGGGCTTAAGCGACTCCTTCTGTTTTATTATCTTTAGTAATGATCGTATTATTTATCCTTAGGATTTAATAACATTTAGTATTTCTATAATACAAAATAAGAAATACTAAATGTTATTAAATCCTAAGGATAAATAATACGATAATTACTAAAGATAATAAAACAGAAGGAGTCGCTTAAGCCCTGCATCTATTACGGCCGCACCTCCGTCCCGCCTCCTCTATTCAGCTCTGCAGATGTGCCTCCATCCCTGTAATGTTCCGTCGCACCTCAGCCCCGCCTCCTCTCAATCAGCTGTCCGCTCTCTGTTATAATTTTGCGAAACCTCGAAAAATTTCTTCTGCGCATGCGTACGGACGACTCCCATCAGCTGTTTTGTGATGCTCTGTCCACCGCAAGTGACGAGGTCTGATTTTTTTCACGGGTCCGACAAAGGGGGACGCCCCCCCCCTTCCGCCACCTTCTGCGGCTCGCCCGGGTCTCCCATCCCGCCTGCAAGGCTGCCGCAGACCCAATCAAAGCCGCATTCGGCTCTGATCGGGTCTCCATGCAAAAACCCGGAAGTGGTGTCATGACATCACTTCCGGGTGCTCAGCGCCAGATTAAAAAAAATGACAGCATTCGAAACAGCCAAACTTGGTGTTTTGAATGCTTTTAGGTGCAGAGGAGGGGTTTTGGGGTCTTTTAGACCCCCAGATCCCTCCACAAGAGTACCTGTCAAGTAAAAAAAAAATGTTTCTTTAAATGTACGAAAATATTGGCCCATATCGGCCGATACTGATACGTGATGACTAAAATATCGGTATCGGCAATGAAAAAACTATATCGGTCGATCACTAAAACCTGCTCATTGGACAGTAAAAGAGCAAGAATAGACTGGTGAGTTCATTTCTTTGCTTACTCTGCTGTCCCCTCATCATCACATTTGCTTGTGTAACCAGGGCTATAGTTGCTGTGGGACTATTTCACTTTTTTTACTATTGTTGCATTATTCTAGCGTGGAGCTGACAGAGTTAAGTTGAACAGTTACTTTTGTATGAACGCAGCAACCATTTTTGAGAAGATCAGATGTAGAGACCATCTTTAAGGAGATCACAGGGGGCAGCCATTGTGTCGGTGTCTGGATGAATTTGAAAATGCAGTCATGTGGGGACAGGAAAAAGCAGAGGGGGAGGTGGACAGAAGGGGAGGGGAGACACACATGCCTGGTAAGTGGGCGCAAGAGAGGGAGTGAGGAAGTGAGCTGCGGACCTGTAAGGAACCCTGCTGCTGGTGACCGCTGTCAAGTAAGACTATATTCCTGTTGTCGGTGACCACCACCGAATGAGACCAGGACCCTGTAGCTAGTAACAGCTGCTGAGTGGCACTTTCAAGCGGTTCAGAGACACAATGTCATCTCCAGGTATACAGAGACAATTATATCCAGTGGCTCCTTCAGGGGTGGTGCTACACTTTTAGCACATTTGATTGGTTTGCAGTTCTGCCACTCCCACTCTAAGTGCTTCTGTACAGGTGACTTTAGGAGACTGATTTTAGGTTAAATTCAGGTTCTTATTCTAGTTGCATTAAATATTTAAGGATTTATTATTAGATATCAAGCTAATATTTTAGAGGGGTTTAGAGGGTTAAGTCGTCTGGAACAAGTGCAAACTGGGAGGCAATTGTCAGCACAGGATTAAACAGTGCTTATTGATAATTGGGTTGCTATGTCCACTATTGGCTTTGTACGTGCTAATTGTAATAAAGAAAGGATTGACTGTGCAGTAGTCCCTAAGCTCTGTGAAATTCTGTTTGTTCCTCTGTGGTGCTGATCATAAGTAGTGATTTTCTTCTTCTAGGTCTAGGTTATTAGGGACTGAGAATGGTCTACAACCCACAGCAGCCTGGAATGGTAAGGTATGTAACACCCTCCTAGATAGGTGCTAGGATGAAAGCATTGTTATGCTCCATCTGCTTATCAGGGAAGCCTGATCTGTTAGTTTGCCTGTTACATGTTTCCATGTGTGATTCACTGGGTCTGAGGGAGTGTCCCCACTGTATCCAATAGGGGAGTCTGTTGGACAGTGGAGGAAACCCAGCCAGTGACACATAGGCTTTTGTGACGGTCCCAGTGGGAAGGCACAACCGCAGGGCATTCTGGGATTGCTCATAAAAGCCAGGGGGACATGTGACAGGGCGTCTTTGGCGGGAAGCAGAGTCCCAGGAGGAGGGTGACGGCTGTCTCTCCTCCTGCAATCAGAGGAAGGTGGTCACAGGCAATCGGCCTAGTGAGCCAGGTGGGAAGCTGAGCCTTGAGGGTCCTGCAAAGCTAACAGTGGAGCTGCTGGCAGAGTCATCTGGGAAAAACAGTGTCCGTGAGTACCAGGGGGCTTGCCAAGGGGTCTGCCCAGGAAGGGGGGAACACTCCAGCGAAGTCAGAGGATAAAAGGTCAGTTCACACAGTGTGTCAGAGTAAAGGGGGTGCCAAGTAGACCCTGAAGAGTAGGGGTAAAGGGGGTGCCAAGTAGACCCTGAAGAGTAGGGGTAAAGGGGGTGCCAAGTGGGGCTCTGAAGAGTGATTCACTTTATAGTTCGCTTATTAACTACTTCACTACAGTGGCAAGGTAAAGCAGCAACTACAGTTAGATGTCCTGAAATTGTGCATAGTTTATTCAGTTGGAGTATCCCACTTATCCCTTCTCCCATCCCAGTTCTCAATAAAAACAACAAAACCAAACCCCCTGGACTGTTTTCTGACTGAGCCAAGCACATAGAGTACTTTGAATTGCCAAGTTGTTGCTACGGGTAACCCAGGGGAACCCGCTTCAAGAAGCTCCCCCGAGAATAGTGCTACAGGTAGATTTTAGGACTTCACTACCCTGATAAAGAGCTGGCAAGTTTCTAAGAACATTTTGGTATAACTGATGCCCTTCTGCCCTGTACAACCTCGATAGCTGAGCATTATGTCCCAACACATATACTCCACCTCTGAAGGCTGGAGCAGTAGTGTGACAAATTCTTTGGCATGTTCTTGAGTTTTGTAAACAGACTCAAACCAGTATAGCTGGGAATCCCTAGCCTACAGTATTTCTCATTTTTAGCTGTTTATCATTTGTCACTGCAGCCAACACAATGGGGTCATTAGCTATAACTGAACAATATCAAGGTAACAAGTAAAAGTTCTGGAATGTCAGACTTTCACAATTTTCATGATCTGTATACCTTCTAATATACGGTATTTGAAAAATGCACAGGAAATGTACAACAAATGAGAATGTGATAAAAACCTTGAAACTAGGCTTTGATCTCTTTTTTTCGCTGTTGCTAACTACATACAGAAACTTGTAAGTTCACTGTGGCAAAACAAAAGGAATAAAGGATCAGAAAAGGGTCTATTTTTTTTACCAGGCAAAATTATAATTTTAACAGAAAACCATTCTAAAACAATCAAGGAAGTAATGATGGCCATTTCATTATTAATGCAGAGCACTAAATTTCCTCCTCCAGAAAAAATTGGGCACGCAGTAAATTAGCAGAAGCTGCATAGGCATCGGAGCTGAATCTTAAACTAATTTTAATATTTAATATGCTGAAAGGAATATGTTTTCAGTTGAGATTATTAAAGGGGAATTGATCAAGGATCAGCAAATGAACAGGAGATGAATAGGTTCTTTTTTATCTCTTAATTGCCAATTTACAGCATTATAGTCATTGGTGTTTTCTACTTGCAGTTACTTTTAGACCATTGGAATACCACCTTTCAAGAAATCATACCTTACGATAATACTGAATAATAAAACAAGTGATACGATGCAAAAGTATAAAATTTCCTGGTGCCTGAGACTCAAAGGCACAACATCATTATATGAAATTGTTATTTTTAAACATATTTTCATATTAAAATTTGGGATATTTTTAAAATTGTGTCGGCACCTTGAAAATCCAATTTCTTTCTCTATACAAGTGACTCAATATTTGTAATTGCATTGGGGAAACTTTGAAAGCATTTTCTTACATTCAGTTGACTTTGAGCATCGTCAATGAACCCAGTTAAAGGTTATTTCAATTAGACATGGCAGCAATTTTTTTTTTTATAATATCCTACCTTTGAAATCAATTGGATTATACAAACGTCACTCATTTTTTAATTGCTGTCCTATGCCTAAAGTTAAAGTACATTTAACCCTAAGACTCGTTGTTTTATTGTTCTGGATAGAGTAGGGAAGGATTAGAAACCTTTTTTTTTTGTTACTGTCTGTGACTTTTGTTGTGGAGGTTCACTCTCTCAATTCGTTCTGGTGGCCATTGTCACTGGGAAAGTAAGTGAACGTCTAGCCGTGATAAAGTCACACAGTGGGCGGTAAAGTGAGCACCATCATGTTTTGGAGCATCTTAGCTCCTTCCTATATTACCTATATTTATAGAGTGCAAATGAAAGGGGGATGGGGGGAAAGAGAACTACACAAGGCTGGTGAGCTTGATTAGAGTGGAACTCCACCCTATCTTTTGTTCTCAAGAAGAGGGAATGTGTTTTTTGAAATGTTGGTGGGATAAGGGTGAAAGAGATTTAGAAGAAAGTGTATCAATGTAAGGAGTATGAAAATACAAATAAAAATGAAAATAAAAAGAACAATGAAAATAAGAATAAAAAAATAATTAAATAAAAATAGAAAACAAATACAAAAAAAAAATAAACTAAATTTAGAAATTAAAAATAAAGATGAATTGTAAGAGCCGGTTCACACTAATCCCACTTGTCAGGCGACTTGGTCACCTGACAAGTAGCTCAAAATGTTGTGCAATGGAACCGTTCTAATCAGAGCGACTCAAGTCGCTCCGACTTAGAAAAAGGTTCCTGCACTATTTTTTGGCAAAGTCAGAGCGACTTGCATTGACTTCTATTATGAGAAGTCGTTTGCAAGTCGCGATGAAGTCGCGCTGCACGGGCGACTTCAAAGTCGCCCGAAGTCGGGGCGACTTTGAGTCGGAATAGTGTGAACCGGTGTTCCGTGAAAAAACCATACCCGTGAGAAAACCATACCCTCGTCACTTCCGGTTCCGCTACGGAGGGTATGGATTTCTCACGGTAGTTAAACTTGTGGCGGGTACATTAAAACACTTCGGGTGCAACATAAATCATGTCCTCTCCTATCGCTGTAACATCCCTCATCTCCGGTAATAAATATAAAAGCGGATCACGGAGCCGCGATCGCCGTCACATTTACATCTCATACACCCGCCGCCGCTTTTATGTTTATTACCGGAGATGAGGGAAGTTACAGCGATAGGAGAGGACATGATTTATGTTGCACCCGAAGTGTTTTAATGTACCCGCCGCAAGTATTACATTAGAGACAGTGCAGTGATAATTTCATGCCCACCGAGCATGCGCACTTCTCAAATTCTTTCTTCTTTAATCACGTATCCGGGCCTCTGAGCATGCGCACTGCTGCGCTGCTCAGCTGTTTCATACCGGAAGTGACGACGGTATGGTTTCTCCACGGTGTATGGTTTTTTAACGTTACACCGGCTCTAATAGAAAATACAGATAAAGAGATAAAACATTTTTTTTTCTTTTATTCTTATTTTCAAATCTCTTTCACCCTTATCCCACCAACATTTCAATACACACATTCCCTCTTCTTAAAAACCAAAGATAGGATAGAGCTCTACTCTAATCAAGCTCACCAGCCTTGTGTCGTTCTCTTTTCCCCCATCACCCTCTTCCATTTGCACTCTATAAATATAGGTACGATGTCCCTGTTTCTCTCATTCCTTCTGACGAAGGAGCTAGGAGGCTCCGAAACATGTTGCCGCTCACTTCACCGCCCACTGTGTGACATCATCACGGCTAGATGCGGATTGGTCGCGCTCTCTTCCTGCTTGCATTCAAGCCTGGTCATGGCTGGCCACGGCACACAGTTGCACCACTCTCTCCTCCTGTGACAGTCCAATCTCCACACTGTGCTCACATCTCCGGACTTCCCATCTCGGGGCTTACCCCACTCCTGGAGTCTCAGAGGTGCCCACCCACAAGACTAACACCCTACACAGACAAGCATTTGTCAGCTCACTAGGATTCAGCAGGAAGCAGACCCCGATACTTCCACAGGATCCACAGGATTGTCATCTGGCACATCCAGAGGAGGACGATGAACTTTGTTAGCCCAATCTCCACACTGTGAGAGGGAAATCCATTTTATTACATGTGTTTTAAGAATAAACAGATACACTTAGAAGGCTGCGCCTTCAATTGCTAAAGGTTACAATACCCTCATAAAAGAAGTGCTGCAGCAGTCAATATAAGTGAACATTTTTATGGGATTTCCCAGTAGACTCCTACAGACTTCCACTCCCCTCCTAGAAACAGGCCATTGTTTTGGGGTTTATCTAATATACTGTTTGCGCTGAGAGTTTATTTAACCTTTCTGGTAATAACTGTCTAAGAGTGGATTTACCCTAATTTGGAGACATTTCCTTTTATTTCCTTTTGTGTTCATGGGACGAGTAATGGAAGACACTCTCCCCAAATGGAACACACAGGGCTTTTTTTTCCAGCGGGAACGTGGGGGAACACAGTTCTGGCACCTCTAGCACTACATGTATGTAATGGCAAGGGTTGCTGGGATATGCTGGAGGATCTATTGATGCCAGCTGCTGGGGGATTTATTGTTGCTGGAAGTGGTTGGGAGGGTCTGTTGTTGCTGGTGGGGGATCTATTGTTGCTGGGAGATCTACTGTTGAGTGAGGGGTCTTTTGTTGCTGGCTGCTGAAGGGTCTGTTGATGTTGGCTGGTAGGAGATATATTTTTGGTAGAGAGGGTCTCTTGTTGCTGAAGTGGATCTATTGATTTGGTGGGGGCATCTGTTGTTTCTGGGGGATCTATGGTTGGTGGTGGGGTCTGTAAATGCTGTAGGTATCTATTTTACTGCTTTTCTTGTTATAATTAATTTTTAATTCCATACAAATTACTTAGCCCCCAAAAAAATGATACTTGTTTTTTTCTAAAAGGGTCGGTACTGGGAGGGGGCTAGGGGTGGTACTAAGGGGCATGCTCCAAGGGTTTGTAGGGGCGGAGACAAGGGGTGATTTGGAAGGGGGGGGAGTACCTGTACCTATTCTCTGAGAAAAAAAGCCCTGGGAACACATAAGGGTTTTGCACAGAGCAGACCCAATTCTCCTCTTCTTGGGTACTATGACAGTGCTCTGGGCTCCTCCTCTTTGCCGCCATAGAAAACCACTTCCTACAATGACATACGTGCATGGCTCGAACACTGGGCTGCGCTCTGTGTATCCATTGACACATTGGCTCAGCCCCACCCCTCGCTTCCTTGTCAATAGAATTGATTGATAGCATCTCACTGAATCCAGTGAGAAGGGAGAGAGAGAGCAGCACTACTGCCCTCATGCACAGTGCTGGATCAAGATTTGCTCAGGTAAGTAAGTATTGGGGGGGGCTGACAAAAGAAAGTTTTTTATCTTAGTTCAGAGAATGCTTTAATATAAAAAAAAAAACATCCAGCCTTTACAACCACTTTGACTATTCATTAACCAAAACAAAAAAGTTTTGCCGTTAGATATATTTTTTTAACAGAAAAGCCTTTAGAGATAAACTTTAATTCTCAAAAGTTATTTGTTTATTAGCAATCAGAGAAAGCTATTTCCTTTTAAACTTGGTTATCAATTAGGCATAAAATAGCAAATGTGGGCTGGAATCCAGGCATCTCGTCTTTTAGTTGTCATTGGAAACCTTCAGGCAAACATGGATAATACAAGGATACTAGTGATGTAAATGTATGTTACATAATAAATACAGTATGATTCCTACTAAGTACTCTATCCTCTATAATTCAGGTTGACCCTCTGCAAAACTTTGATGAAATGTCTCTAACTTTGCGGAGGTCTTTGAGGTAATAAGAGAGAATGGACTGCACAACTGTCTCTCAGCGGGTTCCTGAATGAATGTCATTGACCACGAGTGTCCATCTCCAAAATAAATTCATCAACACCACTATTTCATTTATTGGCCATCTGTCAGACTTACTCAGTCCTCTCTGTAGCGTACATAACCGAATGAAGCTGCAATTAACCCTGCATAATTCCATCCCTAGATTTATTACCAGTCATAGATATTCGCTGGGTACCCAGACAGCAGATGTTTTGTTGAATTTCTATTTCGGTATTTGAGGAAGGATCATCTCAGGATTTTACTTTTTTTTTTAGTTTCCTCATTTTATGATCTTCATATAAATTCGGGCACTTCACTTAGCTGAGAGCTAATTAAAACAAACAAATTTTTTCATGACTTTTACAAGCTATTCCCCAAAGCTCTTGCAACACCAGAACTCATTAAGTGGTGTTAAAGGTGCAATCTTGTGAAAGACGTAAACAAAGACTTAAAATGCATGCATGGGATGTGGCCTGCCTATGAAGGGCTTCTTTTTTTGTTTTTCTTATATCCCCACTTATTACACTTGCCTTGTTTCGGGTAGTATTGTGATTAGGGACTACCAGCGGTTTAGCCATGTGAATACACAGGTTAGGTATTCTCATCTCTACCCCTGCAGGTTGTTCCACACTCTGCTAAGCAAATGGATTGTACACACATAGGGGTTGATTTACTAAAGGCAAATAGACTGTGCACTTTGTAAAGTGAAAAGGAAAAAAAGTTGGAACTTTGTATGAGGCTCACAAAGACATGAGCCTCCATCCCTATGTATAACATAAAAATGAAAGAAGTTTGGGAATTCCCATATGGAAGAAAAATATATTTCCAATATATTTAGGGAAAACATTTTAGAAATATATTAAATATGGCCAAAATTGTAGCATTTCAAATATATTTTCAATATATTTGGGAAAAATAAATTAAAAATGTTTTTTTAAATATATTTTAAATATATTTTTCTTCCATGTGGGTTTGTGTGAGGTGTGTGGCTCTTAGGGACTAAAATAAATAGACACATCCAAAAAATTAAAAAGAAAAAATCAGATCAACGTAGATCACATTTTTATTGGATCATCAAATGGTAACAGTAATGAAGGGTATGGATTGTACATAGGTAATACAATAAAAACATCAGCACCGATAGATAGATGATATAATACATGGATTCACATTGAGTGTAAACACGAGTATGTATGATACATTCAGATCATTGGAACAACAATGCAATTGAGTACATGGTAAAATAAAAATGGTACAATGAAATTGCTTCCTAGAGGGCTCAACGCGTTTTGTGAGTAAACACTTCATCAGGAGGAGGTGCAATTCATGTATAGATAGATTCCAGTCAGAGTAACAGGATGTGTAGAGTAGCACGCCATCAGAGGGTATGCCTGACACGGGAGCTGAGGGGGCAAGACCTGGACACATCAGTGGGTATGTGGTAACTACATGGGTCGTGTAAATCCAAGTGTGGGGAACACTGATATCTCAACCACTGATCTAAAATGAGTTTCTGCAATGGAGTAGTCTAGGGCAGTGTTTCTCAACTCCGGTCCTCGGGGCACACTAACAGGCCAGATTTTAAGCATTACCTTGGGGAGATAGAGACTAGAATACTGCAATCACTGAGCAGCAAATGATATCACCTGGGATGTATTTTAGTTTTCTTGCAAACCTGGCCTGTTAGTGTGCCCTGAGGACCGGAGTTGAGAAACACTGGTCTAGGGATCCCTCAGTATCTCCTCGTCCAAGCAGTTTTTTCAATGTGAATGCATGTATTATATCATCCATCTATCAGTGCTGATGTTTTTATTGTATTACCTAGATGCAATCCATACCCTTCATTATCGTTTACCATTTGAGGATCCAATGAAAATGTGATCTACTTTGATCTGATTTTTTCTTTTTAATTTTTTGGATGTGTCTATATTTTTTAGTCACTAAGGGCCTCACACAAAGTCCCAAACTTCTTTCATTTCTTTGCAAAGTGAAGTTGCACTCTGCAAGTGCAGTTGCTCCAGAGCTTAGTAAATGAGGTAAAGCTTCACTTTACAAAGAACACCCAATAACCTGCAAGGTAAATTTAAAAAACAGCATTTTAGCATGCACATGATGGGATGATGGAAGTCAGCAGAGCTTTCCCTCATTTACTAAGCTCTGGAGCAACTGCACTTTCAGAGTGCAACTGCACTTTGAAAAGTAGCCTTTAGTCAGAGATGTATAGTAACTAAGTAGAACTACTTCACTACTGTACTTAAGTACCGAAAGGCGGTATCTGTACTTTCCTAGAGTAGAATTTTTTTCTCCTACTTCCACTTTTACTTCACTACATTTTTTTGATGATTTCAATACTTCTACTCCGATATTTTTTTTTTGTGCTGCATAGTTACTCGTTACAATTATAAAAATTACCACTGCCAGAACAGTAGATGGCAGGTTTCATGAAGCTCAAAACATGTGTATTATCAGCGCATACGAAAATAAAAGCTACTATATGTATAAATAAAAGCTGCATTTGAAATAATAAAAAACAATATGATGTTCAAACTTTTCACTTCTTTCTTTAATAACTACATAACACAGTACTTGTACTTTTACTTTCAGTACTTGAGTAGCAATTTTTTTTTTTCAAAACTACTGGTACTTTTACTTTCAGTACTTGAGTAACAAAATTTAAAAAAAAACTACTTGCAATACTTAAGTACAAAAAATGTTGAATACTTTAGTACTTCTACTCAAGTCACTTTTTGATCGAGCACTTCCACTTCTACTCAAGTCACTTTTTGATCGAGCACTTGTACTTTTATTCAAGTATGGGTTTCGAGTACTTTATACAACTCTGCCTTTAGTGAATCAACCCCACAAAGTCTCTTTCAGAGTGAGGTATAGGAATTACAATCTGCACCTGGCCCTTGTGCAAAAGTGCAAACTTTATTTAGCTTTGGTAAAAAGGGAAAACAGAGAGGCCAATTCACTGCTCCATGTGAGAGGACAGCTGGGACTGGGTACCTGCCCCGACTCGCATCCGTGTATACAACTTGGAAAAGGTTTTGAAGAAGCACAATATCAGTGTGAAACGTGTCATCCTTTTCATGGTCTGTGTCCTTGTCCTGGTGGCAGTTTTATACGTGTTTCATTCAATCTATAGGACCAGCGGAGGTGTGCAGCCAATTTATTTCCCAAGTTTCTTAACCAGTTGCCAACCGCCTCCTGTATATTTACTGCGGCAGGCTAGGGATACGTCGCTCGCCTGGGAGGAGCTAGGGGGCGGGCGGACGCCGCCGACGGCGCACTCCCGCCCCCGTTTGTCAGTGGGGAAGCCGATGCGTGTGTCAGGCGGCCCCGATTCCTGCCTGACACTCTTGATCGTTCCCCGCTGAGAGAGAAGGACGGTCGGCTGTTGTAAACACAGCCGACCATCCTTCTTCCTGAAATGATCACAGAGCTCATATGATCCTTCTATATAGGATTGCATGTCTCTGTGATCATTTCACAAGTCCAACCCCCATACAGCTAAAATCACTCCCATAGGGTCACATTTAACCCCTTGATCACCTATACTTTTAACCCCTTCCCTGCCAGTGAAATTATTACAGTAACAGTGCATATTTTTAGCACTGATTACTGTAGTAATGTCACTGGTACCCCCAAAAGTGTCAAAAATGTCAGTCAGGGGTCCGATCTGTCTGCCGAAATGTCGCAGTCCTGCAAAAAATCGCAGATCGCTGCCATTACTAGTAAAAAAAAAAGAACCATTAAAAATGACATAATTCTTTCCCGTAGTAAGTTGACACGATAACTTTTGCGCAAACCAATCAAAAGACGCTTATTGCAATTTTTTTTTACCAAAATTATGTAGCAGAAAACAAATTGGCCAAAAATGTTAAAAAAATTTGATTTTTAAATTTTTTTTTTGAGAATGTCAAAAATATAGTTTTTTTTTTCAAAATTGACGCTCTTTTTTTGTTTATAGCACAAAAAATAAAAATGACACAGGTGATCAAATACCACCAAATGAAAGCTCTATTTGTGGGATAAAAAGGACATCAATTTTATTTGGGTACAGCGTCGCACGACCGTGCAATTGTCCGTTAAAGTAACAAAGTGCCGAATCGCAAAATAGGGCCTGGTCATTAAGGGGGCAAATCCTTCTGGTCTTAAAGTGGTTAAAAAGGGCTTAGAACCTTTAGAATGACCATGACACTGTCTGTGTGCCTATTGGGGAGATTTCCATTCACTTCCGGTCATCTTACTAGACCAGGAAGTAAGTGAAAATCTCTTCAACAGGGACAAGGATAGTAACAGCACAACTAAAGCCCAACTGCAGAACTCCAGAAAGGCCAGATTGGATGACCCCTTTCATTTTTACTGTCCTAGCCCTTTGTATTTGTCTAGGCCTATCTACAGAGTCACATGCACCCATGGTACAGAGTGAGCAGGAGTGCTGTGAATTCCTCACTATTCTCATTACTTCACAGCTCTTAAAAATGAGAAAAGCTGGCAAACAAATTGCCCAATGTGTCTGACGGAATGCTTTCACCTTCACAACAGAAACAAAGGCTCCACTAAGCTCCAACTGAATCCCTTTGACTAAATTCCTTGCAACACAAGTACACTGCTATTCTCTAGGAAGGGACTGCTTAGAGACAATGCTTACAGGTTATGACAGATCTTCATCCTACACAATAACCTCATTGTAAGTACTGTGAGAAAGAGCTTGCCAAGAGGTGGACACATGTATGCACAAGGTCCCCGCTCAGTAAGAAAAATGAATTCTTGCATTTCAGCAAATGTCTTCTTTGAAAAAAAGCAGCAATAACACAAAAATAGGGCAGTTATGTGAATGAATCTTTAAAAAAGATAAAATCCTACTAAGATAAAAAAGTCCCAGCACCCCCTTACGAACACAATGTCATGGACGCACTGTGTGTTAAATATGTTTAAATAAATACTTTATACAGTTATACAATTTATAAAACACCAATTTAAACGTTCTTAAATTGATTTGGTTCCTTGGTAAAGCTGGGTAATTTTTTTTTTTTTTTTTAAAGCCCGTAGCGTGTGAAACACACCAAAAGACTTCACCCGGTGCATAAAAAGTGCACACACGCAAACGTGAACACACAAAAACTGCACAGGGTGTGCGAAAATGGTCTGGCCTCCGAAGAGGTTGGACCTATACCTTGATCCCCCGGGGCGCAAGACTCCTGACAGGGACTGAGGTACTTCCTATGGTTTGCCTGGCCGAAACCTGGCAAACCCCGTTCTCCAGGGGGACTGCCGAAACAGCCCACCCCAAGTACTGGGTGGGGCTCCCCCGAAGGGAGACCCCATGAGAGAGGGCGAACTAAGCCAAAAGGCCGTGTCCACCCCCTCCCAAGACTTTCAAGGTAAGCCCAGAGACCCACACCGTACTCGTCGTGCAGAGGAAGAAAAAGGTGATAGTGAAGTGACAAAACACTACAAAGAAAAAGCACACACAAACAAAAAGGTGGGGAAGGGGAAGTGGGGAGGTGAATTAGTGCCTTTGTGAAAATACAAAGGCAGGCCTTCCGGCCGGAATAAAAATTCCTCTGGTCGAAGCCAAAAGGCCTTGCCCAAGAGGCAGGTGCTTAAAAAAGTGTGTAGGTGCAGTGACCATGGTGCCGAAAAACTCAAGGCGAGCTGCCCCTCACCAGTGAGAATTAAGGCAACCCTGGGCTGCCACCCCAGGGGCACATACACTACGGGCTTTTTCTACCCCGGCCCAAAGGCCAGACCGAGTGTAGCCCTATCCTACCAGGAGGCATCAGAACTTTGGACAGCTTAGGGAGAACCTACCTTCAACTGGGGACAAGCCTTTTGCAAGGCCAGATTCAACCCAGGAGGAAAGGCTCCCCCACCGCCGCCGCCGTTCCTTACCAATCACATCCAGGAGCAGCACTAACTGGTCACGGTACAACCCAGTTTTCTCGCTCCCTTCAAACTGGCAGGGGCGGACCCATTCAAATCAGAGGCAATGGACCCATCCGGCTTTCTCTGATGTGGCTTACTTCCCAGTCCCCCGGTTGTTCCGGAGCGCCCTGGTTCATTTCGGCCCCCACCGATACTAACCATCAGGTTCCATACCAACTGATAAGAACAGATACTACACTTGATCTTAGCCAAAAGGCTGAGAAGCGATAACTTTAGAGACTCTGAGTCATCCACCAAATCTCAGTTTTTTGTGGTGTACGGCCGTCACCCGCTGCCCCCCTCCCCATTCCCACTTCTTCTGGAGTTCCTGCCGTTGATGACTTGACCCTGGACTTCTCCTCCATATGGAAAGAGACTCAAAAGTCGCTCACCTTGGCTTCTTCTCGCATGAAGAGACATGCAGATAGGAAAAGAAGAATTCCTCCTGTCTTTGCCCCTGGGGACAGAGTGTGGCTCTCTGCCAAATACATCCGGTTTCGGATCCCCAGCTACAAACTGGGTCAGCGTTATCTCGGGCCTTTTAAAATAAAAAGCCAGATTAATGCTGTCTCTTACAAACTCCATCTTCCTCCCTCTCTCCGTATTCCTAACTCCTTTCATGTATCCCTTCTCAAACCCCTCATTCTCAACCGGTTTTCCCCCAAGGTCACCGTTCCTGCTCCTGTTTCTGGGTCCTCTGACGTCTTCTCAGTGAAAGAAATCCTCGCCTCCAAGGTCGTCAGAGGTAAAAAGTTTTTTTTGGTTGACTGGGAGAATTGTGGTCCTGAGGAGAGGTCGTGGGAGCCCGAGTCCAATATCCTCGACAAGGACCTCATCCACAGGTACCTGGGCTCCAAAAAGAGGGGGAGACCTAAGGGGGGGTACTGTAACGCCGAGTGCTCCGGGTCCCGTGGCTTCCCCGGAGCACTCAAGGCGTCCTGCGGGCTGCAGCGCTCCGGTCGGCGTCCCCGACCATGAGCGCTGTTCCCCCGCATCAGCGGCACTCACCCGCCGGGTCCTCTCTGCTCAGACTCCCGGCGCACGCCGGGTTCCTTCCTCCTCCCGGTGCGCGCGGCCCCGCTCTCTAGGGCGCGCGCGCGCCGCTGCATTAAAATTTAAAGGGCCAGTGCACCACTAATTGGTGCCTGGTCCAATCAGTCCAAATCCCATAAAAACCCACTTCCCCTTCCTGTCCTTGCCGGATCTTGTTTCCTTTTGTGCCTTGAGAAAGCTTTTGGTGTATCGTTCCCTGCCTGTGTATCTGACCTTCTGCTGTTGCCCCTGACTGCGAACCTTGCCGCCTGCCTTGACCTTTTGCTCCGTCTGACCTTGCCTTTGCCTTGTCCTTCTGTACCGCGCCTGAATCAGCTGTCTTTGAGGTTGAGCCGTTACCAGAGGATACGACCTGGTTGCTACCGCCGCAGCAAGTCCATCCCACCTTGCGGCGGGCTCTGGTGAAAACCGGTAGTAACTTAGAACCGGTCCCCTGGTACGGTACACGCCAATCCCTCACTGACACAGAGGATCCACCTCCAGTGCAGTCACCTGCCGCTAGTCCGGACCCTGACACTTGGATGTCAACCATTAGTGTCGAGAGGTTGGACATACAGGCTCTTAATTAAGAGCACATCTCAGTAGAGTCATATTGTGCCTCACTGTCTTCATGGCTGTTTCCGAACGTATCCATGACTTCTGCCTTACTTCCTGGGCAGACTACAGGTCATGACATGACACTAATGATTGACATCCAAGGATACATAGATACATAGATTACACTAATTGAGATTTACGTTCACACAGCCACTTGAAATCTAACCCATCAGAGAAGAGGAGAAACAATTTGGGGAGGACCCCTGGATTTAATGGTGGTTGTCTTTGCGCTTGTAGCCCTGACCATGCAAGTGGGGGGCATCTTGTTGGGGCGAGTTGCCAGCTGATGGGAGAGGAATCACAAACTTGGTGGACTTAAGTGGTGATCCATTATTCAGCATGGAGTGCTTTTCTTCACACCAGTCACTATTTCAGCACATTTGATCATTGCACTTTATGTTGTATTTGTAGATATTTTGTGCACAATTTCACTTTAGATTTGTTTATTAATTGTCAGTATTTGTTGGAATACTGTATTTAGCATACATTCTATTTATTTATATGAGCATCTACCCCTTTAAGGGTGATTTTGCGCAGTTTGTGGGAATATAGTTTTCACTTTTTGGATATTGATTTTGCGATTTAACCGCTTGCCGCCCGCCGCACGGCGATTTACGTCGGCAGTCAGCCCCTCACAGGCAAAGCAACGTAGGGCTACGTCGCTAGCCTGTGAGGGTCTAGGGAGCGAGCGCTCCCTGCGCGTGTGACCCGGCGGACCCGATGTCCGCCGGTCACTCGCGATCTTCCGTTACACCGGAAGAGAGGCAGGCGGCTAATGTAAACAAAGCCGTCTGTCATTCTTCCCTGTGTAAGAATGGAGATCAAACGGTTCTGCTATGTAGGACCGTTGATCTCTGTTCTTACACCAGTAGCCACAGCCAATCACAGTTAGAAACACGCTCCTAGGGACACACTTAACCCCTCCCTCTCCAATAAAGTTAACTCCTTCACTGCCAGTGTCATTTTTACAGTAACAGGGCATATGTATAGCACTGATTACTGCAGTAATGTCACTGGTAACCCCAAAAGTGTCAAAAATGTAAGTCAAGGGTCCGATCTGTCCGCCGCAATGTCGCAGTCCTGCAAAAAAAATTGCAGATCGCCGCCATTACTCGTTAAAAAAAAAAAAAACAACAAAAATGACAAAAATCTTTCCCTTAGTTAGTAAATGCAATAACTTTTGCGCAAACCAATCAAAATACGCTTTTTGCGGGTTTTTTTTACCAAACATAGGTAGCAGAAAACAAATTGGCCTAAAATGTTAAAACATTTTGATTTTTACATTTTTTTTTTTTGGGGGGGGGGGGGATTTCATATAACAAAATTTGAAAAATATTGTTATTTTTGCAAAATTTACGCTCTGTTTTTGTTTATAGCGCATGATCAAAAAATCGCACAGATGATCAAATACCACCAAAAGAAAGCTCTGTTTGTGGGAAAAAAAAGGACGTCAAATTCGTTTAGGTGCCGAATCGCAAAATAGGCCCTGGTCAGGAAGGGGGTAAAATCTTCCGGGGCTTAAGTGGTTAAGCTGCGGCATACATACTTATTTGTTATTTAGTTATCATACTTACACGTTGTATGAATTTTAGCACGACAACCCTTCTATTATCAATTATGGGAAGTGCTTGTACTCCCCCGATGGCAGGCTTGATTGGCTGTCTCATTGGTGTCAGTGTGCAGTATGAGCCTGTGATATTTATCTGCAGTTTGCTTGAATATCCCCTGATAATCAATCAGATGATAGAACATTTAAAGACTATTCTTCACTGCACTGCACCCGTGATACAATTTGAAATACACAATCCAAGAATTGTTCATTAGGGCTGCCCCATTCTACCATACTGCATTGGGCAATGACCTAGAATGCCTTCTGGTAAGTACAGATCTGCTATATGTGAAAAAATGTCTATACTTCATTTCTCTGCATTATACTGGCTGTGTCAATTCCTCACATTATTCATAAAAGATTGTCTGAATTGCATGTATTCTTTTCATTGTCCCCTTCCAATGCAATCCTCCTTACCTCTCACCTCTTCATACAACCAGTGCTGAAAAGTCAGGCTGATTAAAGGCAATCTGACCCTGCAGTATGGATAAACTAATGAAGCCAAAATAATTGTGAATAAGGAAGGTGTGGGCTTTATTCAAGTCTACACATTCATCTGTCTCTTTATCCGGCCCAAATTCAATTACACCAGTTGAGGAAGTGTCACAGCGAGGAATCCTGCAGATGTGTCATTTGACCCGATGTCTCAGGATGTCTCACATCATTTTTATGCTTTGGCCTAACAAAAGTGAAGTAGCTTTAACTAAGGGACAACAAAAATTCTGCTTTATGACAGTTTCATAAATGCGTTTCCCAAATATATCTAGATTTACTTATCTGAGCAAAGGAATCAAATACAACTTTACTGTGCAGTCTAGTGATGTGTGTTAGGTGCTATATTTGACAGAGAAAGGCACCAAAATGACAGGTGATAGTTTTCTTTTGTGACATTATTATACAGGAAGGCAACTGAACATGAAGGGATATTGCTTTCCATTGCACCAACTTCATTTTTAACCACTTAAGCCCCGGAGGATTTTCCTGCTCAAAGACCAGGGCCTATTTTGCGATTCGGCACTGCGTGATGCATTGGTGCTCCAAAGGTGGACCATAGGTCCCAGAAAGTTTCTGCAAAATTCCTGTTCTCTTGTCCACTCTGTTCCCGGGACCAGGACCTCTTTTCTTTTATATGTCATGGGAAGGGAGGCCAGACCCCAAAAAGTCCAGGAACATGATTAGGGAAGGCAGCAATAAATATTAACCCCTTTCCCCTGACCTGGGCAGACAAGTGAGCTAACTAGACACAGTAGGCAACCTACAAGCACAAAACTCATTGCATTGCACCCACATTAAGACAACCTTGTACAAGACACATGAAGGCAGCAGTCAAGGTCTCCTGATTATGCTGCTTAAAGTAATACTAAAGTCTTAGTTTTTTTTTTTGTTAAACTAACTAACATGTTATACTTACTAATAGGGCGAATAGGACTTAATAGGGTGAAACGCGTCGATCCAAGAGCCATATGCACTGATACATTATCCTCTGATCTTGTGAAAATGGTTGTATTGTTGTACTGATTATGTGAATTGTGTTTTTAATTAGTGTTGTAATAATAAATTGTTGACATTTTAACATAGCTAAACTTTTGGGATACGGTATCTGCATTTACAACTTTTGTTCAGCACAAAAAATCCCCGCTTCACCCTATCCAATCTCTAATGTTAGAGAACGGATGGACGTCCTATTTTTCTTACATATTTATACATGGGGATTGTGGCACCAGTGTACATGTATAGCACGCTCCCTCCTTTCCCTTATACTTTTCATGTTATACTTACCTGCTCTGTTCAATGGTTTTGCACAGAGCAGCCCAGATCCTCCTATTCTTGGGTCCCTCTTCGGCTCTCCTGGCCCTTCCCTTCTGTTGAGTGCCCAACAGCAAGTAGCAACCACTTTAAGACCATTTAAGACCAATAGAGATGTCCCAAACTATTCGCAGGCGAACAGTTCCCGGCGAACATCGCTTGTTCGCGTTCGCCTCGGCGGGCGAACATATGCGATGTTCGGTCTGCCCCCTATACATCATCATTGAGCAAACTTTGACCCTGTACCTCACAGTCAGCAGACACATTCCAGCCAATCAGCATACCCTCCCTCCCAGACCCTCCCACATCCTATAAAAAAGCAAGGACAGCATCCATCTTAGATTCATTCTGAAGCTGTAGAGTTACTTAGAGCAGGGAGAGGGCTGCTGCTGCTGCTGCTGCTGACTTAATAGGGAAATCATTAGCTAGGCCAGTGTTCTGTGTCCACTCCTGCTGTAAGGACAGCATCCTGACAGCACCCCAAAAAGCCCTTTTTAGGGCTGATATATCAGTCTGCTTTTATTTATTTTTTTCTATATATATACAGACTGTACTGTGTGCACACCACTCATATCGGGTGGCACAGTACCTTGCAGATAAAAAAGTAATTTAATTTTTACCCTTTAATATAATTGCAGTTGCCTGCCAGTGTGTGTCAGGCCCACTGACTGAACTGTGCCCACTGCCAGTGCCCACCACTCATATAAGGTGGCACAGCACCTTGCAGATAAAAAAATTCATTTAATTTTTCCTCTGTAATATAATTGCAGTTGCCTGCCAGTGAGTGTCAGGCCCACAGACTGTACTGTGCCCACTGCAAATGGACTGTTTGCAGTTGTTTGCGGTGCGTTAAACGGGGAGTTTGGTCTGTTAGAGTTTGGTCTGTCACTGTGAAGCGGGCGTAACCCTTACACTACCTGATCGATACAACATCATACCTGATCGTATTCACACACTGGATGTTTTAAAGCACGTTATTCCAAACAATTTAGGAATGTTAGGTGATTTATGCCCTTTATGGATTAAAACCCGACTCTACGTCAACTACGTAATTTTCCATGGGAGTTTTGCCATGGATCCCCCTCTGGCATGCCACAGTCCAGGTGTTAGTCCCCTTGAAACAACTTTTCCATCACTATTGTGGCCAGAAAGAGTCCCTGTGGGTTTTAAAATTCGCCTGCCTATTGAAGTCTATGGTGGTTCGCCCGCTTTCGCCCGTTCGCAAACATTTGCAGAAGTTCGCGTTCGCTGTTCGCGAACATAAAATTTTATGTTCGCAACATCTCTAAAGACCAATGGTGCTGTAATCAAGCAGGGTAGGGCTGTTAGGTCTGGCACTAGTGAGACAATCTCCTCTCATTCACCTCTATGTGAATCATCAAATTCACCCACTGCTGCATCTAACAAAAGGAATAGAGACACAAATACAACGTTGACTTAAGTTCTTCCCCTTTCGAAGTCTACCAAAAAGAAAAAAAAGGCTTGAGCTTTACTTCAAAGCCAACTGTAACCAATTTTTTTTGTTTAACTTTTGATAGATGAAGTGTTGATAGATGAAGAAGAGTTAGAACTTTTACAGGTTTCTACTGCCTCCTACGACCCCACTGGGAAGATTTCTGCTTACTTCCTGTTCCTGCAACATCAGGGCATAAAACAGGAGGAGAGGAGGTCAATAAAAGCCTGACATAGGTTCTAACTAATACGACTTGTCAGGCCACTTGGTCAGCCTGGCAAGTCGTGCACCGTCGCGGTCATTGAGTAGTACAGGACCGGTTCTAATAGGAGCGACACAAGTCGCTCCGACTTAGAAAAAGGGTCCTGTACTACTTCGGGGCGACCTGGAGGCGACTTGCATTGACATTCATTTTATGAAGTCCGTGCAAGTCGCGCCGAAGTCGCGCTGCACGCGACTTCACAGGTCGCCCCCTAAGTCGGAGCGACCTAGTGTAAACCGGCACTTACTCTTCTCAACTACATCCACAACAAAAAAAGTTTTGTTGGAGTTCTGCTGTAAATAATGATAATTTGCAGACACTATTTTTGTACTCACCCACAAATTGTACTAAAACCTCTTTGCTATGAAGCAGTTTATAAAAAATTATGTCATGAATGTTTTGTAACCTGTTAATAATGTGAAGACGGGCCCCGCTTTATATTTTGCATTGGGGCCCAAAGGATTAAAGGAGCTTTTTAAATCCATTAAAGCTCTCAAGTGGCGATTATAAGTCTTCTACATCTCTTCTGTTGCTCAGACAGGTGATGATAAAGAAAGCTTTGCATCCCAGGTAATAGGAAATTCATTGCAGCCTGTGCATGAATGAACCTGAATTTTCAATTATGTTATTGCATATAAAACAACTGAATCTGTTCTCAAATCATGTTCTTTTGTCACTTAAGAAAATAGCTTTTCCATACTGCAGAGAATGGCTGATCTCTCAATGTATTTTCTTGTCCGTCAGCAAATAAAACTTTAACACCCGTAATGTGAAACAGAGCTATGCTTTATTTGGTGCATTTGTTGTGGTTCTGTGTGGCCTCATTAATCATAGCTGGGTAAAGTATAAGGCTGGGTACTCAATGACCGTTTGTTCAGCTGCTTACCAAAACAGCTTTGGCATCTTCCTGGCATTAGGTAAAGGAAAACTGAAAAGATCAACCACGCTAATGTGTAAACAACATAAATAATTTAAAAATGAGCAGCAATTCGTTTTTGAAATATACACAATCCAAGTTCTAACGTATATTAAGTTGCGCTAATAATATGTGTCCAAATCGATTGAAATCAAAATAAATCCACAAGTGATAAAGAAAAGGATCCTTGATAGGAAAAACTTCACTGTCCGTCACCTTGAAAAGTTAACTCAGGTAACACTGCCACCACCAAAGGGTAAAATACTCGCTTACCAGCTCTTATTGATCTCGTATTATGAGAGGTCAATTACGCTTTTGGCTTAATACCCAGCCGGGGGCCTTTAGTCCAGGGTCTTCCCATAACTCCACACAACAACATCATAGGGGCATCCCAAGACACAAAAAGCTCCACATAGCCTAAAATCATTAACACTTTTATTAAAATATCGTTTAAGATTGCACTTACATAGTATACACGTCAATTTGCTTTAAAAACAAAAACGCCACCCGGCATATAGAAAGCAGCCCGTCCTTCTGGGATAGCACGATTCTGGTGGCATCAGCACGTCGCTTTATCCTACGCGGCTCGGCTGCGCATAATCACGTAGATCTACGTGGTTATGTGCACGCGGTCTCGGTAGAGCGCGCACTGCCAGAGCCGCACTTCCGCTGTGTTTAGACACAGCGGGAGCCAGGTGGCGGGAGGAGCGGCCGGCCTCCCACGATCTTCAGGGAGACTGACAGGAGAGCCATCTGCCTACGTAAACAAAGCAGGCGGCTCTCCTGTCAGACAGGCACAGTGAGACTGTGTGTCTCAGCTAAGCTGAAACACCGATCTCTGTGTGCCTTTTTACAGAGCAACCCCCCCCCCCCCACTGTTAGTAAGCACAATTAGGCTTACATTTAACCACTTGATCACCCCCAGTATTAACCCCTTCTCTGCCAGTGTCATTTATACAGTAACAGTGCATATTATTTAGCACTGATCACTGTATTAATGTCACTGGTCTCCAAAAAGTGTCACGGGTAGTGTCAGATTTACCCGCCGCAGTCCCGCTATAAATCGCTGATCGCCGCCATTACTAGTAAAAACAAAAAAAGTCCAAAAATCTATCCCATAGTTTGTAAACTTTATATATTTGTCGCAAACCAATTAATATACACTTTTTGGGATTTTTTTTACCAAAAATATGTACAGTAGCAGAATACAAATTGGCCTAAACTGAAAAAAAAATTAGATTTTTACATTTTATTATTGGGAATGTTTTATAGCAAAAAGTAAGTAATAAATATTGTGTTTTTTTTCCCCAAAATTGGCGCTCTTTTTTTGTTTATAGCGCAAAATCTAAAAACTGCAGAGGTGATCGAATGCCACCAAAAGAAAGCTCTGTTTGTAGGAAAAAAAGGACATCAATTGTATTTGGGTTCTGGAGCTGAAGCGGTTAAGATCCCCCTACAGGTGATGATATACATTATGCAGTATTTCATGATACTTAAAGTGTTACTAAACCCAGGACCCTGAATTTACTATATCTGGTTCCCCACAGTACACAGAACATGGAAATGCAATAGTTTTAATAAATATACACAGCTAAATACCTTTTCTCATTAGCAGTTAGGGAATTCTTGTGACTTTTATCAGTGTCTAGTTAAAGCTTGTAGGAGGAGTTTTCGTTCTCCCCTATAAGGCTGCAGGACCCCTGACCCTCTGTCTGGACAGTGCTGATTGGCCCTGTGCTGATCACATGCACTCTCCCAAGAAAAAAAAAGAACTCTCTTGTAATGCACACCAAACTGAGCATGTGCAGCTTGCCCCCAAGACTCTGTACTATCAGGAGATAGTTTGGGGACAGTAGAATAAGAGGGGGATCAAAGAAGACAGGATTAAACAGCCTTTTTACACAATGCAGGGGATTAACCCCTTAGATTTCACAGTGAGAATAACAAATATGCTTTATTGCATATACAGACTTATTTTACTGTTGTGAGTTTAGTAACACTTTAAGTGCAGTTTGATATTTGCTATATATGCCTTTACTATAATGTCATGATCAGTTCTGGTGTTGAAATAAGAGGTACTAAAACTCCAGTGTTCTTTCAAAAATGCATTTTCCAGGCAAAGGGCTGCTAGCAATGTGACCTAAAGCTCTGTGCAGACCTCTAGGAAAGAAGGTAAGATATTTAGAAACTAATATGTGTTGCCATAGATGCAAAGAAGACAAATTTAGTTTGAATGTTTTTTTTTTTTCTTTCTTATTATGTATAGAAAATAATGTCTCATTCAATATTGAATTTGAAAAGTAATTTTAATGACAGTAAGGTATAAACCAGCTTGTTTAACTGGTTAAGTTTAACCACTTATTCACAGCAGAAGCTGACGTGTGGGTGCCGGGCATTCGATGTCCACCCACACCTGTTGATCATCGATAAACCACAGGACTCTGTGCAGGCCAGTCAGGTTCCTCTACCCCAAAGTCGCTTATTCATGTCTTTATGGACCTTGCTTTGTGCACTGGTCCAAATAATTTTGTAGAGGGGGGGATTATAATGTGGGGCTGTTTTTCAGGGGTTGGGCTTGGCCCCTTAGTTCCAGTGAAGGGAACTCTTAAGGAGTCAGCATTTTAAGACATTTTGGCCAATTTTATGCTCCTAACTTTGTGTGAACAGTTTGGGAATGGCCTCTTCCTGTTTCAACATGACTGCGCACCAATGCACAAAGCAAGGTCCATAAAGACAGCCTTCCTAGAAGACTTGTTATAGCTGTAAAGGGTGGGCCAACTTAATATTGAACCCTACGGACTAAGACTGGGATGCCATGAAATTTCATGAGCTTGTAAAAGCAGTTGAGAATGAAGAATGAATAGCATGATTCTAGTGGCATGACCACATTCCAAATTACTGATTTTTTTTTTGTGGCATGCTAGAAAAGTTCTTAAAGTAGTTAAAAAAAGCCTGTGTTTTTATTTTTGAATGGAGAATGGCTAAGACCCTTGTCAGCAGTTTATTTATGAGGTTTAATAGTTTAATAGTTTAATATGAGGAAGTATTACTTTACTGAGAGAGTAGTGGATGCATGGAATAACCTTCCTGCAGAAGTGGTAGCTGCAAATACAGTGAAGGAGTTTAAGCATGCATGGGATAGGCATAAGGCTATCCTTCATATAAGATAGGGCCAGGGACTATTCATAGGATTCAGATATATTGGGCAGACTAGATGGGCCAAATGGTTCTTATCTGCCGACACATTCTATGTTTCTATTTTTGCCATCTGTAGAAGATTTCCTGTTCTGAGCACACAACAGAAGGTGAGGAAATATCTTCAAAGGAAAGAAAGTTTCCTCTTAGACAACTGTGATTAAAACAAGTGTACCCCCTGGAACATTTGTCCTTCCTGTTCTGGTGACACCTAACTAGAGATGGGGCTTGAGCTCATGTAGGTTTGAGGTGCATCCAGGGGGTTTGAGGCTCATGATATTGGCAAATTTAATATTTGCCTAACTATATTTTTAAATACCTATAATGCTCTGCCTGACCTTTCAACTTTTGTCAGCAGGGTTGGAATGGCCAATAATGGGGGTGTCAGGGCACTGTCCACAGCAGAGCTGCCTAAAGACCTGGCATTCCTGCCAGTACTTAGCATGACCGTAGGAATACGCACTGGTGCTCAAGGGGGCACACGGATGTGCGCTAGTGCGCGCACAGATGCACCCCAGAACCTGCATATGCACAGTTACACACGCTCTCAGCACAGTTTGGCACCAAACAGCCTTCATAAGGAAGCCAGTCACTCTCTGCAATTGCTGGTTGATCCTCGGCTCCTCCAGTGTGCTTGTTCCTATGATCCCTTTGCTTCTGTGAATTCCTGTTACCGACTCGTCTTTTCCTGGACATGTCTTCTGCCTGCCTCCTGACCTGACCCCGGCTGTTTAACCACTTGCCGACCGCCGCACGACTATCTACGTCGGCGGTCAGCCCCTCACAGGCAAAGCAACGTAGGTCTACGTCGCTAGCCTGTGAGGGTCTAGGGAGCGAGCGTGCGCCGCCGGAGGCGCGCTCCCGCGTGGTCACGGACCCCCCCCCCGCGCGTGTGACCGGCGGACCCGATGTCCGCCGGTCACTCTGCGATCGGCGGGGGAGAGGGAGAAAGTCAGGCGGCTTGTGTAAACAAGCTGCCTGTCATTCTCCCCTGTGTAGAAACACTGATCATACGGTTCTACTATGTAGAACCGTTGATCACCGTTCATACATCTGAAGCCACAGCCAATCACAGTAGAAAGCACGCCCCTAGGGACACACATAGCCCCTCCCTTTCAAAAAAAGTTAACCCCTTCACTGCCAGTGTCATTTTTACAGTAACAGTGCATATGTATAGCATTGATTACTGTAGAAATGTCACTGGTAACCCCAAAAGTGTCAAAAATGTCAGTCAAGGGTCCGATCTCTCCGTCGCAATGTTGCAGTACCGCAAAAAAAATCGCAGATCGCCGCCATTACGCGTTAAAAAAAAAAACAACAAAAATGACAAAAATCTTTCCCTTTGTTAGTAAACGCGATAACTTTTGCGCAAACCAATCAAAATACGCTTTTTGCGATTTTTTTTTACCAAACATAGGTAGCATAAAACAAATTGGCCGAAAATGTTAAAAAATTTCGATTTTTACATTTTTTTGGGGGGGAATTTCATATAAAAAAATGTGAAAAATATTGCTATTTTTGCAAAATTTACGCTCTTTTTTTGTTTATAGCGCATGATCAAAAAATCGCACAGGTGATCAAATACCACCAAAAGAAAGCTCTGTTTGTGGGAAAAAAAGGACGCCAAATTAGTTTAGATACAGCGTCGCACGACCGAGCAATTGTCCGTTAAAGTCACGCAGTGCCGAATCGCAAAATACCCCCTGGTCAGGAAGGGGGTAAAATCTTCCGGGGCTTAAGTGGTTAATGGATCTTCTCTCTCTACTGCCCTGTGTGTGACCCCAGCTATTCACCTGACTACAATTGCTCTAATCCCCACTGGCACCTGACCTTGGCTTCCAGCTGACAGGGTGACACCGATCTGCAGACTCCACTCCAGTGTTCAGCTGTACTCCCAGGTGTTCCTCTGACAAGCATCCTAGTCAGAACATCTCGGCAAGCATTCCAGTAGGCAATCTGTGCTACTTTGGGCCAGACTCCTGTTCCACCTTCAGAGGAGTCTGGAACTTAATTGCAAGGGAAGCCTTCTCTCCACTGGCCTCCAGCACCAGGTACATGATAGGGGACTTTGGAGTGTGCCAGCCTTCACACTATATAAGGGTGTGAGACTAGAATTTTAGGTGTTATGCTGCATCAACTTTTAATACCTGCCACCATAACCAGCTTCTGCCACCTCACCTGGCCTATTCTGGTGCCAGCCACTAACAAGCTGAAGTAGGGGGGGGGGGGGGTTGGTTGAACATTCTGCAGAGGAAGTAAAAGTAGCTTTTGCCAAGGCTACAAATATTTTTGGCTACTGTCTCTCACATAATATGTTGCAACGTTTATTTCAAGATAAAAACTGTCTCTATCCCCTCCTAAATTGTGGTCTGATTAATATGTTTAAATATTGTCCTGCAACTCTAAAAATACTCTAAAAATATGTTAATATTGTCTCTCAGTTACGATACTCATGTTTACTGCAAGATGAAAGTAGCCTTAAACTGTAGCCTACCCAAGCTGCTTACATGATGCTACCCTGCAACTCTAAATTTTTAGGCCATTGTCTCTCAGATAATACATTCTTTAAGGTACGGTACTGCAAAAAATAAACCCATAAAAAATAAGAAACTCAAAAATGTCCTTATAACTGAGGAATACATCCACTATCAATTTGTAATTAGTTGAAGGCTTTGACTTTTTTTTTAAAGGACATCGTCTTACAGCTTTTAGATCTGTTGTGCCTGCTTTATCCACTGGTCAATTCAAGCCTATCACTGCTTGAATTAAAAACAGGTATCATAGCCAAGACTCAAAACTACCTTTGTTGAAATAAATCAAATTGGGCTGCTGCTGCTATATGTAAGCCAAGCTAGTTTTAAGTGATAAAAAAAAATCAATTACACACCCAAAATATGTGCTGCCAGAATAATGTGTCACTGACAAAGGGCCAGGTCAAAGTGACGGGATAATTCTTCCCAGTGGGGAAATTCCAACCAGAACTGACATGAAAAAGCTCTATTTTCCCTCCTTGCTCTATACAGCCTCCTATTGTCCAGTGAGGCCACTGATTACATTTAACCACTTTAAGACCCGAAGGATTTGCCCCCTTCCTGACCAGGCCCTATTTTGCAATTTGGCACTGCGTTAATTTAATGGACAATTGCGCGGTCGTGCGACGCTGTATCGAAATTAAATTTACGTCCTTTTTTCCCATAAATAGAGCTTTCTTTTGGTGGTATTTGATCACCTGTGCGATTTTTATTTGTTGCGCTATAAACAATAAAAGAGCGACAATTTTGAAAAAATAAACAATATTTTTTCACTTTCTTTCACATTCCCAAAAAAAAAAAGTTTAAAAATCTAAATTTTTTAACATTTAAGGCCAATTTGTTTTCTGCTACATATTTTTGGTAAAAAAAATCGCAATATTTTGATTGGTTTGCACAAAAGTTATTGCGTCTACTAACTAGGGGAAAGATTGATGTCATTTTTTTTTTTTTACTAGTAATGGCGGCAATCTGCCATTTTTTGCAGGATTGTGGCGGACAGATCGGACCCCTGACTGACATTTTTGACACTTTTGGGGGGACCAGTGACATTACTACAGTAATCAGAGCTAAAAATATGCACTGTTACTGTAATAATGACACTGGCAGGGAAGGGGTTAACATTATGGGTGATCAAGGGGTTAAATGTGAGCCTAGGGGAGTGATTCTAACTGTGTGGGGGCATGGCTTCTGAAATGACCATGGAGACATGTGATCCTATATAGAAGGATCACAAGCTCTCTGTGATCATTCCAGGGAGAAGAACGGTCAGCTGTGTTTACAACAGCTGACCGTCCTTCTCTCTCAGCGGGGAACGATTGCGGGTGCGTTCGCCCCTTAGCCTCCTGCGAGCAAGCGACGTACAGCTACGGCGATTTGCCCAGGAGCGGCTGCCTGCCGCCTTATAATGGCGGCAGGCGGTTGTAAAGCGGTTAAACAATCAAGAACTATGGTGGTGTAAGGTTGCACTCGAACTAGCCTTATTTAGAGCTCCTTAGGGGCCTTCTAAAAATCTGCTGGTAATTATGCAAACACCTGGCGGTGCTTTTTAACATGTCTGAAAATCTCTCTTTTATGTCCTAGAAACCAGTTACAATCTCCTCCCCATATTTCCACTGCAACTAACGAAATGAAAAATCTGTGAATGATCTGTTGCTCCACAGTTTTCAGATAAGACAAATTCAGTGGGAACTGGCTCTCAGTCCGTACCATCACTAAGAACTCTTTATACTGCCCTTCACTAGTTTCAAACTTTTAGATCCAGAGGCAATCAAACAGATTGCTGGCTGGAGAAAAATACTGTTTTTAAAGAGAAAACGTTATCATTCAAAATAAAACCTGCAAGGTCCCTGATACCCTTAAGGCAGCATGACACCTCCAGAGACAGGGTGTAAGCTAGCATTTACCCCAGGGCTGAGTCTATGGTTATAATGGGGAGTTTGAACAGACATTGGGAGTGTGGAAAGTTTTGTTGTGGAACTGACTCCAAACGAGTAACCAGGACCTTCTGAGAGACCAGCTTTTATCCTAGCTCTCTACAGAAAGGGGCCTCCCCTTGATCTTCTCATCTTGGCTCAACGTCCTCCACACTGGGCAGGACAGCCTCAGAACCACCTCAGCATTCGTAGGCCCCAGATAGGCTTCTGGGCCTAAGCACAGAGCTCACTGCAACAACACCTCCTCAAGCCTCAGCCTAAGACAAGAGAGCTAGCACATATCCTGACCCAAATATATATTCTTCCCAAGCATGCACCAGTGGCCAAGAACCTCCTACTGGGATGGCTGAAGGAAATATAAATATTAATAATGCAGCCTGTTTGTAAAATCTCATACTATGACCCGTGGTACCAGTGACACCTACTGGCATCAGTAAGAAATATATTAAAAAAGAATAGCGCAACCATGCTTGTTTATCAGTAAGAAATACACAATCCAACTGAGCTTAGGGAAGGCCCAATATAAACTATGCAACCAGCCTGAACTGCCTACAGCCCAGCCAAAGACTAAATTTACATAGTAGCCCCAGTTTAGGACCAGGGGACTACAGAGCCTTTTGTGATATACGTTACATAAGTTATTCCTTTCATTTTCAAACCCATACTAAAGGTATGGTTCTAAAAGTCTGATTGGTTTATATATTTTTTTTGAAAAGTTGATGGATGCGCTGGACTAACCTGCTCGATAGAGGGTCTGTGGGTGGGTGGTAGGTGAGAGAGGGCCACTTGGGGAAATTAACTCCCAATTAATCTGGCCCGATTGGACAATAAGCAGTGGACCCTTGTTAAGGGGTCTGGGCTGCTACCTTAAGATACGGCCTAGTGGTCGTTTCCAAAGATTCTAGTGGTAGTCCGTTAAAGGAGCGCCCACAATCAGCAATAAGAATCCCACTTGGATGAAAAGATCTTTGTTTTATTGGAAGCAGAACATGTTAAAGCCAACGCGTTGTGGGGGGAACAGAGACTCCCCCTTCTTCAGGGCGTGAATGTTGCTATTCGGATCTGCAACCAACAGCACAACCTCTGTTCCCCCGAAACACGTTGGCTTTAACATTTTCTGCTTCCAAAACTAAGATCTTTTGATCCAAGTGGGATTCTTATTGCTGAGTTTGGGCACTCCTTTAACCGACTACCACTAGAATGACTGGTTGATATGGAAGATACAGGTATTCTCTATTTTATACCCTGTGGGCCTAATTAGTCAAAAAAATGGATACCGTGAAATGTATGCCATCATCCCCAAAAAACTAGAACAAAAAACAAGGGGTAGTAGGGGTCAAGAGAGGACCCAAGAAAGCGGGACTATACCGGCATAACTGGTGGTTGCAGGAATACAAATACAACACTCATATATGTATAAAAAATATATTCATTTTATTACAAAAGAATAAAAAACATGACAACAAGACATACAGTACATAAAAGATATACCGGTCCGTGTGTGTATGATAACTGTGTACCAAAAATACCACACTACTGGATCCTAATATATATTTTGCAGACTATTGGTCCCTGGATAAGCCAACGCGTTTCGCATTCATTGCTTCATCAGGGCAATGCCAAGACCAAATAGGTGCTGCACAAAAGAAAATATAGTGAAAATACAAAAATTACAATCATTATAAACAAATATTTCATATTTATCCATTGATACATATTGCATCATTTTTCAACTATAATTATGCTAACCTCAAAATAGGACGGACAAGATGAAGGGATATTTTGGATTACTGGAAATGCCTGAAAGAAGAACTGCCTGTGTTGCTCCGCTTAACCATTTTAGGTCAGCTTGTCATTATCTGTACACACTTAGGGACTGCTACAAAGCCTGTGGCTTTCTAATTGTAAACCTTTCTATATTGTCTTATAAAATACTATAAAGCAGTAAGCCATGCATTATCACTTGTTTTTTATGTATTTTATTCTGTTAATAAAAAATTATATTTGAATCGTATTTGTAAATATGATTTTTTTTTTTATAGTTCAAGGAAAGAAATAGCAAACTAACCACAGGTTAAAGGAAAAGAACTAAAATAAAGAATATATATTGGTAAAAAATGTAATGTATTTATACTGCAGCTATCGCTCAAAATTCACTGAAAGGCTGCGTTGAACTTTAAGCCAGACCTTCATAAAACATAATAGTATGAGACAATTTTATCATTCCACTTACAGCTGAATTCAAGCTTTGCCCTTTGCCATTCCTATCTCAATCCCCCGATGCCCCCCACCTGATAATTTGCTTTAGTTGCACTTCAAAGACTTAAATAAAATAATATCCGTCAGGCTGATTTCTAAGTATCATTTTCCTGCAGGGGGACTCAGGCTAGCTTTCTCACACCAATTTAATGCAGCCAGCTCTGCAATTGTAAATTTGCTGATCAATAGGCTGGTATTATGCTGAATTGTGATTGGGTGCAAGCAAACACAACATCTATTTTAGCAATAATCCCCTCTGGTTTCACTGTTCATTGAATTCTAGCTACGTATTAATGTGTCAATTGTGAGTGCCGAGAACAATGGAAGATGAATCCCCAATCATAAATTCATAGACTTGTTCTGCAAGTCGGTATCACTGGGAATCAATACTATATCCAGGGCAGACAGAGAAATGTATATTGTATCACGTAATGCCTCTATATCACGAGCCAAGAGCTTTATTAATGTGTACAAAGCATGAATCTTCACATCCCACTCCCAGCTCTGTGTTTCTTGTCTTTAATCGCTGATCCCAGTTTTGTAATTACCTGCGTATTCTTCTTGCTTTCTCCAAATTTTAAATCTATTCGCTTCAATTATTATTATTTTTTTAGATAAAGAAATTAGTTTGATGTAAATAGACTTATCAATATGTGTTAAACCTTGTTTCTATTTATAATTTGCAATTATCTATGTTTTCTCTTTTCGTTTCTCTCCTTACCCTGCTTTGTGCACCCCGATATCTTATCTCAGCAGTTTGTAAGAAAAAAGTTAAAGTGATTACAAATTGAGAAGCTCATCTACTGTACAAATTGATATGGTTAGTACAAAAACAAAATAACCCTTTAGCTGCCAGACCCTTTTTGGTGTTTTTTTTGCACATGTTTAAAAAAAAAATAATTTCAGGCCTGAGGATTACTTAAAACCTACAAAACTTTATATATTTATTGAAAGGAGAGGCCCTAAAAAAAAAAAAAATGGTGGCAATTCTAGATTTCCTTGTCTCATAAAATTAACAGTTTATCAAGCACAAAACATCACTCAAACACAGTAAATATAAATATTAACCACTTGCCAACCGCCTCCTGTATATTTACTGCGGCACGCAGACGCTTACAGGCAAAGTGACGTAGTACTACGTCGCTTGCCAAAGAGCCTGTAGGGGGCGAGCGTGCACCGCCGGCGGCACGCTCCCACCCCCGCTCATTCCCTGCCTAGCCAGCGCGTGTGACCGGCAGCTCCGATGGCCGCCGGACACTCGCTATCTCCCGCAAGAGAGGAAGAAAGACAGACGGCTGATGTAACCACAGCCGTCTGTCATTATCCCTGAAGTAGGCACAGAGGCTATGCGATCCTGCTATATAGGATCGCATGTCTCTGTGGTTACTTCACTAGCCATTCCCCCAAACAGTTAGAATCACGCCCCTAGGGACACACAACACCCCTCCCTCTCAAAAAAAAGTTAACCCCTTCACTGCCAGTGTAATTTTACAGTAACAGTGCATATGTATAGCACTGATTACTGTAGAAATGTCACTGGTAACCCCAAAAGTGTCAAAAATGTCAGTCAAGGGTCCGATCTGTCCGCCGCAATGTCGCCGTACCGCAAAAAAAATTGCAGATCGCCGCCATCACTAGTTAAAAAAAAAAACAATAAAAATTACATAAATCTTTCCCGTAGTTAGTAAACGCAATAACTTTTGCGCAAACCAATCACAATATGCTTATTGGGATTTTTTTTACCAAAAATATGTAAAAGAAAACAAATTGGCCTAAAATGTTAAAAAATTTTGATTTTTACATTTTTTTTGAGAATTTCATATAAAAAAAACTTGAAAAATATTGTTATTTTTTCAAAATTGTTGCTCTTTTTTTGTTTATAGCGCAAAAAATAAAAAATGCACAGGTGATCAAATGCCACCAAAAGAAAGCTCTGTTTGTGTGTCAATTTCATTTGGGTACAGTGTCGCACAACCGTGCAACTGTCCGTTAAAGTCACGCAGTGCCGAATAGCAAAATAGGGCCTGGTCTTTGAGCAGCCAAATCTTCCGGGGCTGAAGTGGTTAAAAGAGAAGTATTGGAATCATTTGTTTTTTAATCATATTTACCTAGGTGAATGCAGCATCGGTCCAATTCTGCATCTGTCCCCTGCCGCCTCTAGGGGCCAATTCACACCAGAAACGGCACATAACTGCGTGTTTTTGACTGCATTTTTGACATGCATCTGAAGTGTGCAGGAATACATTTTTTTCTATACATTTTTGGGCTTGGCTTTTTTGGCTTAAAGGAGCATAATGTGGTGCATTTGAAGCATATAGAGCGTTACCTACATTTGTGGTGTGGAAAAATGCTCTACTTTTTTTTAATTGTGCTCAACCGCGCTGCAATGATGTGAACTATGCCAATAGGATTACCTTGATTTTGGGCTGTCTATGCAGATGGAGTACAGTTAAAAATGTATCCAACTGCGTTTGGGGTGAAAGGGCCCTAATACTGAATCAAGCGATCGGTGGTGTTTGATCGCTTGAGTCTCACAGCTCTCTGCCCCGCCTCCACCCCCCGTCCCCCGCCTTGTTCACTGGAGCGCTGGGCTGTGAAGAGGGGGTGGGAGTGGCTTGCTCAGGCTCTCAGCGGCTCACTAAGAGGCTGTGCCGGGTGCTGGTCCAAGCACGTGGGAGAATCCCAACCATATGGTTGCGATCTTGCCCCAGCCTGGACTGGCTCTGTCTGTTGAAAATCGGTCACAGTAGTGCAGAACGGACTGTACTCCTGTAATCCACAGGAGAAGTGCAGCCAAATGAGCATTGGCTGTACTTCTCTTGAGGTTGCACCAAATAAATAGATACCAAACACATCAAACCTAAAAATTATGCGCACCCAGGAAACAGAAACAAACCTCAGTATCCTAAGTTGTTCATAGGCAATGCTTTAAAAAGCTCCTAAAGGTCATCAGTTTAGTGGGCTTAGAAGAATTGCTCTCACTCCGATGTGTGCAGCGTTATGTAACTTGTGTATTGCAACCAATGTTTTTGTTCATAGGGGCCCCCCAATGTGTGTTTACATTCATATGTGCTCGTATGTGGGGGTGGGGCAGGGCTCAACATTTTTTTTTGTTCGGGGGTAAATTGCTTGAGAGTACCTTTAATTTTTGACTATTTTCTTTAACTACTACTTTGGATCTCTCTGGTTCTTTGTAAGAAAGGGAGGTCAGTGAACAGATATTTGCTGATCTCGCTTCCTTTTACACAGCAGCCCCTGCCATTTTAATCCTGGGTTGACCGATGGTGTATGTCGGTGGCAGAGGATGGGTTAAAGATCTGGTCTTTGCAAATGAGTCGGCTCTGATAGAAAGGGCGCACCCTTGAAACGCGTAAGCTATGATGCAACTTTGAGTGTTGATGAGCCCTTGTTGGCCATTTATGTTCTGGCAGTCAGAAAGCTATGCCTGTTGGTTGGAAACATTGTGGATTTCATTATATATGAGCTTAATAAATATATATATATATATATATATACAGTGGGTACGGAAAGTATTCAGACCCCCTTAAATTTTTCACTCTTTGTTATATTGCAGCCATTTGCTAAAATCATTTAAGTTCATTCTTCTTCCTCATGAATGTACACATAGCACCCCATACTGACAGAAAAACACAGAATTGTTGACATTGTTGCAGATTTATTAAAAAAGAAAAACTGAAATATCACATGGTCCTAAGTATTCAGACCCTTTGCTCAGTATTTAGTAAAAGCCCCCTTTTGATCTAATACAGCCAGGAGTCTTTTTGGGAAAGATGCAACAAGTCTTTCACACCTGGATTTGGGGATCCTCTGCCATTCCTCCTTGCAGGTCCTCTCCAGTTCTGTCAGGTTGGATGGTAAACGTTGGTGGACAGCCATTTTTAGGTCTCTCCAGAGATGCTCAATTGGGTTTAAGTCAGGGCTCTGGCTGGGCCATTCAAGAACAGTCACGGAGTTGTTGTGAAGCCACTCCTTCATTATTTTAGCTGTGTGCTTAGGGTCATTGTCTTGTTGGAAGGTAAACCTTCGGCCCAGTCTGAGGTCCAGAGCACTCTGGAGAAGGTTTTTGTCCAGGATATCCCTGTACTTGGCCGCATTCATCTTTCCCTCGATTGCAACCAGTCGTCCTGTCCCTGCAGCTGAAAAGCACCCCCACAGCATGATGCTGCCACCACCATGCTTCACTGTTGGGACTGTATTGGACAGGTGATGAGCAGTGCCTGGTTTTCTCCACACATACCACTTAGAATTAAGGCCAAAAAGTTCTATTTTGGTCTCATCAGACCAGAGAATCTTATTTCTCACCATCTTGGAGTCCTTCAGGTGTTTTTTTAGCAAACTCCATGCGGGCTTTCATGTGTCTTACACTGAGGAGAGGCTTCCGTTGGGCCACTCTACCATAAAGCCCCGACTGGTGGAGGGCTGCAGTGATGGTTGACTTTCTACAACTTTCTCCCATCTCCTGACTGGATCTCTGGAGCTCAGCCACAGTGATCTTTGGGTTCTTCTTTACCTCTCTCACCAAGGCTCTTCTCCCCCGATAGCTCAGTTTGGCCGGACGGACAGCTCTAGGAAGGGTTCTGGTCGTCCCAAACGTCTTCCATTTGAGGATTATGGAGGCCACTGTGCTCTTAGGAACCTTAAGTGCAGCAGAAATCTTTTTGTAACCTTGGCCAGATCTGTGCCTTGCCACAATTCTGTCTCTGAGCTCTTCAGGCAGTTCCTTTGACCTCATGATTCTCATTTGCTCTGACATGCATTGTGATCTGGAAGGTCTTATATAGACAGGTGTGTGGCTTTCCTAATCAAGTCCAATCAGTATAATCAAACACAGCTGGACTCAAATGAAGGTGTAGAACCATCTCAAGGATGATCAGAAGAAATGGAAAGCACCTGAGTTAAATATATGAGTGTCACAGCAAAGGGTCTGAATACTTAGGACCATGTGATATTTCAGTTTTTCTTTTTTAATAAATCTGCAACAATGTCAATAATTCTGTGTTTTTCTGTCAGTATGGGGTGCTATGTGTACATTCATGAGGAAGAAGAATGAACTTAAATGATTTTAGCAAATGGCTGCAATATAACAAAGAGTGAAAAATGTAAGGGGGTCTGAATACTTTCCGTACCCACTGTATATATATATTTTTTTTTGTGTAAGTGTCATATTTTCATTTGATAAATTTATTTTTTTGAGGATTTTGAAACATTTGAAGATTTCTCACTATGCCAGTGGGCTCTGTTTATTCTATTTTGTAGTGTCCACCAAGGATTACCTACCATGGAGAAGAAGTATGAGATAAAAGTGACTGGTGATATTAGTAATGTAAACATAACATGACAAATCCCAGCAGTATTGAATATTGGACTGACAAGGTGTGCTGTGTGGTGGGTTGGGCAAAAATAGTGTTAGGCAATTAGGTACATTGTAGTGGATTACAAAGCAAAGGATGAAAAGATGCCGAAAACTCATAGCTGGAATGCAGCAGCCATTATTCATGGGTGCCAAAAAAACCTGTAAGGATCTGTGTGTCATAAATGGCTTTTAAGGGGGTGGGAACCCAATGAAGTAACCTTGTTAAAACATGCTGTATGTAAGAGGAAACATTACTATGACCCTGGGCATTAATGCACAATACACCCCTAACACACTGTTTTTCTTTTGGCTTACTAAACAGGCCAGTCACTTTTACCATGAAAGTATGGGCACATATCACCTCAGTATAAATGTCTGGAGATCTGGAGATTATATTATTTGCCATGAACATTGGCAGTAATCCATGCAACCATTGATAGTCATCAACTTAGCTAGTATCTCCAAATTGGCAACAATCTATACATATCTGTACATTTAATTTGCAACCTAAACTCCAGTGCTCCCTTACCACATGCTTGTTATCCCTTTGAACTTCTTAGTAGATTGAGGTTGCTTATGGTCCTCCCAAACAATTAGAAGTTTGACAGTTTGCTGCCTCCCTGGCGGTATGATTCTTTTGGATTTTAGGTGCTGAAAGCGGTACCATTATTTTGCATGTAATTCTTGTGAATGAGCAGCCCAAACCAACTGTATACATTTATTATATATATATAATATATATATAATATATATATATATATATATATATATATATATATATATATATATATATATATATATATATATATATATAATATGTATACAGTTGGTTTGGGCTGCTCATTCACAAGAATTATGTATATATATATATATATATACTGTATGTATATATATATATATATATATATATATATATATAAAAAGTACAGTAAAACTGCAGGAAAGGGCACTGGGGGGCAATGTGATTTTTTTTTTATTTTGAACGGTATCAGTGTGTTTGGTGTGTTTTACATTCGAATTTGCCGCTGGTTCCACCCCCCGGCGGACGTCACGTCGCCGGAGACGGAAGCCGGGGCTCACAGACGATCGGGAGGAAGCTCCGCCGCCGCACGCCGCCCGTATTCTTTGCTGGATCCTGGAGAAAAGGTAAGTAAAACCTCTTCCAGCATCCAGCGATCTTCCTAGCGCTACCCCGAGTGTGACTCGGGGTTACCGATTTTGGCTCTTAAATCTTACCCCGAGTCACACTCGGGAATACCGCTAGGAAGGTTAAGATTTAGCTTGGGTGAGTTAGGTAAAATAAAGTGTAATCAAGTAGCCAAAATACTTTGGGGTTCATTTACTACAAAATAATTTACTGCAAAATCTGGTGCAATTATGCTTGGCAGCCAATCAGGTTCTAAATACAGCTTGTTCAATTAAGTTTTGACAATAATAAACTGGAAGCTGATAGGTTTCTATGCAGAGCTGCACCAGATTTTACACGCTCCAGTTTTAGTAAATCCACCCCGTTGTGTCAATGGTCACCTTTAAAAGTAAATACTCATGGGATTTTTATCTTTCATCTAATGGTAAGGTTAAGGGCATGTCTTTGTTCTATAACTTACTACAAAAAAACTCACCTTTAGTAAGTCTGGCCCTATGCTCAAATGGGAAAAGGATCTCAGTGATTCTTACTCACCCAATCAATGGCGAGCAGCCTTCTGATCCATTTCTCAAGCCTCTTATTGCACCAGACATCTGGAGATGTCGATGAAAATTACTAATCATTGGTATTATACCCCCATAGACTGGCCAAACTCTCCCCTTCCCTGTCTCTACTTTGCTGGTGCAACTGCAGGCAGGTTGGGAATCTCTTACATTCCTTTTGGGCATGTCCCAATTTTTCTAGTTTCTGGAATCAGATATTCCACCTAATTTCCACTTGCACCAGGATTCTGACCAAACCCACCCCAGCCCTTGCACTTCCTAATTAAGGAATATTTATCTTATCTTCTTGGCATAGGATAGTTGTTTCCCACATATTGCTTGCAGCCCACTTACTGATATTCAGAAACTGGAAATCCCCCTTAACTCAAAACCTTTCGGACATGGAAAGAATGGTCAAAAACAATTATATCTTTGAACATCTGTTAGCATTGACTGGTATTAGGTATGAGACCTTCAGTAAGGCTTGGAGAATATGGTTGAGTAGGAGAGGCTCCTCCTCAGGCTAGCTTAGTCTTAGCCTCTGATTTCTCCACTAGTAGTATGTATTTACCTCCTTATGTGATTGTACTGTACTGTACAGTTTATGTTGCTGTTTATTCATTTTATACTTTGCATTTGATATGCATGTTTTTACCTATATATTTCAATAAAAACCTATTGTGAAAAAAGTAATTACGTGGCTATTTATTCTGTAAGTCAGCTGCTCACGCTCATTCCAGTAACTCACCCTTTTATTTCTTTCCGCCTTATTCCAGGCAAGAAAAGGTTTTATTTGGGGTGGATTGATAAATAATCAGAACCTTTATTAAGTTTTTATTGCTGTCTGTGTTGTTAGCACAACAAGAAATAAAAGAAAACCCCTCTAACGGAAATATCAATAGAAATAATAGGCTAGAACTTCAGTGCGATTTATATTGCTATCTATGCTTTTATTGTGGAACGTCCCCCTCTTTTGTTTCAATGACAACTTAGTGTGTCAGGGTGTGACTGGGTCTGTCAGTACAATAATTATGAAATAATCTCTGACAGATGTTGTAATCCTGCCCCACACTATCCAAAACCTAAAGGCAAAAGTGTTGGCTGGAGTTGGGCTTTTATGCTTATTATAGGACATAATGTATAGAATAGATACAAACTAGATGTGTTAAATAAGAAAAAAAAACATATAAAATATAAAGGCTGGGCTTAACCACTTTACCACCGGAGGATTTTCCTGCTTTACGTCCAGGCCACTTTCTGCTACTTGGCACTGCGCGACTTTAACTGACAATTGCGCGGTCATCCAACCCTGTACCCAAACAAAATTTATGTCCTTTTTTCCCACAAACAGAGCTTTCTTTTGGTGGTATTTAATCACCTTTGCGCTTTTCATTTTTTGCGATATTAATAAAAAAAGAGCAAAAATTTTGCGAAAAAATTAACATTTTCTACTTTGACAGTTAAAAAATATCCAATATATTCAATTTTTGTGATATATTTAGGCCAAAATGTATTTAGCTACATGTCTTTGACAAAAAAATCCTCAATGAGCGTATTTTTAACCACTTTAAGACCGGAAGATTTTACCCCATTCCTGACCAGGCTATATTTTGCGATTTGGCACTGCGTTATTTTAACAGACAATTGCGCGGTCATGTGATGCTGTACCCAAATTAAATATATGTTCTTTTTTCCCCCACAAATAGAGCTTTCTTTTGGTGGTATTTGATCACCTGTGCGATTTTTAATTTTTGAAAAAAAGCGACAATTTTGAAAAAAAAAAAAATATTTTTTACATTCCGATATATAACATTCCCCCCCCAAAAAATTTAAAAATCAAAATTTTTTAACATTTTAGGCCAATTTGTTTTCTGCTACATATTTTTGGTAAAAAAATCATAATAAGCGTATTTTGATTGGTTTGCGCAAAGGTTATCTCGTTTACTAACTACGGGAAAGATTTGTAATTTTTATTGTTTATTTTTCTTACTAGTAATGGCAGCGATCCGCAATTTTTTTTGCGGGAATGCGACATTGCGGCGGACAGTTCGGACCCCTAACTGACATTTTTGACACTTTTGGGGGGACCAGTAACATTACTACAGTAATCAGTGCTATAAATATGCACTGTTACTGTAATAATGACACTGGCAGGGAAGGGGTTAACTTTATTGGTGATCAAGGGGTTAAATGTATGCCTCATGCTTACTGACGTGTGTGGGGGGAGGGGATTGTGTGACACAGACACAGATCACAGGTTCATGCTGAATCCTGTAATCTGTGACTGTCTGTCACAGAGGAGATCTGCCCGCTTTGTTTACACAAGTGGGCGGATTTCCTCACTCGATCCCCGATGATCAGGGAAGAGCGGCGGTGATCACTGCCTCTCCTGGCCCGACTCCCGCTGTGTCTGAGTACAGCGGGAGCGAGCCTCCGGCGGCGTGCGCATGCCGACGACAGGGGCTGCTGTCCAGCAACGTAGGTCTACGTCGCTGGACGATAACGAGCCAATTTGCCGCAGTACCCTCAACGTGAGCAGTCAGCAAGTGGTTAAAGTTGAAGTTCAGCCTAAAATTAAATCTCTGAATCTAATTGCAGCCTCAATCTAAGACTAATCTATCTAGCATTGCAAAGCAAAAATCGCTATACATACCTTTTCTGAAGCTGCTCCGGTCTAGTCCCACTCTAGGCTAACTCTATAACTCTATGGGTGCCATCACTTACAAGGTATTTCCCAGCTGTTGTCAGCTGTGTCCTGCACAGACCTTCCGCCGCTGGAGACATGACCAGATCGGCTTCAGAAAAGCTATGTATACTGATTTTTGCTTTACAGGGCTAGATATGTTAGTCTTAGATTGTGGCTGCAAGTAGATTTAGAGATTTTAGTTTTAGGCTGAACGTCCACTTTAAGTTTCTATGTCTGTCTTTGTTTTTGTTACACTTGCTCGAGACAGGAGAGATGAATGACCTATGTCCCAGAATGAGCAACTTCCCATTTGATAAAAGATGCAAGGTCATTTCTGATTGTAGCATCAGATAAAAGACGAGCTGAAGCTTTATTGGAAGTACATGGCTCTTGCTATGAAATGCCGGCGACTTGGTTGATTTCCCATCTCTTTCTGCAGAACATCACAGTCTCCCGGGTGCATCTCTTTAACTTGAGATTTCTCACCATTAACAGCGATTTCATTGCATATTATATGGCTTCCAACACTCAGGTGATTTTAGTGGGATGATTACAGGTACATGGATCTTGTAAAAGGAAAATCTATAATGGTAATTGTTACTGTTATGGATACAAATGAGAAAGCAAAATGTCTCTTAGGTTAACTCAACCTCCAGCATGATCTGTGACAGGCTGAGAAGCGAGGACGGGGACAAAACTGCAATTCTGTCCTTTAGAGGTCTTGAACGGTGATTATTTCTTTATCATCTGCTAAAATATAGTTCAGATAGGAAGGTTGTTGTATGAGAAGGGATGCTGAGACAGAAGGCATTTCATCTCCAGAGAGAAACTGATAAAGCGAAAATGGAAACACTGAGACAGAAATCATCGAGAGTGGGAAAATAATGGTGGCCAGGATGTCTAGACAATTGCAGCATTTATTGACAAATGTTCACAATGAGAGAAAGGTTTGAGGGCTTTAAATCCGTGTCCTAAACTTTTTGAAACTTTTTTTTCTCATAAAAGTTTATTACCTGGAGACAACTTAATTTGCTTGACTTGCACACTATGGGATAACTAAAAGCCTTACGGCCATTGTGGGGAATCTGTGCAGGGGTCTCCGTAGAACCTTTGAAGGTTCTGCAGAGCTCTTTAGATTGCAATTTTTTATATAATGTACTTGTTTCTTCTTTTTCAGGCAGCAGACAAAAGATGGGACAGAGAGAAATGTAATTTATTTTGTACAGAAAGAAAAAATGAGTACCAAATTGTCACATTAAACGTTATAGCAGTTATCCTTGGACCTTTAAGAGCTTTTCAGCATCTGGGAGCAATTGTACCATTTGCACCCTTTTATTACAGCCTAGCTTTTACATCCTCTCCCACAGCTTGAGTCAGCAGTACCAGAACAAAGTCTTCTGGCTTCCAAAGAAAAGATGCTAAAGAAGGCCCTCATCCTAAGGAGCATTGTAATTGTATGTCTGCACATAAAGTGGCTGGACCAGTACAAGGATTCAGAAATGTCATCCACTGTCCACCTGCCCTAAAAATTCCACCTTCTGGTCCATAGTAAATTGAATGAGATGGAGAGCCACAATAAAATATAACCACGTGTAATAGGCTTAAAAAACAGAACCAGGTTTTTATTAACATTACAATACCTAACCAAAATGTGATCTTCCCTCTGGTTTATAACTCATCAAAAGTACAAATTGTATTCTGCACTTTTATATAGGCAATAAAGTTATGTTTCTGGTACAAACAACAGTGATTTTTCTACAGATCAAATCAAACCTTTTAACCTCCCTGGCGGTATGATTATGTCAGGAATTCTGTACCAAAAGCGGTACAATTTTTTGCATGGAAATTTGGCGTTATGTATTATAGGCCTACAATTCTTAGTAATTACTGACTTAAACCTGACCAAAACAAGACTCTATTAGATATCCCAGATGTGATAAATTTGAAACACAAACATATAAATTATAATCTAATCAATAATATAATTTTATTATATAATATATAATATAATATATAAATATATATATATTATATTATATAATAAAATTATATTATTGATTAGATTATAATTCATGCGTTATATATTATATATATATATATATATGTGTATATATATATATATATATGTGTGTATATATATATATATATATATATATATATATATATATATATATATATATATGTGTATGTGTGAGTGTGTGTGTATATATATATATATATATATATGTATATATATATATATATATATATATATATATATATGTATATATATATATATATATATATATATATATATATATATATATATATATATATATATGTATATATATATATATATATATATATATATATATATATATACTATAAATGTTATGTGTTTGTGTTTTGTGCAACCTTTGAATTTCCCTCCCAGTTACGCTCCCATGCAGCATTGCTGCTGCAGTGAACTTAACCAGGAAGTCATCAGACCGACGGACGATCGGCGGGGATCTCGGCTGGCGATCACAGCAATGGGAGATCATCGCTGGATCGCCAGGAGAAGGTAAGGGACAGCGCTGCACGCTCTGCACATCTACCCCAAGCGTGAATAGGGGATACCGATAATAGCATGGAAAATCCACCCCGAGTCACGCTCGGGGATACCGCTAAGGGGGTTAAATTGTGTGTAGTTGTAAATGTGGTTTTACAAACAACAAGATTTTTAAAATAAGTTTCCATAAGAGTGGTTAAAAAAAAAAAAAAAGAAAGAAAATGTAATAAAAACTAGACAAATGGAGAAAGGAAAGACTTATCTTATTAATAAAAATAAGATGATTAAGATTATTACGTTAAGACTTAATTATTAGTGATTTTATGAAACAAAAAAAAAACATTTTATGTATCTTTTGTGAAGGATTTACTGGGAAGTTGACCAGGTCAATCATATAATGACATTCGATAAAATGACGATTGATGGCATTGTCTGGGTATTCCATATCCCCCTATTTATGGTAGAATGAATGTGCACCAGGCAAACTCAGCAGCAAGTGAACAGCTATCTGATCTCAGCATGTTGTAAGTGTAAACAATAGTAGTTACCCTTGCAGGCAAATCTACTGGCAATAGCTCTCCAAGGTGCTGAAACTGTGTTTATAAATGGTTTCAGTACCATGGAGGGTTAGCTGTCAGAGTGGGATTCATTTGATAAAGTAAAATTGGCTGCTCACTTTGCAAGGTCCGTTGACCTCCATTATCCAGTCATGCGCAATCTAAAACACTTGTTTTTTTAATCTTTTTGTTTGTGATTGAGTGTTCTCTTTCATCACATTCACTAAGCTAAGGCAAAAGTTCCATACAAAGTGATAAATCCTTTGCAATGTGAACAGCCTATTTGCCTTTAGGAAATCAACCCCACTGAACTAAGAATAAAAAGTACAGGAGAAAGGGGGCAACCCTGCCTAATGCCATTACTCAAGGGGAACGATTGCGGCAATTGGGAGGCAAGTTGTATAGAGTATAATGCTTGCAGAGCATGGATAAATTGACCGGAAAAAACATGATGAGAGAGAGCAGCAAACATAAAGGACCAATTTAGGCGGTCAAAGGCCTTTTGGGCATTTAGACCTAAAGCTAGGGCAGGGCGTCTAGTTTTAGATAGGAGGTCTATGAGGTCAATAGTATGTCTGGTATTATCACCTGCATGTCTATTAGAGACAAAACCAACTTGATCCCTGTGAATTAAGGATGGGAGTATTAATAAAAAGTCTATTTGCAAGAATTTTGGTAACAATTTCATAGTCCGAATTTATTAATGCAATGGGACGGTAATTATCAAGGACTGTCAAATCCTTCCCTGGCTTTAAAATAACTGTAATATACGCAAGAAGAAATTGAGAATGAGGAATAATAGAGTTAGAGTTGGAAAAAATGATTTATAATAAGAGTAAGGTAAGCCATGAGGGCCCGGGATTTGTGTAATGGCAAATGTCGGATGACCTCTGCTAATTTTTTTCCCAAAAAAATCCCAAAAGACCTTGGACACAAAATCAGGTATGAAAAGGAAAGGGCGAGGTTTAAGCCTGTCTATGAGCATTCTGTGAGGTTTGTTGGCAAATTCATAACATTTTTGTTTAGTCCATAACATTGATTTTGAGATCTTATCAAAATATAAAGACTTAATACGATTACGTAAAGAAACTACAGCATGTAGTCGTTCCACTGTAGGGCAGAGGAACAGATGCATCTCCGCAGTACGCAGTTGGTCGAGTCAAAAAATTGTGGGATCTAATAGATTTACGAGAAGATTTAGAAAATCTTTGGGTGTGAGTTTATGGGGTAGTTTGGAAAAGAGTGTGCAACAGCAACCCCCTCTGACATTCGGGGGTGCTGTTGCAACAATGGGAGTACATGCTTTCCCTTTTTGCTGATGATGTACTACTAACATTACCTCACCCGCTTACTTCTCTCCCCTCACTACATAAGTTTTTAAACTATTTTGGCTTTTTATCAGGTTTCAAGATGAACTCTACTAAAACTTTGGCCCTCCCCATAAACCTCCCTTGTCTCTCCTGAACACCCGCCAGCAAAATTTGAATTACCATTGGTGTCCCCACACGCTCAAAAAATTGGGGATTCATCTAACCTCCTCCTATTCCACTCTATATCAGGTCAATTTCCCTCCTCTGTTTACAGAAATTAACCTATTTATTGAAGCACTGGACCGCCCTCCCTCTCTCTCTCCTGGGAAGAATCAACGTGCTTAAAATGTCTATACTCCCGAAACTGCTAGTACTGTTTGAGACACTTCCAGTTCCGATTCCATTGTCCCAATTTAAATTACTTCAGAGAACTTTTCTTAATTTTATATGGACTAACGCTTCCCATAGGGATTGCAGGCTCGGTGGTCCAGGTATTGAGATCTAGGGGTCGTCTAGGAGTACCAGATTTACTAAAATATTATTGTGCTACACAATTAAGAGCTATCATCTTTTGGACATCCTCCTGCACCCCAATTAGTTGGCCTGAGATTGAAATGGGAATTTCGTCCCCTGTACACCCATGTTCTATGTTATGGTCACCTTCGGACAGATATATGCCTCAACTAAGAAGTCTTTGTTTGGCCCCATTGTTATTTACATTATCAATTTGGAAACAGTGTTATGGAAAGTAGTCTCTCTCATCTCATTGTCCCCCACTTTTGAATGTATTATTTAACCCAGATATTCCCGATAGCCTATCCTATAGCTGTATGTTTCCCTTGACCCAAGCAGTGATTTTTCAACTTTGTCACTTAGTTCACCCAGTGACCTGTACATTTTTACCCTTTTCAGATCTACAATCTAAATATCAGATTCTGAAATCCCTGTTTTACTCCTATCTATGAACTAATCATTTCTTCTCTGCCAAATCCCCTAGCTTATCTCTGGACAAACCTACTGTTTTGAATTTTTATGCGCTAAAGGCCCATATGAACCTCACTTGATTTCAGCTATATACAAATTCTTGATGAAGTTACTCATTAGACCGAGTCTAGTCATTCCTATATGAGCAAATGGTCTCAGGCTCTTTAACAATCTTTTTCCCTATCAGATTGGGATACAATTTGGGGATCTGCCTCTAAGGTATCACAATGCATTGCACAGAGAGAAACTGCTTTCAAACTACTCCTATTTTGGTATAGGACCCCAGATATCTTACATGCTCCTAAACTAGAAGCCTCCCAGATGTGCTGGAGATGTAGCACTGATGTAGGCACTCATTATCAAATTTTCTGGGAGTGTTCCCTGATTAAACCCTTTTGGGCCTTCGTCCAGATCCTTCTGAATGATTTATTGCATGTGACTATAGCTTTAAATCCTATAAATTTTTTGCTGGGCCTCCCATTTCCGGGTATCCCCAAACCTGCAAAGAAGTTGATGGCCTTCATTTTATTAGCGGCAAAAAGGGTAATTCCATGCTGTTGATTGTCTCCTCCTCCTCCCAACTCCTGTCTTCTATAGCCAATTTACGCAGGATGAAACACCTGACTGCAATAATTGATGATGCATTACCAAGATTTAATAAAACTTGGGAGGTTTGGGATGATTCTATCTATTGCCCTGAAGCTGTTCTTCCAGAGCTTTAGATAGATATCTCTTATGTTTTATTTGATTTTGCAATGCTGATCTTTTGTGTATTCACCTTCTGAGATCCATAGTGTCCCTTTTTTCTATAATCTCCTTTCTCATGCTTAGTTTATTATCTGATATGTTTCTGTTTGTTATACTGAAGGATTATGCTGTGCTAGGCCAAAAGATATTAATGTGCATTATTTTGACCCTTCAGCCATGTAAGAAGTTTGTCCTTTTACTATGTACTTCTGTTGGTTACTACGTTCTTCTCTGTATTTGTACTTGATATATACTATGCTCTTTGTATGTTTCAAAAAAATATCAATAAAAATAATAAAAGAAATCAACTCCACCATAGCAAAATACCAGTGTGCCAATCTCCCTCCCAAAACTAGCCAGCTTGAGACTTCAAGTCTGCCAGTTGATATTGCAGGCATGCAAACATGCAATCCCCCGTAATGTTGATGCCAGCCCAAATTCCTTCAGCAATTGGGGTTATATGAGGGGGTTTTCCTGAAAAAATGGAGGTCCCTTGCCAAAGCACTGCTACCTGATGCTGATGAGAACTATTTTTTTTTGTTTGTTTTTTTTAAGGCGTGATATGCGGATTGTTTAGCTCAATAGTAGATGCATTTTTCATTGAGCCCAACCCAGACAGGAACTGTATTTAATGGCCTGGTAGCCCACTTGTATTAAATGAAATTAAAGGCAAGTTCATAAGCATGGATTACACACTAAGAACCCACTTTTTATTGTTGCCTAGGCTGTGTAATGCTTGGCTTGAACTCTTAAGGTTCTGGATTAGTTTCCTATCTATGCACTGTGCAGAATTTGCTCTGAGTAATGGGCCATACACACTATAAGATTTTCTTAAGACTTTTTCCTTTAGACTTACCAAAAACATATAATATGAGGTTGTGACGGTACTAACCGTCACTATGTGTGACGGATTACCCTGTCCCTTGATTGTAAACCCCTTCGGGTCATTTTCCTATGAGTTTGGGACATTGCCCTTTTATTGCATTTTATTTTCCCTTTATTCATCCTCTGAACAACTGAAGATGGCATGACTCATGGCATTGAGTTAATGTAATGTAATGTTACAGCCCACCCCCCCCTCCTGTTTCTGTGTCTAAGTGTGTGGATTCATGACACAGACAATGGTCTGGGCTGGGGACAGCTCTCCGCAGGGGGTGTGTATTAAGACTGCCTGTTTCAATGTACAAATGTTCCGTTCCCATTGGTTGGCCCTTGTCCCCTTCCCCCCCCTGTGGCAAGGCTAAGGGGAGTTTCCCTAACTGTGTGAAAAAACTGTATGTCTTGGAATTTAATAAACAGTTCTTGCTTAGACTCACAGCATAGAGTGTCATCTCATGTTTGTGGGAGAAGGCTATACCAGCTCTATCTCCCTTCTGCTTGGATCGCTCAATCACTAGCTATGGTGAGAGCGGTTCCTGTTCTACTCTACAGCATCCCTCCCACTAGGGGGAAGAGAACATCTCTGGCGGCGAAACCCCTCTTTCCATGGGGGCGGCCGCTACAGAGGTCAAACCTAAACACTTTCAATTAGTATGCAATCTGGCAGGCCCTTGCACTACATAGAAAAGGTAAATCTGAAGGGAAAAGTCTTCAGAAAATCTTATAGTGTGTATGGCCCTTAAGTTTCCGCTGTGTGCACTGGTTTCCACAATCCAAACACCTACTGGTAGATAAAAAAAAAAAACTTGTCTTGTTTCCCTGGTTTATGTATGGGTATGTATGGGGCAGGGATTAATGTATACAGATATATGTACTCTAAAATGTTACAGGAATAATCACTTTGTATAATAATATGGCAGAGATTTATAAGTAGAGAAAAGATGGAGAAATCACTCAAAATGTGCATGACTTTGACTTGCACACCATGATCTCTTCAGCCTAGCAAAGTCAGATTTTCTGAGCAGAGATACATGTAGCTATCACAATGTCTAAGGTAAATAATTGGCCTGTCTTCTTGGTGTCACATCACATTTGAAAGCCAAAAAGTAAACATGGACTGTAGGGGGTGGCCGGTTTAATAGTATCCAAGAACCACCTTGAGAAAAAAAAATAGCCTTAATGTAGACCAGGGATATGCAAACTGTGGCTCTCCAGTTGTTGCAGAACTACAGGTCCCATGAGGCATGGCAAGACTCTGACAGCCACAAGCATGACACCCAGAGGCAGAGGCATGATGGGACTTGTAGTTAGCCACAGCTGGAGGGCCACAGTTTGCATATCCCTGATGTAGACCGTAGACATTTAACTGAAAAATTCAAGAGCCAGTCAGTCCAGTACTGAAACCAACTGACTACTAAGAAATCTGAAATGTACTTTTAATATAAAGATAGCAGACTGAATCAAATGTTTTCAAGAGCCACATTGATTCTTGGGGTTTACACAGCTATGCTTTATGTGCTTGCAAAAGCCAAGTCCCCCCAAAGTTTTTTTTTTTTTTTTCACAAGAACATGTCCAATAGAGTTGTAACCCTAAGGAGCCATTTGAAACCCACTGCCCCTTAATTGCCGCCTTTCCTATTGACTTTATTGCATTTTTTTTAATTTCGAATTTGGTGTAGATTTTCACCAAAATGTTGGCAAAGTAAAAAAAAAGTCATCCCTAGCAACTGTATGTGACAGTATGACAAATCCTTTGGAGGAAAAGACAGTCCACATATGCTCTGTGTATTGAAGATTGGTATTTTGAATTATTTGTTTGCAGTTCAGTTTTAAGTAAGGTGTTTTAGAAGGTATAGATTTAAAAGAAACATTGTATATTATCTTTGGGCCTAATCAAACCCAGACAGGAACTATATTTAAGGACGTGGTAGCCCACTTGTATTAAATTAAATTAAAGCAAAGTTCATGAGCATCCATTTCCCCATGCAAGGGTCTTCTCCAACAAACAATAATGAAATTCTAGCCCACTGGGCTACATGTCAGCAGTTCTGCCGCTGTTAGCACAGTCTTCCTGATCACAGGCTCCTCAGGCTTCCTTAGCCGTATGCCTCGTACACACGCATCGATTATTGGCCGGGTATTTTCGGCCAGCGTCTGATCGGCCGTTTTTCGGCTTGTTAGTATGATGCTTTCGACAACCGACTCTGACTTTTTGGCCGAAAAAAATCTGGTGTGCAGGCTATAAAATTTTTGTTGGCGTCAACACAAAGGCCAATTTTCCGTCAGTCAGTACAGATTTTGGCAGACAAAAATCTGATGAGCAAGACTGGGCATGCTCAGAGAAGAAAAAACACACGGAAAGTAAACCAGCACATGACATCACTTCTGAAGTAGATTTTTGTTGGCCGAGAAAATTTGTGTGCAGTCTAGGCACATTCCAACCAACAAAACACCGGTCGGCCAATAATCGTTGAGTGTGTACGAGGCAGTAGTTGCAGTACTTCACTGCTCAGGTCCCAGTGCCTCGCAGGATAGGGTTCTCCCAGAACCCTGGGCTCTCCCATTTCTCTGGAACACAGGACTCCCTCCAGCCCCCCTTTGGACTCGCTAGTCACCTTAGTTTTCCTGGTCTCTCTGGACCCATGTAACTGTCATGACTCTCCCAGTCTTCTGGGCAAGAAATCCCCCAACACAGGGCCAGGTCTCTTGAGCTGGTAACCCCTCCTGGCTGGAGCGCACCGCTATCCTCACACACAGCTTGTATCTCTGAATGGCAGTAACTGCCCTGAGCTATGCTTAGATTTGGCTTATACACCTGCTGTACACCACTAACAAAGCCTGAATGCCAGATTGAAGGTTCGATTCCACCCAATACTCTTTGGTACCTTCAAGCTCCTTGCCCCGAACAACCAACTTGGGAGAAAATATACAGCACAGCTTTCTCTGTTCACTATAACCATGCCATAGCCTCTCAGATTGCACTTTAGAGAATCTTGTGTCCCTTTTCACCAAATTCTCACTATTGTAGGACCTCATACTATCACACTGGATACAGTGAGAAAGAGTCAAAATTTCTGTTTTTCATTCTGTCTGTGACCAATTGACTAGAGTTTCCTCCTTTTCTCCTGCTTCCCGTCGCTGTGTCTCCAGTAAAAGGAAAATTAGCAGCAAATGTCACCAGGATAGGAAGGTACAGGCAGCAATAAAAACATTTTCAAGCCCTCGTCCTTTCTTGTTCTACTAAAAAATGTTTTTTTTTTTTAGGCTGCGGCACCATTGGACAGACCGAGCCATTATTTTGTCCAACAGGGGCACAGACAACAATAAAAAATCACCAGATGTTCTGGCTCTTACTTACTCTATTTTTAACAAAACTAAATGTTTTGGCTGGAGTTATGCTTTAATCTATAATTTAATATGATTTTAGTTTTTTACTTACTCGATAATGAGTATGACTATAATGCCAGGAGTGGATAGGGTGTCATGGCAGGAAATTAATTTTTTTTATTTATTTTTTTGGGCCATCCAGTTCAGTTTACTGAAGTGAGCTCTAGGGGCATATAACACAAATGTTTCCTAGATATTTTCCTTTATTTCTTTGAAGTCAGTAAAAGCACAGTTGTGCTGCTGTACTATAAAGAAGAACGCCATTATAAATAGAAAATTCAGTTTTAGTTGAAGCACACTGAGTAGCCCAAAGATAACTTACTTGCAACATGCTGCTTGGAGCAAAGAAGATGTATTGATGACTTTACACTTTTCTCTTTGTTGTAGAGGTGATGTGGCCCTCATGTGTGAAACACAGGCATGAGGTCCTGCAAAATAAATACATATTGTATTAAAGGGAATCTATGATTGTTGAGCTTTAAAACTTCTATTTCAGTTAAAGTCGTTTGATAGGGTGGAATATAGACATTTACTGAAAGTTGTAAGAAGGAAAGTGAGCACAAAATCTTTACACTTTTGCTCATTGTTTTTCCTCCAACGTCCGGCTTGGGCTACAATATATTTTTCCTGTTGCTTCCTTTGTAATTGGTTTTCCTACAGTCATCTTTTTCCAAAAATAAATTTTGATTTGTAAGACCTACAGATTCATGAAACTGCTTGTGGCTATTGGAAGTCAGCTATGTGGAGAACATTAATAACCTCTTTAAAGATTGTCTTTTGGTTTTCAAATAGCTTTTATATGTTTTAGATTTTATTTTTGGCATTTACATTGTTTTTACATTCCAAATGCTTATATATTGTACATTTTATTTAGGACTTGTTTAGATGAGTTGTTAAAATAGATCTAAACTAGTGGTTTATCCACAATGTGTGCAATGTGGGCTGGGGCTCACTATGCACTGACCCACTGCACACATTGACTCACTGCACAAATTGTTAATGGGCATGATGCCCTCCTTATCGGTGAACTGCATCCTGCAGCTCAAAGGAGACTGAGTAGGGCTGTGAGCTATTCAGACTGGGTACAGTGGCTTCTACACTGGATCTCTCTCCTACCACTTGATTGGACTTTGATGGCCTAAGAGAAGAGAAAGTTTTGAAAGCTGTTATAACGTTATGGGGGGGGGGATCAGCAGCGATCAGAGACTTTATCCCCAACCTAAAACCTATGTGAAGCAGGGTCAGAGAGGGAGAGAAGCCCCAGAACCTGGAAATGGAGTCCAAATCATCTACCAACTTTGGTGGTGGTGGGGGGGGGGGTCAGGCACAAGGTCAGTATGGGGAAAATTATGTAAGGTAACTGAGACATGGGGGGGGGTGGAGATGGAGCCATAGTGTGTCCTGCACATCCTGAGCTATGTACTGCTTGTTCTCCACTATTAACTGCCCCTCTGTATTGCTTGTTCTCCACTATTAACTGCCCCCTCCACACTACCTGTCACCTCCATCAACTACCTCCTTTGTGCTGCCTGTCCCCACCATCTTTCATAAATCACAGAATGGTTCTGTTCTAATGTGTCAACATCCCAAAAGAATCAATAACCTCAACAAACATCTATGAAGTGGGGACCTTTAAAGGCAAACAAAATCAAAGAAATGTGGTAATGAGATATGATACAGTTAAAACATCTTCTTTATTAACTAGTAATAAAAATAAAAGACATTAATTTTTACATTGAGAATTCATTCAATATGTCAATAATGTTGTTCTCATTTCTATTGTAAATAGTTATTGTTAACAGATGATAAGGTCCCCATTAAAAAACCCAACACTTTTCCAACACTTGTCATCTTCAGGGGTACATGTGAACCCATATATGTCGTTACCACTGCAAACAATTTTAATCATGCAAAATAAAAAGGTACAACGTGGAACCCATTAGATCATCAGCCACTAGAGAGCAATCACAAGGGATGCCAATGATGCCAACAAATGAACTTAGATTGTGAATCCAATCAATCCAAGAGGATGCAGTAGGAACATTTTATTTGGAGTGAATACATCCAGTTTTAAAACAAGGAGATAGTTAGAAGTCCATATAGTTATGGTCAGAATTTATGTCTCATCCATCCTCATCAAATCATTGCCCAAATTCATGCCACCCATTGACTGCCTCCCTCTCTACTGCCTAGCCCCAACATCAACTGGCCTCTCTGTACTGATTGTTCCACCATCATCTGCAACTTTTGTACTGCCTATTCCATCATCAACTGTCCTCTCGGTACGGCAAGCCTCCACCATCAACTAGTGGTCCCCTCCTGAAGGTCTTTGTTCAGGTATTCCTTGTTATGGGGTGACAACTGTCTGCCAATTGTGTTCCTTTGTTGTTGTTTCTAACTTCAGCTTGTTCAATCAAACTTCACAAAAACCTGGTGTCACGTACTTGAGGCCGAGCTGATGAGAGGGCCTCTCTTTACACCTCCTGTCCTGTTTCTCCTGGAGGTGATGACAGTATATAACAGGGCAACGAGTGGCATGGGTGCCTTGTAGGAGATCCTGGCCAGAAGAACATTGCAGCAGGTGCCGAGCAACAGGTGAACTGATAAGCTGGCTGATGCACAGACACAGTAGCAGGTGCGGAACCATGGGCAGCAAGCAGGCTGGCCAACAGGCCAATATAGGATATTCTGACAGATGCAGGGGTGCTGTAACAGGAATAGTAGGCAGTAAGCAGGCGGATGCAGGATCTCGGGAGCTCAGGCAGGCAAGAGTGGGTATCAGCCGGGCAACAGAGGTGCAGAATCAGGAACCAAAGTAGAGTCAGGGCCAAGCCGGGGTTGATATCGGGTGAGCAGAAAAGGTACCAAAACAGCAAGCACAAGGCAGGGTCAGGTCACAAGCCAGAATCAGCAACAGAATATAAAGAACAAGCAGAATCAAGACAAGCTGGGAAGTACAGGATCAGATCACAAATGGTAGAAGCTGACGACCACTCAGCAATCCTCTAGTCTGGTGAGCTCCAAATATTCACGCAAGCTCTCTCTAAGGCACATGCACACCTGCACAGACACATGCATGAGTTATGGAACGTCTAGTTGTCATTCAATAATTATGAGCATTTGCCTATCTTTGCACATGTCTCCGTGCATACGATTTCCCTGACACCTGGAAGTTGATTGGTTTATGCACAGCTGCACCAGATTTTTCACACTCCAGTTTTAGTAAATAAACCCCAAAGTGACTGAAAGAGTTCAGAGGGGATCAACAGCACTGAGAAGCAAAAACAGATGAAAAACGGGTAAAAACAGAATTTGAGGGAAAAAGAATTTGGAATAATCTATTATTCGCCTGTACATTGCTGGCAGTAACAGACTGGTAAAGGAGATTTCAACATTCATTTTTCTTCTTTACACATGTAAATACTGTAGATCTCCAACAGATGGCAGTTAAAATTGACAAAACGTGAAGAGCCCAAAGCAAAGTCATAAAAACACAAAGCAAAGTGCTAAGGGCTGAATATCCATTATTTACCCCCCCCCCCCCCACAAAAAATTATTGCAAAATTATTAATAACATTTTAGGCTTGCATTACACGTTACTGTATTAGTCTATTTTTATCTTCAGTTTTCATTAATTTAATCCCTAGTGATCCTGCCATGAAGGTTTAGACATCACTGGTTATGGGTGGACAATTGTTTGCCAACCATGCAACTGCTTGCCTCCCCGTTGCATGCACCCCTGGTGGAGACTACAAGCAAATATGCAGACATATATTGCATAGGCATGGTTCCTTTTTGTAACTATTAGGCAGACAGTCCATAACAATGTGGTGTCATCAAGATTGGAGGGTATTCTTGTAGCCATGGAGTGACTAGAAAAGGCTGCAGTAGAATTCAGCACTAAGATAGATAACAAAAAGATGGAGAAAGCTGACAACAAATCTTTGTGTTGGTTTCAGTTCCTGATGCTGTGTATAAAATAACTAAAAAGTAATTCAAAAATATTGTTCTTAGTTGAAAGGAAATTTCTTTTATTTTATACTTGAATTTTTACAAAGGAATGAAATTCGTTAGAATAATGAGCGAAGGAGCAGCCTGCTTTCCCATAAAAATGTTCAGCCCTAGGCTATGACCCGATCTGTCTCTCAAATATCAGGGATTTGGTTAAACATAACAGAGGAAATGAGGAAAGCACAAATACATTTTTCAAAAATGTAAAAAAAATTAAAAAAAAAGATAAACTTGGGCTTCAAAGTATAACTTCAGGCAACATGTGAAACCAGTCAGTAAACTGGAAATGCTAAAGAAATGAAATGCTACTAGAAAACTCTACAGCTGTGTTTAAATCAGAAAGCTATTTCAATAGGCTCAGTTCCCAAAGCTTTGCACCAGCTTAAGGGCCACGAGACAGTAATTTTCAAACCTCTGATGTCATCTCGTTAACATATCCCGGCAGTTTAGCTTTTTGAATTGAGCATGTTTTAAAGCAGTGTTTTAAGCAGAGCTAAAGGCAATTTTTTTTTTTCATTTTGGATAGAGTAAGGAACCCCTGTCTGTTTTTCTTTTTTTGCCATCTGTGTCCTACTGGGGAGATGTCTCTTCACTTCCTGTCCCATGGCCAAAACAGGAAGTGAGAGGAAATCCCTCAAAAGTAAGGAAATCTCTGGGTGTCACCGGAACTAGCGTCCCCATTGGAAGATTTCCCCTTTATTGTGTTCTGGGGGGAATCCATAACTTGGGACTTTCTTTCACTATTGGTGATAACTTGACAGGTGTTTAATCACTCTGCACTCCAAATCTAAAAAAAAGTTAAAATGTCTGTGACTGGCCAATACAATAAAAAAAAAGGGGGGGGGAAGGAGGTCATAGGGAAGAGAAAACCCAAAGACAGAAGGAAAATCTAGGTCAAGGGAGGGGACAAAGCAGGGAGGGAGGATCCTGGAGACCATACCCCATTAGTGCCCTGAGAGAGGGGAACACAAAGGTACGTAGCCCAAGGTTCCCAGATCTGTTCAAAGAGGGTCTGGCCAACATAGACAATGCTTGCAACTTTTTCATGAATCATAATCCATGAAATTTTATATGTCAACCTTCTAAATGTCTTCCATGCTTCTGCCAAAACAATCTTAGCAGCTAATAGAACAAAGTGTACTAGGTGTTTTAAAGGACAAGGCCATCCAGTTGGGAACTCATTAAGCAACGATAAACTGGGTTGCTGATCAATAGATAACTCGGAACAGCTTTCGGAGCATCAAAAACACCCTGTTCCAGAAAGCCTTAAGTTGAAGGCACTCCCACTATATATGCAGCATAAAACCCTTCAGTTTGCAATTTCGGAAACAATCTGCGGGTGTCGTAGCATATACCCTGGCTAGGCGAGTAGGGACCAAGTACCATCTGGTCAGGACCTTAAGAATGGCTTCTATCATTGAGACATTCAGAACACCCATTTAGGAGACCTGAACTCTAGATGACCAGGAGTCCTGATCAACTTTGATGTTAAGGTCCCTTTCCAAAGCCAGCATGTTGGGCTGTTTCCGGATTGGGGTGAGCAGCGACCCGTACACGATAGAAATACCACCTCTTGTAACCTAATCTTTGGAAGCCATTGTTCATAAGCTGTCACTGAGGGGGGATCTCCAGAAGGCTAGATAGAACATAAAAAATTTGATATTTGGATAAAACTGAACTTCTCCGAAGGGGGCATCTCTAAGACCGAACTACAATGAGTTAAGGTGAAAGGTCTATGTGTCTGTGTGTGAAAAGTGACCAATGAGGTATAGACCTTTGTCTGTCCACCATTTAAATGCCCTAATATTCATACCCAGAGGGAAATCAGGGTTATGAAATATGTGTGCTAAAGGAGTGTATGCAGAGATCAGCCCAGGATTGAGTCTCAGGCGATCCCAGATGGCCAGCGAATGGGATAGTGTGGGGGACTGTATTAGAGGTCTATCCCTAAGGGGACATCATAGCAATTAATCAATTAAATGTGATGATACTGCTTGCCACTCCAGCTGTACCCAGTCCGGCCTCTCGTGGTGAGAGTAAACAACAAACAATTTGATCAATTGTACTGCCTTATAGTACGCATAGAAATCAGGGACACCCAAACCCCCTTTGGATCTAGGCGTGAACATGGCAGTGCAAGCTAGTCTAGGGCCCTTAGCACCCCAGATAAATGTCAGTACTCTAGTTTGATAGTGAGAAAGATCTGTTCTGGAGACAGAAACAGGTAGTGACTGGAACAAATAGAGTAGTTTAGGCAAAAGAGTCATTTTGACTGCGTGGATCCTACCTAACCACGAGAGATCTTAAAGGGCCCAGTTACTAAGCAAATGCTCAAAACACTTATAACATGAAGGATAATTAGATGCGTATAATGATGAGTAAGAGGGAGAAAGACTAACTCCTAGGTATGAGAGAGCTTCTTCATGTCATTGGAAGGGGAAGGAGTCACAAAAGCGCATATACAGTGATGGAGGAACACTCAGATTCATAGCAGGGGACTTTGTCTTGTTTACCTGCAGCCCAGATACCCTACCGAAATCACCTAATATTCTGAGTATATTCGGAATCGAAGTAAGGGGGAGGTTACAAATAACAATATGTCGTCCGCGAACAGCGCACATTTGTGTACGCGAGATCCACAGGAAACCCCTTTAACATTCAGATCATCCTGAATGGCTATAGCTACAGTTTCAATTGCAAAAGCAAAAAGCAACAGGGATAAGGGGCAACCCTGCCGTGAACCGCATTTAATATCAGAGGGGTCAGAATGGTATCCCATTAGCCTGTGGCTGAGAGTATAGTGAACTCAGGATTCGCTCAGACAAGAGAAGGTCTGCCTGAGGGGAACCCCCCGCCAAGCCCAACTGCAGGAGGGAAATAATATCCACTGCTCTTCTAATCTGATCCAGCCCCTGGTTACCCAGGATGAAGCCCACCTGATCTTTATGGATATAGGTACTGATTGAAAGATGACAGTCTATTGGCAAGGACTTTCATAAACAATTTAAGGTCATTGTCACTAGGGATGATCAAACTTTTAAAAAGTTCGGTTCGACCAGAACACCCCAATTTCCCGAAAGTTCGGTTCGGATTCCCGAACCCCATTGAAATCAATGGGACCCGAACTTCAGGAATCAAAAAACACCATTTTGAAGCCCTAAAACCTAATAAATGCCCCTATAAAGTGCCTAGGGTTCTGGGTCATGCCCCAGGGACTATGAATCAGGCAAAAAAAAGTTCCTAAAAATTGTCCTTTTTGATAGAGAGCCAATTATTGAAAAAATTATTGAAAAAAAAATGAGATTTCTTTGGATTTAGTGTCTGGGGGGTCTAAAAAGTTTCAGCTCTGTAGCATGTCCAGAACCAGAATTATAGCATGCCAAACCTTCAAAAATTACTTTTTTGCTTAACCGCGCCTTTCTTTTGCTCCTAATAAAGCAGATGTGTGTGTGACGCCTTTTGCAGTGGACTTAACGCTTACAACAAGAACAGGTGTTAAGTTGTCACTGAGGCTTTAAGTCCACTGCAAAAGGCTTTGCTACTCTGCGTCACACACATCTGCTTTATTTAGCGACAACTTTGGGTCGCATAGCAGTGTGCGTCTTGCAGGTGATTTTCACATCGCACAGTTGATAAAGCCTCAGTGACAACTATACATAAATTAAAATTCATCACAAAAAAAACAGATTATTTTTCTTAGAATGTCAGTAGCGCAGGGATGTTGTTACCCTCCTTTCATAAAGTGCAAATAAATAAAGTGCATAAATTGCATAAATAATCCAAAACATCAAACTAAGCAAGAACAGAGTCCTTCAAAAGTCTTTGTTTATGTAGTGCCAGAGCAATACACAGTGCCTTTAATGCAGGGTCATTGGTGTCAATTATAGGAACCACCGTACAATGTCACCACCACCAGCTCTGGCACTACATAAACAAAGACTTTTGAAGGACTCTGTTCTTGCTTAGTTGGATGTTTTGGATTATTTATGCACTTTATTTATTTGCACTTTATGAAAGGAGGGTAACACCATCCCTGCGTTACTGAAATTCTAAGAAAAATAATCAGTTTTTTTTTTGTGATGAATTTTAATTTATGTATAGTTGTCACTGAGGCTTTATCAACTGATGTGAAAATCACCTGCAAGACGCACACTGCTATGCGACCCAAAGTTGTCGCTAAATAAAGCAGATGTGTGTGAAGCAGAGTAGCAAAGCCTTTTGCAGTGGACTTAACGCTTACAACAAGAACTGCCGTTAAGTTGTCACTGAGGCTTTGGAAACTCTGCACGGTGAAATTCACCTGCAAAACGCACACTGCTATGCGACCCAAAGTTGTTGCTAAATACAGCAGATGTGTGTATCGCTGAAATGTATTTTGCACAATAGCTGACTAGCAAGCACGTATACCTGCTGTAGATATATCAGCAGTGCAACATGCTCACTAGACGGAACCCTGACACTTAAAAGTATCCCTACAAAAACTAGATTATTGAATCTAACTATAGTGGTATATAGTACCCTAACTACACTGCATATCCCTTTCCTCACACTAAAAGAACAGCTCCATACAGCAGAAGATAATTTCTAACTGACACTGTCCCTTTACATTTTTTTTTTTCTAACTCAAACAGCACAATAGCTGTATTTCTAACTACACTGACAATCTTTCTGTAAGCTGACTGCTCTTCTGCTGATATGGAGCTTTACAAGCAATCGGCTATGCAGCAACGTTGCTTATCACAGCAGGAGAAACACAAATGCTTCCACTCTCTTCCAAAGCCTTTGTATTACAGTGCTAGAGGTTAGGCGGGGCTATGTTATATACTGGGGGGCGTATTCACTCCTGATTGGCCTCTGGTCCCCGTAGTCACTCCAATCACATTCCTAGAAGACCCCTTCCCCCTCATTGGCTTTTACTGATGTTTCTGGGCCAATCACGGGCTTTTAAAGCCCACTTCCTGTCCCATTGCATTTTGGGTGGTTCTGGTGACCGAATTCCGAACTTTTACCGCAAAAAGTTTGGAATTCGGCCGAATTTCGAACACCCAAAGTTGACCCGAACCGTTCGATCATCCCTAGTTGTCACTAAGTGAAATGGGTCGATAGTTGTCAACCTCTCCAGGTCCTTGTTTAGTTTAGGAGGTGTATGCCATATAAGAAGAGGCATCTAGAGGAGCTCCAACCTGGGTGGCGTTAAATTATTCCACCAGATGAGGGACCAGGGCATCCTGAAATTTGTAATATAATATAAAACTGTGAAAACAGGGCAAAATTGATTGTGATTAGCAATATGGGGGCGAACCACTAAAATGCCTTAAATGAATAGATAATTAAGTGAGTATTTAATGCATAAAACAGATAACAATGCAAAACCACTGTCGGTAATAATAATAATAACTTTCACCCTGTGCAGTGAATAAGCGAAATTCATAAAAATATGTATAGGTCCAATAAATACTAAAATGCAATCAAAAAAGTCCAATAGGTTATAAAAAATAAACATGTTCTGATCACCATGGATCTTTATTCAGTGCTGCATTGAGGCGTTACATTCCCCATCCTGCTGAGTCCCTAGGAGTTCCCTAAGCGGTCCCAATCAGCCATAAGTATTATTGCCCGGATTCCCTGCCGGACTTAGCTTGTGTGACCCTTACACAGTACTGTCTAGGGATCCATTTTGTCCGGTAAGTGTAACATCCTGGGGGAGAGGAAAAGTCACCTTTTTTCACCACACCATGACAGCATGATTTTGCACTTAATTTCCAGCACTTGAGCACCTTTTGTCTTGGTGGAGTACCTTTCACTGGCTACCTGCTGAAGCACTTTTTTATAACCTATTGGACTTTTTTGATTGCATTTTAGTATTTATTGGACCTATACATATTTTTATGAATTTCGCTTATTCACTTCACAGGGTGAAAGTTATTATTATTATTATTACCGACAGTGGTTTTGCATTGTTATCTGTTTTATGCATTAATTACTCACTTAATTATCTATTCATTTAAGGCATTTTAGTGGTTCGCCACCATATTGCTAATCACAATCAATTTTGCGCTGTTTTCACATATTATTACGTTTAAAATCCTTTTGATTTTTTGCACAGCAGCACTTTTGAGTCACATTTTTATTCACCATAGCGCAGCATTAATTTTCTGTTTTTTACATAATATAAAACTGGGAAACCATCAGGTCCCAAGACAGAACTAGTTTTCTTTGAATTAATAGGGACTCAAACCTCCTGTGCAGAGGTAGCAGTGATACTGAAACCATAGAGTGGTCTGACCATACTTGCTTGCTGGATGGTCACTTTGTACTATTTTCTGATGGCTGCACCGGCTTAGTTGGGGACAGTATACAGAGTGGATTGTCAGAGAGATTAGCGCTTGGGACCATGTGCTGTTTACAGAACAAATACCTGGAGACTACTTGAAAGGTAACGTGCATGAGAATAAATCCTTTAAAACCGATAAATATAACTAGAGAAAAAAGGGGTAAAAAGTCCAATAGCACTACAAAGGGGTAACTCAAGGGGGTGTCAAGATTCCCAGCATCCTAGGAGGTGAAATCCGGATGAAGAAAAAATATCACCAGGGCCAGACAGAGACTTCAAGGGGATCTGGAAGATCCTGGACCATCAGAAGATGCCTGATGCCACAATGGGGAGAGAGGTCTCCATGATGGTTAGGGCCACCAGGTGCAGGGAATTCTGAAGAGGATCCCTCCTGGGAAAGGAGACCAAGTAGAAAAGTCTCTCCGTGTGCAAATTAAGAAAAGGAGTATGGTCTGTAAGGGGAATGAACATCTGTATGTAATAGCTTTACATTTCAGGACTACCAGTAATGGTTTGAGAGATCTGCATTTTTGAGGTGTAAACTGAAAGATATCCCCGAATACCTGAATATCATGTCCAGTGAGAGACAGAGTACAGGCCTCTCTAGCTTTTTGCATCACCAACTCCTTAGTTTTATAATAGTGTGGTTTAACAATGAGATCCCTCAAAAGGGTATGAACAGCATTCTCCACAACTTTCACCGATTCCAGCAAACCTCGTATACGGAAGTTATAGCGCCTAGACCGATTCTCAATCAAGTTATCAAGCTTGGCCAGGGCCTGATCCAGTTGTTGTTGGAGAGATTCAATGCAAGTGGTATTTTGGTTGGTGCAGGCAATAGTGTTGTCTAGCTTGGATTCAATAGTCACAATGCAGGCCCCCAGCCCACGCAGATACGCTTTGATGGTGGATGTGATCTGGCGTACTGTTTTAGCCAGATCCTGGTCTAACAAGATCTAAAACCTGGCAAACAGAGTCTGCTGTTCCCCATCCTCTTTCAGAGGAGCCTCACTCATTAGGCCTGGTGCAGCTGGGCTGTTAGGTGAGTGCAGGGGTTGTGCAGTCAGCAGTTCATCTACAGTCTTCTCTATAAGGGATTCCATGGATGCAGAGGAGGTACTGACCTGGGCAGAAAAGCAGCTGGAAGATAGAGGGTCCCAGGGAGCCCCCTGTGTCCCGTCAGGGGTCAGCGGATCCAGAGGAGCAGGCTTCATGTGGCTGGGTCTGTGTTGGAACAGACACCATCTTAGCAGATGCTGTAACAGACCCCATGGTTGGTAGCGGGCGAAAACTGGCCATATAATGTGTGAGGGACCTTCTGGGGACTGTGACAGCCAATTGTGACCAAGATGGGTGCTTCTGGGACCTCTTGCTGAGCGTTCTGCAGCTCCAGGCTCAAGCGGCCATCTTGGATCCCACGTGCATGCACACTCGACAAAATTATTTTTTATTTGAGAAGAGTGTTACATGTTTAGACTTTCTGGGCCTTTTTTTGTTTTTTTTTGCTCTCTGTGACTCCACTGAGTCCCCACTCTTTTATCCGCTTGACACCAGGACACAAAATAAAGGGAACATTGGTCCACCAAGAAAGTAAGACACAGAAAATAAAAAAAATGTCTCTATTCTACAAAAGTTTTGTTGTTGTTAATGTCTCAGATTTTATTGGAGAGATTTCACATAAATACCTGTTTCTCTGACTCCCTGTCTCCAGGACAGGAAGTGGGGATCAAGTTTTTCTGTAAGACAAACTTAGTTAACCCTAATTCATTTTATTAGCTATTTCATCTGCGCCTTCCCTTAGCTATTTTAATTATTTTTTTTACCACTTATATTATATCTAAACATAATTCTAGTCCCTGAATAAAAGTAAATCACTTTAAGTATACTTTAAGCTTAACCTGGATGGAAACAGCATGTATTAGCAGGTGAGCTGGTTTCTTAATACCTAATTTTATTTATTTATTTTGTCTGGTATTTGCCGCTAAATTGAATTTCTGTAAATATTATTTTCTTATAATTCCTTTACACAAGCGTAAGCCTCAGTTCCCTCCATCAAAGCATAATTATTTTGCTAGTGTCTCTACTGAAAAATAGCTTGCAGTAGTTATTTCCCTTTGCGATCATCTGAAGACATTTTTTAGTAGCCAGTATCATTAGCAGAAGCTTCTGAACAATCCTTGTGTTTGTGACCAGCAACAGAAGCCCAGCTGACAGATCTTTTCTTCCCAATTAAGGCTGCTGAGAATATTGAAGGCTTCCAGTTACTAAATAGATATAATATTGGAAAAAAAGCACAGACAGTGAACACTCGTTACTCAATGGCCACTGAAAGAGCCAGTCAATACAAACTAAGGTATTGATTACCATTCTCCAGACAATAAGCAATGAAGCCTTAGAGTAAGAAGGAGCTTCACTTTTGTGCTATATGGGAAGGGATTGATCAATAAAGATACAGCACACCTTCCCACTTAACAATCTTCCCCCTGTGATAGCATGAACTGTGCAATGACACAGTGGGTGGAAAAGGCCACAAGGGCTCATGGAACCAAGAATCCAATGCAGGCTTGTTACATGGCATATAGAATGGATCAAGTCATCTGAGGCAAGAGGGAATTATAGAGATCAAAGTGGTAGCCTGATTTTGACATGATTACTTTAGTGCAATAGACATTGCTTGTCCACTTTTGAGAAAGGGTTGTTGGTGTTGCACATATGCTGAAAGTATGGTCAATAATTCCAATGTGCGAAGGGATCGGACCGGGTGAAACCAGAATTATTTTTATTGAAAACGGTTCTGCAATTACAAGGACACGAGTGAGGTATGATGACCTTTTTATTCTGATCCACACAGGAACTGCTATTCTGTTCATACATACTATTACACATCTATATATATATATATATATATATATATATATATATATATATATATATATATATATATATATATATATATATATAACAATATCAACATTCTGATATACAGGAATAACGTCCTCATAGAAAATAATAACCAATTAAACATGTGCTGAAATGTTGTTACTCCTTCTGCATCACAGTGGTCTCATAATACAATCTAATATAAGATATATCAACATAACACTATAATAACCCCATTCCTGGTACACTATAGTCATGTGATGCTACAGTGTGACCCACTAACATTTGTGCAGTGTGATTTAATCACACAGTAGTGACAGGAGCCTTTACTGATCACAGGGATGTAAATTAAATGAATTTCGCCCTGTTTATAGCCCTAAATATACTCCTTCTTACCTGCAATTACAAGGACATGAGTGAGGTATGATGACCTTTTTATTCTGAGGGACACAGGAACTGCTATTCTGTGCCCCCAGGAACAAAACGTCAAACTTTTAGTTCCTCCCATGCCTTGCTTGCAGTTGAACTTTGTGCTTTGTGCTGCCATCTACTGGTGGTTTAATAGAAATGCCATAAAACGGAAATGTGTTGTTTTTTTATGGGGTACCTGACATCCCTTACACTGGCTTCTTAAATCTCTCTCTGGGATTTCAAGATTTTATTGGTAGCTGGGTTTGAACTGTTCCACCCCCAAGGTTACAATGAATCTTCAACTTTGTATTTATTGTACTACATCAAGGGCTCCCAAAATTTTCAGTACAAAGGCCACATTGCATATATTTAACAAATATTTATGGACAGAGAAAAAAAATCAGTTTTATAAAGAAATAAATCGGGTTTAAATGAATTAATACGTTTTACTAAGAGCTTTTTTTGTAATCAGCATTACATGCTTTACAATAACAGAGAAAACATCAGTAACACAAAGCAAAGGAATTCCATACAAGCTTGAGCCAATCAGTCCCTTCTGGGTCCCCCTTAGGTCAGAGTTGCCTTTACCTCAGAGTTCTCCCATAAGAGCCACCCATTACATCAGGGTCCCCATCAGAGTCCCCTGCTACATCAGAGGGGTTGATAAAATCTTGCAGTGTGATGGATAGCTGTAGTTTGGAGACCTGTGTACTACATTAGGAAGAGTCTATTAGGAGGATCATAACTGCATGCTTTGGTTTTATAATGGAAGGAAACACAGGAGCCACTGTAAGTGCAGAATCTTGAGATTTTATTTAATGAACCAAGAGAAAAGGTACTCACAAAAGTAATATTGTTAAAAGCATCATGGACAATCACTCCGGTATTGGAGCAGGATGGCTTGAGCAGTTGCGGTGTACAGGCTGTAAACGGTGGCAGTCCGCACTTCCTGGTCGAGGGGACACTCTGTAGCCGATCCGTCGTCTCTTCCGGGTTACGTGATTACGTCATGGCGCCGGCGACGCGTTCTAGGGGCATGCGCTCCTTCCTCAGGCCGATATTGCGCCATTTTGGATGTGGGACTTAAATGCAGGGGAGTCCCGAACCTACATCCAAAATGGCGCCTGTGTTTCCTTCCAGTTGGCTCCAAGCATCTTCTACTTGTCACCAGTGGCGCCTGTGTTTCCTTCCAGTTGGCTCCAAGCATCTTCTACTTGTCACCAGAGCTGCCTCAGGAGTGCATATTGGGATTTTTTATGGACTTTTATATGGACTTATGAACTGTCCCTCTGCTTGATATTATTTCATTTATTTGGTTGATCCCCTGTTGTTTTCTTAGTGACACCCGAGAAGTCCCTGGTAATACTTCCTTTTCTCCCCGTTGTGCGCCAGTTGTTATTTTAAGTTTGGCTTTATAATGGCTTTTGTTAAAGATAACTTTGGTATATAGCCTTGACATCTGGCCTAAACCCTGCACATCCACTGTGGAAAGGGCCACAAGTGCTCATGAAACCAAGAATCCAATGCAGGCTTGTTAGACATGGCATATAGAACGGATCAAGTCACCTAAAGGCAAGAGGGAATTATGAAGATCAAAGTGGTAGGCTGATTTTGACATGATTACTTTAGTGTATAAACATTGCTTGTCCACTTTTGAGAAAAGGTCGTTGGCTTCTTAAAACTCTCTCTGGGATTTCAAGATTTCATTGATAGTTTGGGTTTGAACTGTTCCACCCCCAAGGTCACAATGAAGCTTCGACTTTGTATTTATTGTACTACATCAAGGGCCCCCAAAGTTTTCAGTACAAAGGCCACATTATATATTTTGTAAATATTCACAGGAAGAGAAAAAAAATTATAAATAAACAAATCAAGTTTAAATGAATGAATACGTTTTACTTAGAGCTTTTTTGAAATCAGCATTACATGATTTACAATACCAGAGAAAAATGTCAGTAACACAAAGCAAAGAAATTCCATACAAGCTTGAGCCCATCAGTCCCATCCGGGCCCCCCTTAGGTCAGAGTTGCCTTTACCTCAGAGTTGTCCCATAAGAGCCACCCATTACATCAGGGTCCCCATCAGAGTCCCCTGCTACGTCAGAAGGGTTGATTCAAATCTTGCAGTGTGATGGATAGCTGTAGTTTGGAGATCTGTGTACTACATTAGGAAGAGTCTATTAGGAGGATCATAACTACATGCTTTGGCTTTATAATGGCTTTTGTTTGAGATAACTTTGGTATATAGCCTTGACATCTGGCCTAAACCCTGCACATCTACTGTAATAACTCCTTAGCCAACTCTCTCAACAAGTAAGCGTACCTTTACTTGACATACTTAGTGGTCAAGAAGGTTTTGTTGTGGGTCTTAATGTCATGGGTTGACGAGGCTTCGACTTCCAAGACCCCATAGTAAAAGGTTTCACATGAAGCATGCAAAAGAAAAGGACAGAGCGCCTCTAAGTGCAGCATTTTTTATTAGGCATAAATATTTACCCACAGCACCGACTTCACTGTGTTTTTCGGAGCTAGCCCTTACAGCAGCAACTATATATTGACCTTCATCTGTTGGACATTTTTTGGACTTTTTTTGTTCTATTTACTGTAATTTATCCAGTCCATTGGTCTGTTCCTTCTTCCATCATCCATATTAGAGCTACGCATTGGTCATATTTAGTATACAGCTACCATCCCATCTAGCCTATACCTAGAGCGCTTGTTCCTTTCCTGTTTTTACATGAAGCATGCAGGAGGCTTTTCTAGACAAAAGAGGGAATACCTTTCACATTGTAGTGCCCTCTAAGACAGAACTTTTAGTTTAATTTAATGTACTGGTATTGGTGTACATGCCCACTTTAAGTTACGTTGGCCATATAATCTTGTTAAGGCAAAGGTTTTGCAGCACTGTCCTCTCTTAAAGCCAGTAAAACTGATATAAACTGATTTTGAACGTCAAACATGCAGCACATGACTGACTGCAGGAGACTGCCTTGACAGTATGAGGATGCATTGCTAACATCACAGGACAACCAGGACTGTGGATTCCTACAAGAGCCACATAGGCCACCAAAATGCACATAAACTGCTTTCAGCCTATGTCTATTATGCTATGGAAGTGTGCCCCTCTGGAAAACTTTAGTGTTATCATGCACCAGGTTACCTCATTTCTCCTAAGTGAGGCAGTATAGCTGGCTATTCACTATTTTTCCTCAACTATGCACTCTTTCCTAGGTGGACCAATTAAAACCACTCTGACACTGGTTTACGATGCTTGGTTTGCTCTCTTAGCCTGTTCCCGGGCATGAATGCCTTGATCCATCTGGAATGACTGCATTAACAAACCGGTTTGCACAATTCATTAGATCTGATATGTGTGAATGACAGTGGTATGCATGTGATGGTTGCCTGGGCCCATGTGTTATTAGGGTGACAATGTTGTCAATCTTTTTTAATTGGTGTTTGGAGGATTCAAGGCCTTAGGCTAATGTTTTTTCATTTTTTTTTTTACTTCAATAAAGCTATTGTGACTGGTTGTACCACAGTTGGTCCTTTTATGTAACTACTTCATGGACGGTCTCTGACCTCCTGACTTTGTTAGTGCTACTGGGATAGTTGATGAGGTACCCAACCACAGGATGAATTGGTAACCAGATTGATTTAGGCTAAACTACTGAAGTTGCCCTATATTTGATTACTGACACTCATTTCATTATTTATTGTGTGAAAAGAAGTGGCATGCTCCATGGTGAAAAGTGGGTGTGGCTGAATTGTGCTGGATAAAGGGCATAGACTAAAGGAGCAAAGTTAAATATAGTCTAAGAATTTCAATCCACCTGTGGCCAGGCTGGTTGTACTGAGGCCGTTCCATCAATTGACTTCAGTTCTACCAGCCTGCCAGGTTTTTTTTCCCCACGATCACTGCTGGCGGCTATAGCTGCTGGCAGTGATCATTGTGTTCAGCCGGCTAGGAAACCTCCAGTTGTCAGAATACAATAGCACAGCAGGAGGGATACCCCCGTCAGAATCGAGCAATATAAAATTGTATAATGTTTGGCTTGCTTAAAGCGGAATTCCGGGCAGAGAAACGATTTTTTTCTGAACATACCCCGGGACAGTCAGGGCTAGCACATTCCACAATGGCTAGCCTCTGATCTGTCCCGGTTCGCACTTACCTGTAAGAAGAAATACTTACTTAGAAATTTTCTTCCACAGCGTTTCCATCTCGGTTGTGGGCAGCTGAAGCCGGCGCGGTCCTCTTCTCTGTCTTCTTCCGCGTCTTCGTGTCCCAGAATGCACTGCACCGGCCCCTCTCGTCACTTCCGGTGCGGCGCAGGGGAATGCGGCGTCGCCCGGAAATGACGAGCGGGGCCGGTGCGGCGCATTGATTCCTGGGAGCTATGACGTTTAGCTCCCAGGAATCATCGCGAGGCAGGAAGTGACGGGGTGAGCCTCGGCGCTGGAGGAGGAAGCTGTCATAGGTGAGTATTTACGATCTTCAATAAAAAGGTGAGTAAACAAAAAAAAAAAAAAAATAACTATCCAATTCCTTTTCAGGTGAGGCATACCTAGCGGAGGGGCACAAAAAAAAAAAATCTTTTTTGTGCCCGGAACTCCGCTTTAAGCCTACTCGCAGAACACACTGCACAGATATGTTTCAGCCCTTATCACAAAAAACTCCCTAACTACTGTACTATATGAGGGAGTTTAGAGACACACATACATTCATTAAAAAAAATAGTAATGTAAGCATCAGGGGCATTAGTTCTGTCCAGTGGGAGAGGGAGGCACTGGTGCTCTGTGAAAGGGAAGGGGGGGGGGCACTGGTGCTCTGTGTAGGTAAAGGTGGGGGCACTGGTGCTCTGTGGAAGGGAAGGGGGCACTACCGCTGTGCATTGTGTGAGGAATGTACTAGTGCTTTGTGAAGGGAGAGGGAGGTACTTTTGCTCTGCTGAGGTAGGGATCACTGGTGCTCTGTGGATGGACAAGGGGGTACTAATGCTCTGCAGACAGAGAGGGGGCGCTGGTGCTCTGGAGAGAGAGAGAAGGGGTGCTGGTGCTCTGTGGAAAAAGAGGGGGCCAATGGTGTTCTATGACAGAAAAGGAGGCACAGTCACTCTGCAAATGAGGGGGAACCAGCGCTCTGAGGGGGGAGATGGGGGTACTGGTTTTCCGAGAAGGGGGAAAGGGAATGCACTGATGTTCTGTAGAGAAAAAGGAATGGCACTGTTGCTCTGTGAAGGGGAGGTTTCATTGGGGGGTTGCTGGTGTTCAGTAGATTATTTACCTCTCCATACTCTGCCTCTTAGGAAGCTGATCTGAGAGGGCTGGAGGCAAAAAGAGATAAGGGAGCAGAACTTGGAGATGCTCCATATTCTTCACGGTAGGCTCAGACAGAAGGCTTACTGTATGTAAAAAAATAGGATTTAAAAAAAAAAGACCCTACTAGATGAGCAGTGGATTGTAGAACAAGTTGAACAATATAATAGCGCACACATACACAGAAAAGAAAATGGTTTTCAAATCTTGCAAGGCTATTTAAAAACACCTGCTCTTATGAAGTAAATATGGGGATTTGGTCCCACCATATGGCCATACTGTGCTTAAGCCCACCACTACGTCAAAGTACCCCATTTTCAGTGGGTCCTACACTATTCATAGAGAAGATAATCCCACTTCTCAAAACCATAGGGCAATACTCACTCCTGTCATGGGAAAAGTTTGCAGGCTGCAGATTCCTCTGCTGGAACTGCAATGAAGGGACACCTCCTGGAACTACTCACAGGTGGAAAATGCTAATGAGGCTTTTATGTGGGAGAGTGGGGTGCTCCACCCATAAGTCTGGTCAGGACTATAATGAAACAAAATAGATATTGGGGAGCACACCCTAAAGCGCACAATTCTCAGGTTGGTGCTGCTAAAAGACCAATATACAAATTGAACAATATAATAGCGCACACATACACAGAATTGTAGAACAAGAACAGCCAGTTTATGTGAGAAGGAAACTGCTGCAGCAGTCACCTCTTCCATTGCTTCCCATGATGGTAGCACCTCACTGCTGGCTGGGGCAGAGGGTGAGAAATCAGCAGTGTGTCCAGTGTGAGAGCTTCCTCTTATCAACCAGAACCGCCAACACAGCACTGCTGAGCTACCAATGGAGAGAGAGCCTGGTGACTACACCAGCAGTGTTCTGGCTGCAGGACACAGCTCAGATCCCCAGGAAGCCGGGACTCTGGTAAAATTCAAGGATAGTCCGAGGAATCACAGAATGTTGGGAGGTATAGAGATGGTCAGAAACTGAAGTCACTACTCTCTCATGTACTCCACCTATTGTTATATCAGCAGACAAAATAGACACTCCAAATGTCTAAATTATTTGAATCATCAGCTAATATGAAAGGTATAAAGAGAATGGAATAGACAAAAATGATTACAATTAATAACACACAGCCGAATTATAAAATGAGTTAAAGGAGATTTAAACAGAATAACTAAAATCTCATATAAGCATAAACATGTAATTCCAAAGGTCAGTTTCAAAAGTTCAAATCTGCAGCTTTCGTTAAAATATTAGTCTAGTGATCCTGCCATAAATATCCTTGCTCAGGCACTTTCAGTTTTAGGAGTAGCTGTCAACCTTCGAGGTAGAGATGGCCTGAACTGTGGTCCCAGACATCACTATAGGGCCACACATAATGTTCAGTGTATGTGGTGCTATAGGGCACTGTCAGAGACCGCAGATGTATAAAGAAAATAATGGTGCTTCCTTATGCCGAGATGGAAAGGAGGAAGAGAAAATCCACCACCAGATGTTCTACACACTTACCGGATGGCCCCTTGGGGTCTAGCCTTGGTAAGTGGTATACTGTGTGCAGGATCCCAGTATGGATGGAATGCCGGCCCCAGCTGGTGTATTTAATCACCGGATCTTGTCTGCTTAGAGGGACTGGTAGATTCTTCCTTCAATGCCTTTCCTCAAGCCACACTCAGACCGATCATACAAAACAGAAGGACTTCATGGTACAGTATGTAATTTCAGTTTAATTAAAGAAAAAGGAGCCACTTACATCAGGTTACATAAGGAACAGCCTTCACAGCGTTCGCAAGCCGGTTTGCGTTCCGGCTGAGTTCCAAGGAACCGGAAGTGACGTGGGCGTAATGCGTGGACCCGACCGGTTTCGTCAGCCAACGTGTGACGTCATCAGGGATCCTGCACTTATTTTTGCACATGAGGATTATCAACTTTTTGATATACATGGAATTTTATTAATCTTATACAGATATATTTTTGTGCACTGTCACTTTATTTGAATTGTGTTTTTTTGCACTGTGCACGGTCACTTTTAAAATGTGGTATTTATTGATAGTTGCACTGTCATAACTTTATATGCATAGATAATTTAATTTGATTATGAGTCACTGATTTTGAACACAAGCTTTGAGCGCTGTCTCCCTTTGTTTTAAAATTTCACCAACACATGTTGTTTTACACTAGCAGCTCAAAAAATGAATTAGAATATAAGTTTATTAAGTTTTAATATACTTATTTATTTCAACATTTCGTGGACTTAATCTTAAATACCTAGGCGCGTTCACGTGACTCATCCAGTCACTTATTTATTACTAAAGAAAATGATGGTGTGAGACTCAGGGGCGTAACTACAGGGGTTGCAGGGGTTGCAATCGCTACCGGGCCCCATGCTCCAGGGGGCCCGGTAGCAAACCAGTGGGTGAACTTCCAGGATCGCAAAGGTCACACTTGCGACCGGACGCTGGCATTGCACCACTGTGGGGAGGCCCCAAGATTGCAGGAAGGGGGCCCACAAGATTGCAGGAAGGGGGCCCACTGCAGAACCTGTGAAAGAATCCTGCTGCGGAACCGTAATAAAAGGCCATGCAACGAGTGTAAAGAGCCCCAGGATTAGTGGGAAGAGCCCTGGGCTTGAAGGTAAGGGCCCCGGCCAGGGGTCTGGGGGGCCCTTCATGGTTTCTTGCATCAGGGCCCTGAAGGTTCTAGTTACGCCTCTGGTGAGACTGTAAACATGTTACAGGTTTGGTTTGAGACTGGAGATATGCTGCAAACACATTTGACTGGAGGTTAGTAAAGATCACTAGAATTACTCCTGCAGAAATCAATAATCCTACTACTGATTGCTAGGATCTGAGGTCCTCACAGCAAGGGCCAAAGGCCCACATGCGGCCCTCAGGACACATGTTGAGCACCGAGGGTATTATACACTGGCCCCTGCATTGTCACCCTGTGACCGGGCTTTCTAAAGATACTATACATTATATTGGCATAGCCCACTGTTGACACCATCAGGAAACCTGCCCTGAGAAATATTATGCAGCTGCGATGTTGGGGTATGTAGACAGGAGTTGCTGCAAAAAGGCCAAGGGAGACGAAACAAAGTATGAAAAAATATGAAAACATTATTTTTTTTTAAAAATTGCTATTATGTATGATATGCAAAGCTTTAGCCAAAAAATGTCATTCAAATGGGTGTTACGTCTATTTTTTTATTTTTTTTTTGCATTTATTCAGTAGATGCACACAGAGATTAAATAAAGGTTTAGTTTAGTTTGCTTGGAGTTTTCCTTTAAATGCAGGGCTTAACTCCTGAGCCACATTTTTATGCCAGCATCCTGCGTTAAAGCAGATACATTATTGTAGAGCTGAAGACTCTTCGTTTTCTTATAGGGAAATCGGATGATAAATCCTGTTCTAGGCTGATCTGGCAGGTGCTGACGTTGACATTAAACCCCTCTTCCCATCCTATCTCATGTCCCTTCTCATTAGTCTTGGGGTAAGTGAGCAGAAAGGCAGTCGGGCCGCTCCATTTCAGCAATCCAGTGTGCAGCATTTCGCCTGGAGCCAAGTAGAAAATGATTTCGATGCATGATGAATTTTTTCAATAACTTCAGCCCGGGAAATACAGCATCCAGTTCACGTTGTAAATGGGAGAAATAATGAAGAATAAGAAGGCTAGGCCTGGATGAGGGCCTATCACTCTCATTTGTTTTCACTATTATTCCAACCTAGTTAGTATCCAAACCATCCAGTAACCACAAATGAGATAAAGGTCTCATTGAGAGAAATATGCAGGAGATCTACAGGGCTTATTGCAAGTTAATGCACAGAGTGAAATAAAGCTGAATTGTGAGCAGATATCAAAACACCAATGAATGCAGATAGTGTATGTATAGCTTAAGCTTTTCTTTTTAGTTTTGAATAGAATAGGAAGGGATTAAAGCCTTATGAGCTTACATTTTGCTGACTATGTCTTGTAGAGAGATTCCCTTCATGTCCTATCTTGGAAATACAACCAAAAGTGAGAAGAAATCTCTACAAACAAAAACAGGTGTCCCAAAGCAGGTGTCGCTATTGGAAGTTTGGCCCTCACCTCTTGCCCTGGTGACATTTATAACATTTGACAATGATCACTAGTACAAATAGAGAGGGTGTCTCACCCTAGCAGGGACAAAAGAAACACAAGAAAAAAAAGCCTCTGCAAATACCTTATTTTGCCTTCAGCCTCCTATAATCCTCTATACGATTGCAACCAGACAGGAAGAGTCCGGGGCAGCACTAGGAGCCAATCAGGCTCTGCTACTGTGCACATGTGCTAACAGTGAGTATGCTGACACGGGAGGTGACAGTTAACAGAAAGGTGATTACATCATTCTGCTATTGCTCCTTCTTTGTCCAGTCAGCAAGCCTGGGGGTGTATTGGTAATCTTAGGCCCCTTTTACACATACGGTGCGTTCAGTTCATCAGTTCAGTCACGACAAATGTATCAGTTTTTCATCCGTTTTTCATCCATTTTTCATCCGTTTTTCATCCATTGTTATCCGTTTTTCATCCATTGTCGTCTGTTTTTCATCCGTTGTTGTCCGTTTTTCGTCCATTTTCATCCGTTGACATCCGTTTTTCATCCGTTGTCATCCGGTTTTTATCCGTTTTCATCCGTTGTCATCCGTTTTTCATCTGTTTTCATCCGTTGTCATCCGTTTTTCATCCGTTGTTATCCGTTTTTCATCCATTGTCGTCTGTTTTTCATCCGTTGTCATCCGTTTTTCATCCGTTTTCATCCGTTGACATCCGTTTTTCATCCGTTGTCATCCGGTTTTTATCCGTTTTCATCCATTGTCATCCGTTTTTTATCTGTTTTCATCCGTTGTCATCCGTTTTTCACCTGTTTTCATCCGTTGACATCCGGTTTTTGTCCGTTTTCATCCGTTGTCATCCGTTTTTCATCCGTTGTCGTCCGTTTTTCATCCGTTTTCATCCGTTGTCATCCGTTTTTCATCCGTTTTCATCCGCTGACATCCGTTTTTCGTCCGTTTTCATCCGTTGACATCCGTTTTTCATCCGTTTTTCATCCGTTGTTGTCCGTTTTTCATCCATTTGTCATCCGTTGTCGTCCGTTTTTCATCCGTTTTTCATCCGTTTTCATCCGTTGTCATCCATTTTTCGTCCGATACGTTTTTTTGACGGATGAAAAATAGACCATTCATCCGTTCAAAAAAACGGACATTGACGGAAGCGGATGAAAACGGATGTTAACGGATGATCATCCGTTGTTGTCCGTTTTTACATAGAGATACATTGATGTCCGTTTTTTATCCGTCAACGGATGGATGAAAAACGGACAAACGGACAGCATGTGTGAAAGGGGCCTTAATGTCCTCCTGTTGCTGGATTGGAAGTCTAGAATCTAGCTTTAATGTCTGGCAGTGTTGCCAAGATCAACATGCTAGCTGAACAGAGTTACAAATTCTTTGGTAGGATAAACAGTTCCTGTACACGTATTTAGCTAGCTGCATGCCTAGAGCTGAACATAAATACATTGTATATGTGGCACCCTCTAGTATGTGCTAGAAGTAGTGTAGATTGTGTAGAGTAGGTACATTTAGTATAGCTCAGGGCTATGCCTGAGCTATGGAATCTGGGTCAGGGTTCAGTGACTAAGGGATGGATGACTCACCTGGCAGCTCTCTCTGGCACTTTCCCCTGGTCTGGAGGTTTGTAGAAACTTCCAGAACTGGAGGGTAAGAGTAAGGAGGGGCTGCCATGCATATTTTTGAGGCATCAGGCAATCCCCAGTAATGGGCTGGCAGGGGGCAGAGATGACCTCATAAATAGACATGGGCCATGCCAGCAGTGACAGTCAAGTGGAAGATGGAAAAGCAGTGCTAAGGAGACTGTTGGTGGCTCTCAAGGGTACCCTGGGGGCGGGGGGTGAGGGGTGACCTTGGGCCAGGACTCAGGTGCTGAAAAATTCCTGCTAAAACACAGAGGAGGAAGTCTTCCTGGAGGCACGAGGGCAGGAGAGGGCAGGATGTGTAGCACTGTGGGGATTACAAATTGGGGAGACTGCCACATATAGCCAGTCTCTCTTGAAGACAGTGGTGCGCTTAAGTCTTTAGGCCTCTCCCTAGAGATCTCCTGGGAGTCAGTCGGGTGGGCTTGTGAAGAGTCAGCAGGGTGGGCTGGTGAAGAGTGAGTCGGGTGGACGCAGATGCAGCCAAGTGGTTTGGCATTGCCTGGAGAAGTGGTGCTGGACTCAGTGACCACAGAGGAAACGCAGGAGAAAGTGTACGCTGTGTTACTCCAATGTGTTTCTATGGAAAGACTGCGAGTTCCTGCCTGTAATGGGCTGTTGCTGAGCTGACAGTCAGGCCTTGCCAGCTCCCTTCAAGGAGTGAGCCAGCAGAAACTAAGTGAAGGAGAAGGACCCAAGTGTTTAGGTGGCTGTGCAGGAATAGGGGATCCCTTCTATCTGCAGCTCTTACATGGGGTGTGCTACATATACATCTTTATTCTGGATGGAACAGCAGTTTTGAGATACAAAGTAATTAAACCAGAAATTACAGCAATACCCTTCTGCAGACATCAACCACATAGTAGCAGGCCACACAATGTATGTTTGTATGTACAAACAAGGTCCATAAAGACATGGATGAGCGAGTTTGGCATGGAGGAACTTGACTGGCCTGCACCTCAACCTGATAGAACACCTTTGAGATGAATTAGAGTGGAGACTGCCAGCCAGGCTTCCCCATCAGTGCCTGATCTCAAAAATGCGCTTCTGGAAGAACGGTCAAAAATTCCCACAGACACACTCCTAAACCTTGTGGACAGCCTTCCTAGAAGAGTTAAAGCTGTTATAGTTGCAAAGGGTGGGCCATCTCAATATTGAACCCTACGGACTAAGACTGGGATGCCATTAAATTTCATACGCCTGTAAAGGCAGGAATCCAAATACATTTGGTAATATAGTGTGTCTCCAGTGATGCTTGAAAGTGGCAAAACCATAGTGGAATTGCACATCAAATAAGAATGCCTTTTGTTCCCTCATTTCTGTATATGTTAGTACGGAATGGAAGCCATGATTGCAGTTCATGCCAGTAACTGAATTATAATCATTACTGAGGTGTGTCTGACCCTGAAGTTGTTAAATGGCTCAGTATTTTATCATTACAGCATTTTAATGAAGCCATCTGTCTGTGTTATGTCTAAAAAGGATGGATTTATTAAAGTGGACGTATAAAATCTGCATAACTCATCAATTCCTTTTATAATTTTTTGAGGCGTAAGAAAGAAAATTGGTCTAGAATATAAAAAAAAATGGATATTAGCCTAAAATGAGGAGATCCTGACTTGACTAAACACAGACAAGTAGTACTTTTATTTGCTTTCCTTGTACTGGAAGATGAACTCATTCACAGCCCTGTATGTGAAACCTTTAAAAAGTATGTGTTACCCTAAGTGCCGGTTCACACCAGGTCGCTCCGACTTAGGTGGCGACCTGTGAAGTCGCGTGCAGCGCGACTTCGGCACAACTTGCACGGACTTCATAAAAGGAATGTCTATGCAAGTCACCTCCAGGTCGCCCCGAAGTAGTACAGGACACTTTTTCTAAGTCGGAGCGACTTGTGTTGCTCCTATTAGAACGGCTCCTGTAGTACACAATGGGAGCGTGAGGACCGCGACTTGTCAGGCTGACAAGTCGCCTGACAAGTTGGATCAATGTGAATGCGGTCTAAGAGTCAGTTCACACTATGGCGACACGACTTCAGGGGCGACCTGTGAAGTCGCCATGCACCGCGACTTCGGCGCGACTTGCACGGACTTCACATAATGGAAGTCAATGCAAGTCGCTCCGACTTCTGTCAAAAGTAGTACAGGAACCTTTTTCTAAGTCGGAGTGACTTGAGTTGCTCCTATTAGAACGGTTCCCATAGCACAGAATGGACCGCGACTTGTCAGGCAACCAAGTCGCCTGACAAGTCGCGGTAGTGTGAACCGGCACTAACACTAGCCATGGTCACTGACAGCATACCAAAACACTGAAATCACATCAAGACCGCTGAGCTTTTTGTCCTATCCACTATTAAGACTTATCCACATGCCTGCTGAGGAGGAGGCATGGATACACAAGAGGAAAAGATGTATACCTCTAACACAGGTATGGTTATCCTCCAAGAGGTAAAGATGTAATCTGGCCTTACAACTGTAGAATTTAATTCGAACTTTCAGAAAAGAAAGTATAAAACTCGCTTGGCCGACCATTCAATGGTGCCTTTGTGGATGCGACTCATTTTGAGTGATCTTTCATTCGAATATCTTGTCAATGTCTCGTCTTTCTTTAAAAAATGTTCTACATCTGAATTAACTTTGACAAGTGCATGCGCAGAAGACTAGTTATGATTTTTCTTGGCTGGGAGCAGTGGCGGCTGGTCAATGTGGGGCGCAGGGCCCCCCCCAAGGCAAAAAGACAAAAAGAAGGTGTTCCCAACACTGCTGCTATGGAGAGGGTGGAGAGGGGTGGGAGTTTTGCTGTCATGTGCCTTGTTTTGTTTAGCTTGATTGGCGGCCCTTTAGATTGTGCTCGGGGCGCAGAGCTCTGCACCCTGAACACTCCCACCTGCGATTCTGCGTCCTGTGATTGGTGGACGTCTGACGTCATAGGGGCGGTGCTTGGGCATCACTCGGTAGAGCCATTCCACTCAGTTTCTCTGCTGAAGACGGACCAGAGAGGACAACAAGCAAGCCAGCCAGGAGGAGGAGGGTGGCAGCTTTCCTGGGCCGGACTCAAGTTCAACACTCTGCAAACACAAAAGTTGAGTGCCTGACACTGGTCAAGCTACATTAAAGGGGGCACGCTGTGGTCACTCTACATTGAAGGAGGCATGCTGTGGTCACTCTACATTGAAGGGGGCATGCTGTGGTCACTCTACATTGATGGGGGCACACTGTGGTCACTCTGCATTGATGGGGGCATGCTGTGGTCCCTCTACATTGATGGGGGCATGCTGTGGTCACACTACATTGAAGGGGGCACGTTGTGGTCACTCTACATTGAAGGAGGCATGCTGTGGTCACTCTACATTGATGGGGGCATGCTGTGGTCACACTACATTGAAGGGGACACGCTGTGGTCACTCTACATTGAAGGAGGCATTCTGTGGTCACTCTACATTGATGGGGGCATGCTGTGGTCACACTACATTGAAGGGGGCACGCTGTGGTCACTCTACATTAATGGGGGCATGCTGTGGTCACTCTACATTGATGGGGGCATGCTGTGGTCACACTACATTAATGGGGGCACGCTGTGGTCACTCTACATTGATGGGGGCATGCTGTGGTCACTCTACATTGATGGGGGCATGCTGTGGTCACTCTACATTGAAGGAGGCATGCTGTGGTCACTCTACATTGATGGGGGCATGCTGTGGTCACTCTACATTGATGGGGGCATGCTGTGGTCACTCTACATTGAAGGAGGCATGCTGTGGTCACTCTACATTGATGGGGGCATGCTGTGGTCACTCTACATTGAAGGAGGCATGCTGTGGTCACTCTACATTGAAGGGGGCACGCTGTGGTCACTCTACATTGATGGGGGCATGCTGTGGTCACTCTACATTGAAGGGGGCACGCTGTGGTCACTCTACATTGATTATGTGGAGAAAAAGAGAAAGATAACTACTACGGAGAAAGGTGGGTGGGGGTGTACTAGGGGGGGAAAAAAATAAGGGAAGGGATAAGTCATATGAGTGGAAAATTTATGTTTTTATTGTGTGAAAAATATTTATACGTATTCTCTTCTTTTTGGAAAATAATAAAGAAATTTAAAAAAAAATAAAAGTTCTCAATAAAAACACAGAAAACCAAAGCTCCAAGACTGTTTCCTGACTGAGCCAAAGCACTTGGGAAAATGTTGACCTGTCATGCTGTTGCTAATGGTAACCCAGGGGACCCCGTAACCAGCAGCTCCCAAGGGAGTAGTGCTACAGATAATTGAATAAATGTTCTGAAAATGACAAATTTCTAATGAAATTCTACAGCAGAAATGCCAGCTTATCTCTTTCTTCTCTAATCCAAAATGAACACAGCACCATAATACCGGTGTTGCTACCAGCAGATACAGATACTGGAAGATTTAAATACAGTAACATATTTCTTCCCCATGGTTCTTAGAAAACCAGTCGGCTGCATTCTCTAAAATCTATCTCCAGTTTGGAAAGTGCCCTGCTCGATTACCTAAGATGTGACAGGTACACTTTAAAATATAAACTGCAAAACAACACAGAAACCAAACTGTAAATGGTAAAAGGTAAATGGTAAAGGTAAATCTCCCCAGCTGTTTGGTTTTCTATTCAGCGGATAAATGTATCTATGAATTCTCTTTAGGGGGTAAATGTAATAGAATCATAGATGAATTATAGAGAAAAATATGACAGGATTTCATTAAAAATTATATAATTTATTTTCACAATGTTTCTTTTATTATCTGGCTGTTTTTTTTTCCTTCTGTATTCTTCTCTTTATGATTGCCTTAGGATGTCTGTATAAAATTATACACAGCTGTTTTTAGATTATTATGGTTGACAACACCATATTTTCTGTTATATTGTTCCATGAGAAACTTACACATTTTGGGACTGATTCATTAACACTGGAGAAATGAAAATGAGCGCAAAATTGTCCACAATGATATATAGGAAATTCTTGTGTTCTAAAATTAAAAGTGAAAAATGGGGGGGAGGGGGGGGGGGGGCTCTGGGCTGGGGGGGGGGGGGCAAGAAGAAGGTGGGGGGTCAGCACAAATGGGATAGCTGAGTGGAGTTCCTGCCCTATTCAGACCTTAGCTATCTGCTCCTTGTTTGGACATGTAATTCTCCAGCATCAACTTCCATTGTGTCTCTGGGATGTTATGGGACTAAGTGCCGGTGCTAGACTAATTAGCACCCTAGGCAAGACCAGCTGCTTACACCCCCCCGAAAAAAAATAAAGGCTCCGAATGCTCCCGTCTGTACAGGGATGACTTCTCACCTCCTTGCCAATGCTAGCTCTGTGTGCAGATTGACTAGCGAGCTGGGAGGAAGTGATGTTGCGCGCAGCCTGCTTGCTCGGCACCTCATTGGCTGGATACCTCTTCTTCACAGATTGGCTGAAGTTTGCAGAAAGCCGCTTCATCTCCAGCTAACATCATCAAATCCTGCAGCCGTTTGCAGAATGTCAGCACATTGTGTGGGGAACAGAGCAGTTATCAGAAATTTTGGGGCCCCTTGCACAACTTTAGGCCTGGGCCCCCCAGGCCTGACCCCCTAACATCAGAGTTTACCCCTTTCATTAGGGTTCCCAAAGTCCCCCCCCCCACACTTACATCAGGGTCCCCAGAGTTCACCCTTGAAAAAGAGACTCCACTTTCATTAGGATCCCCAAAGTCTTCCCTTACATTAGAATCCCAAAGACCACCCTTATATCAGAGTCCCCATAGCCCCCTTACATTAGAGTCCCCAGAGTCCCCCTGGCCGTGGTCGCGCCCTAGGCGGCTGCCTAGTTTGCCTTTTGCCTAGTGGTAGCACCGGCCCTGTTCACACTTCTGCGATCACAGACATCGCATGTGATTCGAAGCGCACCGCTCCTAAAATCACATGCAATGTCTGTGCAGTGCGAGTTCAGCCATACAGTTTGTGTATCGCATTGAAACCGCACAGGACCCTTTTTTTGGTCTGCAGCAGAATCGGATCGCATGGTGGTTCACACCAGTGAGATCCGATTTCTGTGCGAACTGTCAGATCGCACTGCGATATGCGATCTTATCTGGGGGTGTCGTTAACTTTGAATTGACACCCCCAGCATATGGCATATGGCAGTGTGAACTGCCTGTGCTGCGGATGCGATGCGGGAACACGCAGTATATTCGCAGTGTTCCCACATCGCAATAGTGTGAACCGGCAATTACTGCAGAGAGCTGCCATGGAAGTCAATGCTAGAAGTATGGAAAAACTATGAAATATATTGTCCAGGAAGCTGAATGACAATAGCATATAGCATGGTATTTGTCGTTATTATATTTATTTGAGTCAATATCATTCTCACAGAGCAGAAGTTGTCTTGTTAAAGTGGTTGTTAAGCCTCACAAATAGCCAATGAAGTGACTGGCCTCACTGAGATACACAGAGATGAAACAAAGCCTTCTGTATAGGTTGTACCTTATTGTCTGCAGCCCTCTCTCTTTTACTGCAGGGGGCATGAATTGAAGTTACACTCTGCATATCTCGCTGAGGAGAGCTCTGAGTCCCGGGTCACACTTGTGCGATGCGGGAAGGCTGCGAATTTGCAGCCTGTTCCCACATCGCAAACGCACATCTGGCAGTTCACACTGCCATATGCGATACGCAGGGGGTGTCAATTAAATGTTAACAACACCCCCAGTTTGATTGCATATCGCAGTGCGATCTGACAGTTCGCACAGGATCGGATCGAACAAGTGTGAACCACTGTGCGATCCGATCCTGATGCGGCTGGAAAAAGGGTCCTGTGCGTCTTTTGTGCGGGTGCAGTGCGAATTTCAGCCATACAAAGTGTATGGCTGAATTTGCATCCACACATCCGATCGCATGTAATGAAGGAGCAGTGCGCTCCGATATTGCATGCGATCGCCGCGCTCGCAAGAGTGTGAACCGGCCCTGAGGGTTGATTGAAGGGAAGGGATGCACCCCCCTTCATACAGCACACAGGAACAGAGCTGAGGCTATCAATCACAGGCTGTGTGTTGGGGCTCCCTCCCCTGTCACCTTTTTATTTCTTGGTGTCAGGAAAACTTGCAGATGTGACTCATGCTAAGAGCAGAGGTACGAGGCAGCAAAGAGAAATGAGTGCTCTAGATTGAGCCAAGTTCACACTATAGAAGTGTAGCACCCTCCTAGGTAGGTGCTAGGTAAAACGTATCTGTGACCCTGTTCTGCTTATCAGGAGGGTCTGATCTACTAGTTTAGCCTGCCACATGTTTCCAAGTGTGATTCACTGGGTCTGAGGGAGTGTCCCCACTGCAGCCAATGAGGGAGCTCACTGGACAGTGGAGGAAACCTAGCCAGTGGCACACTCTGTTTTATGTCAGTTCCAGTGGGAGGGCATTCCTGCAATGCATGCTGGGATTGCACATAAAAAGGAGTGGAGCATGTGACAGGGGGTCTTTGGGTGGGAAGCCAGGTCCCAGGAGGAGGTGGACGGCTGTCTCTCCTCCTGTTGCTGAGGAAGGTAGTCCAGGCAGTCGGCTAGGGACCAGGGGATAAGCTGTGCTACAGAGGATCCAGTGTGTGCTGACCAAGTGGAGCTGCTGGGCAGACTACTTCTGGAAAAACATTATCGTGAGTACTTAAGCATCTGCCCAGGGGTCTGCCTAAGAGAGGGGACCACTCCAGAGAGGTCAAGGGATTCAAGGAGCCAGATAACCCGGTGTGTTACAGTAAGGGTCCATGTACACTGCAACTTGTAAACGGCCGTTTAGGAGCAGTTGGGAGTTTTTTTCAGAAGCCCCTGAACCCTCCTCTATGTTATCTTCTCTGTCCATGTACACAGGGTCATTTACAGTCATTTGCAGGCAGTTGAGTTCAGGGACGTTTTTTGGAAAGCAATTATTTGCGTTCGAACGTGTGTTTCCCGGTGTTTCAAACGCAAAAACGCGACCGAACGCGACTGAACGTGGCCGAACGCGACCGAACGCAATGACCCGCGTTTAGCGCTTGCATTTTTCCATTTTAAAGGGGAATGATTTTTTTTTACCTCTAGGAATGGTTTTAAACGCAAACGCCGGCAAAAGCCCACTAAACGCGGGTGCAAACGCGACACAACGGACGTTTTTAACGTCCTAAAAAAAAAAATAATAATTCTAGCATTCAAGGGACTTTTAGCAACGTCCCGTGTACATGAAGCCTAAAGGGGGTGCCAAGTTGTAAAGCCCTAAAGATTAAGGGTTAAAGGGGGCACCAGGAAGGGCCCTGAAGTTGCTCAGCAGTGCAGTCTACTATTAAAGTCAGCTACTTTAGGAAAGGAATGCCTTAGGAAGCTCATAGGACTCTTTCACAGTCAAAGGTGAAATACAGTAAGCAGCCTAGCCGTGACTAGCTAAAACAGCGTAAACCAGCATTTAACCAGCGTTAATCGGCATTTTTCAGATTGTCCCTGCTTATTGTGCATAGTTTAGTTCAGTTGGAGTATCCCACTCATCCCTTCTCCTATCCAAGTTCCTAATAAAACTTAAAAACAAAAGAAACTGGACTGGTCCTTGTCAGAGGTAAAAACACTTGGAAACATGTCTGAATGTTCTACTGTTGTTAATAGTAACCCAGGGGAACCCGTCACCAGCATCTCCCATGAATGGGAGTAGTGCTACAGAAGGATATGCTTTTCATGTTAGAACCACTTAAAAGTACTATGTATGTAACAATAATCTAAATTTCTTTAAGGCGACACTCATTTACCCATTGATCCCGAAAGCACACTTTTTGTGGCATCCCCTTTGAACCTTTAGGAGAATTCCCCCACCGTGAAAAAACTAGGTGGTTGCTTTCGCCTTCCAGGCCAAAGGTTTCTAACTTGCAAAATTTGCTATCTGCTTTTGCACTAATGTTCATTTGTCAGTTTTGAATAAAACCATCACGAAGTCTGACTCTTCGGGGTCTCTTTCAGTCATCCCTAGCAAATCACTTGGGAATGTAGACTGCACTATTATTCTAATCTAAAAGAAAACACCCAACACAATTCAATTGGTAGTTAAATGGCCGCGGCACTTTTATTGGCATAAATAAATAAATAAATAAATAATGGATCAATAAATAAATAAATAAATAATGGATCAATAAATAAATAAATAAATAAATAATTCAAATAACTTTATTAATTCTAAAATTCTAATAAATATTGAATAAATTCAAACTCCAAATAAATATGCAAATAAAATTATCGCTTAGTCATAAAAAACTCAAGCGAATCAATAAATAAATAAATCAGAAGTCCCCCCTTTCAATAAGGGTGACAAGCCACATAAAAGTGCTAACGACCGGGGTGGGAGGGAGGGGAGCTCGCTACGCCGTACTAGACCAACTGAGCCCGGAGCCCTCACGCAGCTGCTTATATAGCCCTATTTGAACACCTGACGGAAGCTTCTAGAAGGTCACGTGTTCTCCCGTATGACGCAAAGTCACGTTTCTCCTGGCGAAAGGCCCCGTTCTCGCCGCGCGCGGCTTAAAGGTATAGTCAAATTTTTTTTTATTTTATTATTACTTTATTTAAAACAGACAGTGGCAGCCACAATCCCATGCAGCGAGCCGCGTACTGCGTCTCGCTTGCCATTCCTCTTATTCGCTTTCCCATCCTCCCTTTTACTGCCTTCTGGTCCTTCCTTATATTTAAACCTACTAACTTTTCCTTCTTTCCCTACTTCCTTTCCTAGTTCCTTCCACCACAGAGTTACAGCTCATTTTCTTCATCTCGATATATGACCTTGTTCACGGACCCGTGTATCTAGCTGTGCCCACCAGAGAAGCTTTTGTTACAGTGCTGCTGACAGGCGGGTGCACATTGTAAATACACAAGTCCAAACACATTACTGGCATCTCAGTGACAATTTGCACGTTGACATTGAGTGACAAGCTCTTGCACTCATGTCACTTTGCATAATATCATCTTTGCAGTAAATTGACACGGCAGTCAAATAAATACCATGAAATTCTGTTAATGCCTCAAACGCTCCCATGTGTTACTTGAAGCATAAATGCAGGCTTGTAATTTAAACACAGTATTGATTGTTAACACTAGCCAACTTTAAAGTGGAATGCAGATCAAGACAAGTTTTTTTTTCTGTTGGTTATAAGGTCTACCCATAGGTTCGTGTAGCATCCTTTTTTTTAAAAATGATCTGCCAGTGCCTACTTCACCGCATATCCCTGACTGGGCTATAATAAACACTGGTTTTAGTACGTATTGTCACTGACCAAGAACAAGTCCCTTGGTCTGGAATATTGACTTTGCTAGCTGAATACTTCTCATACAGTGAAGCCAATGTCTGGATTATGGCTCAAAAGCTTGCACATTCAAATTCAAGTCAACAGTGGTAGATTCCATACTTGTATCCTAAAAAAAAGCATGACAGTGCGAGGCCCTGCCACTGTAAAAATGTAGGAGTAAATATAACACAGGATTCTTATTAAGAGTTAATGCAAAGTTCCAGACTATCATAAAGAAAGAGTAAAGAGTAAAGGAAGCTGTGTTTTTGTTTTTCTCTGGATTCTGTAGTCCCAGATCGGGACCTGGAGCTTGAAGGTTCCAAAGTGTCTTGGGAGGGACAGAACCTTTAACCACTTCAATACCAGGCACTTTTCCCCCTTCCCACCCAGGCCAATTTATAGCTTTTAGCGCTGTTGCATTTTGAATGACAATTGCACGGTCATGCAACATTGTACCTAAACCAAATTTATGTCAATTTTTTCCCACAAATAGAGCTTTCTTTTGGTGGTATTTGATCACTGCAAGGTTTTTTTTCTTTTTTGCTAAACAAATAAAAAAAGACCGAAAAGTTTGAAAAAAAAACAAAAAACCTTTTTTTTTGTTTATGTTATACAATTTTGTAAATAGATACGTTTTTTCCTGCACTGATGAGCACTGATGAGGCCGCACTGACAGGCACTGATGAGGAGGCACTGATGGGGTAGCACTGATGGGGTGGCACTAATATGTGGCACTGATATGCAGCACTGATGGGCACTGATATGTGGCACTAACATGTGGCACTGATATGCAGCATTGGTAAGCACTGATAGGCAGCACTGCTGGGCACTGATAGGCGGCATTGATGGGCACTGATAGGCAGCACTGATGGGCACTGATAGTGGCACTGATGGGCACTGATATGCGGCACTGATGGGCACTAATAGGTGGCAATAATGGGCACTGATAGGCTGCACTGATCAGCACCGATGGGTGGCACTGATGGGCACTAATGGGCACTGATAGGTGACACTTGTGGGCAATAATGGGCACTGGTGGGCGGCACTGATAGATGGCAATGATGGGCAGCACTAATGGGGAGGGAACTGGCAGGCTCCCTGATTGCCATCCCTGGTGGCCATGGTGGGCATCCCTGGGGTCATGGGTGGGCATCCCTGGTGGTTCTAGTGGCACCCCCCCAAGGGTCTGCACTGGTAATCAATGCTCTGATTACCAGTGCAGATCCCCCCTCCTGTCAGGAGAGCTGCAGATCGGCTTTCCTCTACTTGTGCCTGTCAGGCCCGAACTGAGGAAAGCCGATCAACGGCACTTCCTATTTACTATGTGACCAGCTGTGATTGGACACAGCTGGTCACATGGTAAAGAGCCTACGTCAGAGTGACACACCGCAACACCGATCGCCGCTCTGCCGCCGTCATATGACGTCCGGTCAGGATAATGCAACCAACTTCCCGCCGTCATTTGCCTATAGGGTGGGCGGGAAGTGGTTAATCCTGTGTCTGGATTTTACCAAGTGCCTGCAGCTTGTGTGAGTACACAGGTGTGCAGGGTCTTTATATACTCAAGCCTGAGTATAGCTCAGGGTTCCCAGTTTGGAGAGAGCCTCCAGTTTGGAGACAGGAGCAAGCACAGGTGGAGAGGGTAGGAGGAGGAGCAGAAGCAGCTCTCTCTCCTCCCCCGTCTGTGTTCTGTGATGGAGGGGGAAGTGTCAGCACTGCCTCTCTAGTATCTGGCTGTGATCCGGAGCTGTCAGTAAGCTCCCAATCTCCCGGTGAGCTGCTCCTGATTACAGCCCGAATCCGCTTACAGACCGGCCGGGACTGTGCTGATGGCAGGGAGATCCCTGCTGCCAGCCTTAGAGGTGGCTCTGTAACTCAGCAAATTAGGCAGCAGTGATGCCCCTGTGAGCGCGAGGCCTTAGGTGACTGCCTAGTTTGCCTAATTAGAGAGCCGCCTCTGCCTGTCCCCACTTCCGTCTGACCTCGTCGCAGCAAGGTACATCAGAAGTTTGGCCGCCTCCTCCCTCTGCTTCCAGGCCAGTAACCGCTTTGCGCATGTGCAGTAGGGACTCGGCAGTGAAGCGGCAAGACTTCACTGCCGGGTTACCTTACCAACAATGGCGGCGGCAGCATCCGACAGCCGATCGAAACAACGGCTGCAGTGCCGACATCGCTGGATTTCAGGACAGGTAAGTGTCCGAATATTAAAAGTCAGCAGCTACAGTATGTGTAGCTGCTGACTTTTCATTTTTTTTATTTGGGGGGGGGGGGCGGGACAACGCATTAAGTTGAATTCCCTTCCTTATTCCCAACTGACTTTGTTTGTTGGGCCATGTACAAATTAAACGAATGGCCCCAACTTAATACAGATAGAATCTTATTGGACTATTCACGCTATGTTCACTAGAACAAAAATGAATGGATCCAAATCAATTTGGATCATTCTTTATATCGTTACATTATTTCGGATGCTTCAAACTAGTGATCGACCGATATCGTTTTTTCATTGCCAATACTGATATTTTTTTTTATTTGACAGGTACTCTTGTGGAGGGATCTGGGGGTCTAAAAGACCCCAAACCCCTCCTCTGCACTTAAAAGCATCCAAAACGCCAAGTTTGGCTGTTTTGATTGCTGTTATTTTTTTTAATTAATCTGGCGCCAGTACCTGGAAGTGATGTCATTACATCGCTTCCGGGTTTTTGCATGGAGACCTGATCAGAGCCGAATGTGACTTTGATCGGGTCTTCGGCGGCCGTGCAAGCTAGTTGCCCGGGTCTCCAAGTGGAGACCCGGGCGAGCCGCGAAAGGCGACAGGAGGGGACGTCCCCTCCTGCTCCTTGTAATGACAGCTTCTCAGCCGCATCGGTTGACATAACAAGGCAGCCGACCGTTGGCTATGGACGCCCGTACCGGGGTGATGCCTCTAGCTACAGGCATCACTCCGGTACAAGCACTTTCCGAAATATCGGTAATATCGGCCACCTTGATTCCGATTTATCGGGGAAAGTGCAGATCGGCCTTCGATATATCGGCTTTGCCAATAATCGGTCGATCCCTACTTCAAACATTAACAAAAGAACCAAACTATTGCATTATGTCATCCGAATGAAACAAATGAATACAAACTAATTTGTGGTTTTCGTTCTAATTTATTTTGGATTTTTTGAAATTCATTAATACTGCGATTTAGAGATTCCGGAAACAATCAAATCTCCGAATTTCATCAGATTTTTTCAATTTGTAATGAAACGAATAGCAGATGTCTAATAACTTCCATTTTTATAGCCTTGCCTCCACCTTTCCAGTAGTTGTGCAATGTCTAAATATGACTGTATAGTTCAATAAGCAATAAAGATAGATGCAGTGCACTCAGATATCAGTACTGAGTAACAGACCAACTTAGACATACCCCTTCTCATTCTCTGCAATACCTATCTGTGGAAGGACACCTGTAATGAGGGATGTGCCTGTTACTCAGCTATTCCCGCACAGAACACTGCAACGTCACTGACGTCGCTAGTGACACTAATCCAGTGATCAGTGATAATACTGTACACCAGTGATGGCGAACCTTGGCACTCCAAATGTTTTGGAACTACATTTCCCATGGTGCTCATGCACTCTGCAGTGCAGTTGAGCATCATGAGAATTGTAGTTTCAAAACATCCGGGGTGCCAAGGTTCGCCATCTCTGCTGTACATTGACACTGTATTAATGACACCGACTGGGAAGGGGCTGACATCCAGGGGCAATCAAGGGTTTAACTGTGTGCCAGTGTTGGGGTAGTTACTCAAAAAATGTAACTAGTTACTAGTTACTTCTGTAAATTGTAATGAGATTACTTTACTAGTTACTGCATTTGAAAAGTAACTTCACTACTTATTACTTTACTCTCCTCTTTCTTAATTGACCGTGTAGAAGAAGATACATGACACTCTTTCTGCATAGAGTTTATTGTATAAACACAGGCTTTGGGAAACATGAGAACAAAACCTGAAAAAACAGAATAAAACATAAAGTGCAACAAAAAGTCATAAATTTCATCCCTCTCTATTCTTCGAAATAACGATTGTATCGCACGGCTTGGATAACGCAGGAAAGCGCGTTCCTATAGCCTAGTAAAGTAGTGTAGTTACCTCCTATAGCCTAGTAAAGTAGTGTTGTTACCTCCTATAGCCTAGTAAAGTAGTGTTGTTACCTCCTATAGCCTAGTAAAGTAGTGTAGTTACCTCCTATAGCCTAGTAAAGTAGTGTAGTTACCAATATTAGTATTGTAACTAGTTACATTACTTCGTTACCAAAAAAAGTAATGTAGTTACTGTAATCCGTTACTTTGTAACTAGTTACCCCCAACACTGCTGTGTGCCTAGGGCCAGGTTCACATATGTGCAGCCATGGTTTCCAGGATGAGGTCTAGTGTGTTTCTGTTCCCCAGTTCAGGTGCGATTCAGATCAGAATGTTTACCTGAATTCGCACCTGAACCGGACCCAAAAACACACAGGACCCTTTTGGAATTCACACTGCAACCATCTCGAACATGTGTGAACCGACTCCATTGAGAGCCGGTCACACTCGCATGTAATGCGAATTGAATGCAGTGAAAACCACATCCAATTTGCACATATGGGAACCCGGCCTAACAATGTGCTGCTTTTACTTTCTGATCTGGCTGTTGTTTTCTGCTGCTTTCCGGGGAGAAGAAACAGCCAGATTGCTGTTCACAGTATACAGAGTTCTATGTTTTTGTGTGTGATTGGACACAGCTGATCAGCTGATTTCAGCAAAAATCACTGGCTGAAATCTGCTGCCAAACTCCTTCTGTGTCCAATCACAGCATGGGTTGGCGGGGGGCACACGCACACATGCCCCACCTGGAAGAGGTCCATCGAATACATGTACGCGATCATGCCTATACCTGCCGCCATCTCGCAGTGTATTTACTATGAGCGGCCGGTAGGTAATTACTGTATTGCAAAACATAAATCAATCACAAATAAGAAATAAAAAGGTGTGATACTTCAACTGCGATTCCAGAATGACACCAATGTGCAAAGCAAAAGAGCCCTGATTGGGTTCCCGCAGCTGAACAAATGACTACGTGTACAGGAAGATAAAATGAGGACAGCACTCAGGCGCTTACAATAGCTTTATTTAAAAATACTTTTCATTAATTCTTAATGAATAAATAAATGGATTTTAATTGTGTAGTTGTTTTTTAATCTACTTGGAGTTTAGCTTTAATTAAGAAGGATACATAAACTGTAACTCCATCATGGGGGGGGGGGGGGGGGTAACTGAAAACTTAAAGGGATTGATCCAAAAAGTCAATGGGGGATTAAGCCCCTAGCTTTATTAGCTTTGGGTGGATTGACACTTAAAAAAAAAAATGTTAATTTAATATGTGGCTATTCAAATTAACAGAAAGGGAAGAGCAGCAATTGAGGGAGCGATCACCACCGCACTCTCATTATAAGACTGATCCTAATGGGGAGATGTGTATGTCCTATTTTCCTGCACATGAAATGCTGCTATAAGCTTCAATCAGTAGCACATTAAAATGTAATAAGGCCCAAGGTAGTGGGAAGTAAACGGGTTTTGTGCTATAATTCAAGTCACATCCTTGTTTCAATCATAGCAATAGAGTTGTTTCGTGTATTCATTAGAGGAACATCCCATATCTCTGGCTCCTTACAATCAAGTTTAAAATGATTTAGTTCAACACTTTCATGACTTCGGAGAACGAAGGAGTGAAGCCTTCTAAATTGAATAAATGTTTATTGAAAACATTTAGGTTGGTGACATAAAGGTGATTCGGCGGCTTCTTCAAGTCAATTTTTTTTCTGCTGTGTGCGTTTTTTTCTTAAAGGAATCCTGCAGCCAGAACAAAAATCTCCACATTACATAAATAATCTTGTTATGCAAACTGAATATGTATCTGCTTTTTTTTTCTTTTTTTGTTGCTAGATTGCCTGCACTGAATGTTAAAATGAATTTCCAGCAGGTGTTGTGGGGATTCACAATCATAACGTATGAGAATGGTGGCATATTAGAGATTGGATTTACTACAGCTAAGTGAGAGGATGTGATGTAGAATAAAGTGAATCGAGAATTAATACTAAAGTGTAAAATAAGCTGAAATGTTCTTTTTCGGAATCCAATTTCTTGGAGGAAGTAAAGTGAATGCAGGTTCACCTCAGTTGATGTTTGGTTCCTGACACTCAGGAGTCACACTAAAAGACAACGACAAGAGAAGGGCGCACCGACCTAGTGCATTACCACAAAAAGGATTTATTAAAATTTTAAAAGATATATATTATGGTGCTTTTCCACTGTATGGAACCGAACGGTTTGGCTCGCTTTTGTGCTTTTCCACTGCTGGTACCGCATGGTACGGTGTAGGAACGGTTCGGTACGGTACGGCAGCGCTTTTCCACTACATGGAACCGAACGGTACGGCTCGCTTAAACAGTACCACCTCAGTTGTGGTTCCAAGAGGGCCATACCGATACCATATCCCACAATCCTTTGCATGCAGCCTTGACTGTTTGTCACTACTAGCCACTGATTGGTCAGAGAATCATTGTTATCCAACCAACTTTACTTAAGTGGAAAAGCAAACCGTACCGAACCGTACCAAACCGTTCCAACACCATACCATGCGGTACCATGCAGTGGAAAACCAACAGAGCCAAGCAGGGCCAAGCAGGGCCGAGTGGAGCAGAGCCGGTACTTGCAGTGGAAAAGTGCCATTATACTCACAAAACAGATGTAGGTATCACACTGTCATATAAACATGATCAACACAAGATCTCCAAGGTAGCCAAGGCACTGCACAGTGCTGGATAGCATGCAGTAATCCGCATAAGTCTGCTGGGGCTAGGCTGACGTGTTTCGAGGGCGAACCCTCTTCCTCGGAGCCAAAAGGTGCTGCTAGACTAAACTCCGCTATACCTAGTTCCACTAGACTGCACTCCGCTATACCAAGCTATACCTACTCAAGTCTACTTGAAAGTTTATATACATTCCATTCCCCCATCATACAGCACTCGAGCGCAGGAGATTTGTTTTAAACTCAGGAGTCACAGGCAGACTTTTGGTGTCACGCGCAGGTATTTGTTTCTTCTACAAGCTGTAAACCTAGATATAAGACTTTTCCTTCTAAATGGTGCACTCAAACATGAAATCTGAATATAGCTGTAGCACTATCCCCAGAGCAGCCGCTAAATAGTTTTGTGATTTTCCTGCACACCTAAAGATGACACACCTTGATAACCCAGTACTTACTGACACACCTTAAAGTATTTTAAAGAATTTATTAGGCCAAGCATAGCCTAAAAGAGCAGAAAGCAAAAAAGGTCAGCGGCTAAGAGAGGTCTCTCACCACAGTAGGTGCTCTCCAAACTCCAGGCAATTCCACGTAGGTATGGAGCCTGTGTCATAGCCATTTGTTCTCTCCTGATTGTCAGTTGACTGCTGAAGGTCACAGTCATGTCCAGTTAAACATTGATCTCCAATGCGGGCTTTCAGGATCCAGGTCTCCTCACATGTAGCAAATAGAGATGGGCCGAACACCCCCCCCCTTGTTCGGTTCACACCAGAACTCCTGAACAGAGAAAAAGTTCTGACCCGAACAGCGAACCCCATTAAAGACTATTGGACCCGAACTTAGAGCATCAAATGTACCAATTTTTAAGGCTTAAATGCAAGTTACTGGCTATTAAAATGGTATGGGGGTGCAAGTACTGCCCTGGGGGACATGTATTAATGCAAAAAAAATTTTTTATAAAGGTTGTTTTTTTTCAGGAGCAGTGATTTTAATGATGCTTAAAGTGAAACAATAAAAATGAAAAATTCCTTTAAACACAGGAACGAGCGAGCGCCCCCTCTCCTGAAACATACCAGGCCACATGCCCTCAACATGTGAATAAGTATGGGGTACAGAGTACTTCTACCCATTCACCAAAAAAGTGTAAAAAAATAAATAAAAACAGAAGGCAGATTTTGACAATTACTTTATTAAAAGTAAAAAAACAGTGTCCTCCGATGTAGATCAATTTTCAATACCGCTGCCACCGCTGTACCCAAAAAAGAAAAGAATAAAAAACGAAGGAAAACCATCAAATACTTGGCTTGCCTTTGACAGTTCGTGTATAGGTAAGGGAGGGGCCACCTGGTGACGTCTGGTGGCACCGCCTGCTTGTGAAGTCACTGACCCGGCATGCCCCAGTTAGAGATGTCACCGGGGGGGGGGGGGGGTCCCGCCAGGTGATGTCGCCAGTTGGCTCCACACTTACCTAAATAAAGACTGTCAAACGGCAAGCCAGGAATTCAGCCATTTGCCTTAGTTGATGGCAGAGTGTTTGTTTTTCCTTTTTCGGGTCGCTGGTGGCATCAGTGGCGTGATTGAAGATAGATCTACATAGTGGGTCATTGTTTTTTTTTTTTTTTTTAAATAAAGGAATTGTCAAAAACTGTTTCTGTGTTTTTATTACTTTTTGACACTTTTTTGGTGAAAGGGAAGGGGTACTATGTTCCCCATATTTATTCACATGGGGGGGGGGGCAGCGCCCTTGCCCCAAAGCACCCCCCTATGTTGAGGGCATGTGGCCTGGTATAGTTCAGAAAGGGAGGCAAGTTTTTAGGCCTTTCCAACTCCATGAGGTCATATGGCTTTAGTATGCTTCACTGGTCAACTGATGGTCAAAAGGTCCATGCATGATGTCAAGAGATGACATTTAATGAACTTGGAGATCATCGAAGCAAGCACTAGACGTCAGTTCTCCAAATAGCAGGAGAGATTATATTTATAAATATTGGAGAGTCATCACATTAAAGGGGGCTTAAATTACCATCAGAAATATATGATAGTGCAGTTTGGATCAGCTCTTCCTCAATGATATTAAATGGACTAGGATAAGAATGGGAGAGAAAGGGCTGACAGAGAGACACCTGGGACACATGAAGGTCGAGCACATAGGGGGAAGCTTATAGAGAGACAAGACATTGTTCAACGCACCTGAGAGGTAATATTAGATACGTTTATTAGTTAGTAATCTACCCAATTTATGATGGTTTGAAAGTATTGACTGGTTCTATAGGTCTATGTCTTCTATGGAACAGAGGTTTTATCATTTGATGATTTCAATCTTTGTCTGTGATTTTATTGCCACAAAATTATTGTTTCTATGTAACCTTTTCTCATTGATAACTAAGCTTTTCATTTTTAATTCTGTATACAATATACAATTTTTCACCAACAATTTGTGATGCGTATTTCATTGGCAGAAAGGGAGCACCAACATGCCTGCCAACAGCTTCATCTGTGACACCTCCAAGTACTGGAACTCTATTCTAGCCATGCTGCAGAGGCTAAACTAGCAGAAAGATACCATTATTTAGTAAGATAATGGTACAAGGACAGGCTCCAGGAAGCAGGGTTTCTTTGCACTCACCGCGGTTCATCTGTCAGGATTTATGCAGCATTTTGACACCTTGTAAAGAGGTGAAATGATGAGTCGTGACTCGTGATGAGGCAGAGATTAGTGATACAATCTCTCTTGTGTTTCTCTTGAAGCACACACTTAGGCTGCTCATATATGGTTTGAACAGTTAATGAGCAGGCTGAATGTACAAAGTTGATAATTTGATCCACTTGAGTACAACCAACCTGCCAGATTCTCTTGCAGATATCACTAGAGGCTGTTATAGCCACTAGCAATAATCACTATCTTGTACCCACCTGGAGATGACAATTTCTGATTCCCCTGTCAACACTGTCTGCAACCCATGGTTGCAGGAAAGAAATTTGCACCGTGTATGGCCTTCCTTAGTGGCCTGATAGACTGGGCGCTGGAGGCACAGCAGCAGAAGAAAGAGGAGAACTTGCTGTTGTCTCAAATCCAGCAGGATCATTTGCCCACTCCCTCTATCCCTGTGAGGCAGAGAAAACAGGAGGCAATATGAGGAGGAGGAGCGTTGTGGTACAGCGGAGGAAATGGGGCAGGCTTTAAGGGGGACCTTTCACCACATGATTTCTGACTTCATCAGTCCTAAAGCTGATGTAGATACTCTCAGAACATGGACTATTGGGTGTCCAACCTGGACCACTGGCCAGAGCTTACATAGTATGCAATGGAGCTTCTGGGTTGCCCTAAAGCTGGTGTGCTGTTTGAGAAGATTTTTAGTCCAGCAAGAGGTTTTGTTACAGAGATGCAAATCCACCTGTTGCTTGACAGTGTTGAACGACTCTTTTTCATTAAAATAAACCTTGGCCTGCCTACCAAGTGCCCTTGCCCTGTAAAGGTGCCACACAATATTTTTGCACCTGGAACTCAGCTGTCAAATTTAATTGCTGCAGGGTAAATTCTGCATTGTGTCTCAAAGTTTTTGGCTTACTCAAATGCTCAGGCACGGTAATGTTTTTGCAGTTGGACATTATATATTTTCTGAAAAGTCTACCCTTATACACATACTCTAGAAAGCTACATTTTGTAGTATTTCTTGTCAATGAATGTGTTGAACTGTGAGTAGCCTGAATCATTACATTTCCTTGTACAAATTTGCCATACAGTGAGTCTGGAATTTTATGTGTGTATGTCCACCTTTAGTGTATTACCTTGAAGAATAAACCAAGTAACCTGATCTATTTGGTTCAGTGAAATGGGTTTACCATAGATGCGTCACTTCCCTCGACAAATGAAAGCAAACCTCTAAAGTGAGCACTAGGCATACCCAGATCCAAAATAAACAAAAAATGTATCTCTGCGCTGGCTGAATGTGAAACTGCAGCAACTCAATTTTTGGAAGCAGAATAAATGATATTCTTAAAAAATATATGGTGCGCTGTTCCTAAAAAAAATTATAAACAATTGTAACTGAATGCTACAATGACAGAAATTAAAAATAATCAGGATTCCTCCAATCGCAGTAGTTGATAGTTGAGTGGAAACGCGTCGGGTCGGGGAGTACGTGTGACGTTATTAGGACTAGCAAGACAGGTGACACCACCGCTAGAGATATTGACTCACGCTTTAATTTTTTTAACCTTGATGTAAGTGTAACCTTTATTGCTTTTAAATAAATATTTGGCTGATTTACACTATGACGTTTCTCCCTGTTTCATATACGATCTCTGGATAAATGGAGCCTATCCCTGCAAGGTTTTGAAGATTTTGAATTACCTGCATACCATTACCTGCATACCTCTGGTCACCTTTCCCTAAGTGGCTTTGATCTCTGTATTAGGGATCTATTGTGTCAGGTCAGAGGCCATTTTTTATGTGGTTGAAGGAGCAATTTTTTTAACTTTTAAGCACTGGTGAACAAGTTGCGAAATATTCAACATTTATGCACCTTTTCATCTGATATGTGCACTTTTACAAAGCTGTGGACTTGATATGTGTTTTTCTTTTTGTATAATGCACTGAGATTTTGATTATTTCATGTATTCACATGTTTATATTATTGTATATAGGTTTTATAGATAGATTTGTGCTCTTTGTGTCTTACACTTATGATTAGTGTTTGACCCATGCATTCAGCTTGCATGAGTCAACTCATTTGCACTTTGTTTGATTCAGCTGATTATTTTTAATGTCTGTCATTGTAGCATTTAGTTACAATTGTTCACAACTTCTTTTTTACGAACAGCGCACTATATATATATATATATATATATATATATATATATGTATATATATATATATATATATTTTTTTTTTTATTCCAAACTTGTTTATTTTATTTTGCATGAACAGAGAATACATGGTTTGTCGATAATACTTAAACGCCAACGAAAGTACAAAACAATTGTGTGTTGAACATTACAGAGTATTCATAAAGGAGTTCAATAACAAGACAACTGGTTACATATCGTTATCTGAGTCAGGTTAGAGAGCGTGCAGTGGGTGATATTTCATATTTGATAAAGACAATACAAATAAAAAAAATAAAAAAGATATATATCTCCAGTAGGCATCTCAGTAGGCTCCTGTAATGCAACGTCATGGGAGTATGCTGCTTCATAAAGGAGCAGAGTCAAGGAGGTCCTCGTTGGAGAATGTGATTGGGAGGGTGCCTGTGGTCAGCACAGGCATCCAGAGTATGTTGACCTTGTATTATATGGGATGGTGGGAAGTGAGGGATAGGTAGAGGAATGGTTAGTATTGAGGTGTTAGGGGGAAGGAAGGGAAGGAACTAGGAGAAGTACATATAAACTTTAGGGAAAATGTATTAGCGATTGTAAGGCAAAGGTGACACAATCAAATTTAACAGCAGTATACATATATATGGCAGTGTTATGAAACCCATCCTGGAATGTAGCGGATGTTGTAATTTCTCAATGTCAAAGGAGACAGTACAATAGGAAAGGTTATATATTATCAGGTTTGATATGCCTTTTGGTAAACAGAGGAAGATTTAAAGTGTACCCAGCAGGACCAAATGATAGCGAATCTATTAGGATTGTCTGAGGAGATGGAAATAAGTTCTTCCATTTCGGCGATTTTGTTGATACGAGTGTACCATTCTCTTAAAGATGGGGGTCGCACTATATATTTTTTAAGATTATTTTTTATTATGCCCAGATCCACCCCCAGGAACACTTTAAACCCGAGTAACCACAGTATGGAAATTGAGTCTGATGAGTGAATACTAATGCATGCCCTCGCTGCATCCTAAAATACAGTACAGGATCTCAGCAACTGATATGCACAACACATTGCACTGTAAGATGATGTGAATGTCTTCATGAAAAAAATTTCTAAAAGTTGGCTTTTGCATTTCGCAGGTATCGGGAGTCTAACTGATCTTTGAGTGTCCTCAGAAAAAGTCTGGCAAATCAAAAGCCCCAATCAGCACTTTTTCTTTCAGATATACATTTCTGAGGGGTAGTGACAGGTTTGCTTTAATGTGGTTTTATGTGAACTTTTTTATAGTAGTGAAGTTCTCAAATAAAGTATCTCTGGAAAGAACAAAATGTCTAAAATTCATTATAATATTTATAAATCACACATGCATAAAATATGTGCATTTTTCTTTTACTTTCATCAATGAATGCTGCTTAAAACTCTCTTTTATTTTTAAATTTAGCTTTTTGCAAATATTCTAGCTGTCATTTTTTTTTTAGCAAGGGTTGCGGAATTAAAGCCGATTGCTTAACCTGGGCAATACCTCCACTTTTTCTTTCTTGCTATTTCTTTCTTTACATTTTTCCTTTCCGAAAGACATAAATCCTTCTCCTGCCATGCAATGCTTGCTGCCCCAAATCAAGTTGACCAAGTTTTCTAACTAATCTTTTACTATAAAACAGCTGCTGCAAACAAAATGTATTTATTGACATGAACAAGCTGTGTGCTGCATTCTTGGACCAGGGGGAGCCTCACGGCGCAAGACAGCTTAGTAAATATGTCACATAATCTGGAGTTGTCTTATCCCCTTTGCCCATGTTGGAAACCGAGAGCTGAGAAGTTGTAACAGGTCAGGGCTGCACATGCCATCTCTCCATCGGAACCTCTCCAAGGGCCCTGGCCTCATCAGAAATTCTCCAGCCTCCATCTGTTGTCATCTCTTATTAAGGACAGAGGGTGCTGAATCTCCTGGAGGTGGAGGAGGAGTGTCATTCTACTGAGACCTGTCTGCAGTGTGCAGCTTCCTATATTAAAAAATAAAATCTCTTAAATTTTTTATCGCTTATTACTTTTTTTCATAGCCCTGAGTTGGATGTGCTTTGCCTAAATTTATTTTAAGTGTTAGAAATAATTTACAACTGCAACAACGATTGGAATAGGTGTAATTTGCCTGGTATGAACTATGCAGCAACAGAGAAAAAAGTTTCAGTCTTAGTTATTTGAAGCTCAACTGAACCCTAAATATATTCCAGGTGCATCAAATCAAAAGGTGTTTAATGTCTTACAAGAGTCCCCGAATGAGTCAGACCTATAGCCCTAGAATCAGCTAATCTAATGTTTCCTGCAAAATTAGAGAGTTTTGGCTGTGGCTCATATAGGACCTCTGCAGAGAGATCACTGCTTCGCCACAGGGGGCAAGGGTGCCAGTTTGCAGCAAGCTGGCAGGATGTAGCACTTTTTGTTTTGGTTTACTTGGAATGCATTTAGCTAATTTACACTAAGCGCCGGTTCACATACACGCAACGCTACTTCCCGGGGCGACCTCCGAGATCGTGGTGCGAGCAGCGCGCCGCGACCTCGGAGCGGCCGCCACGGACTTCATAACATTGAAGTCTATGGCGGTCGCCTCCTGGTCGCCCCAAAGAAGCTCCGGACCCTTTTTCTAAGTTTTTCTATTAGAACGGGTCCGCAGCTTCCCTATGGGAGGTGACCTGCGGCGACCTGTGAGGCGACCAGGTCGCCTCACAGGTCGCCTTAGTGTGAACGGGGGCTTAAAGTTTAGTTGATCTTTAAAGTATATTTGTTTGACAATTATCATTGGTCTCTTTAAAGAGGAACTCCAGTTTGAACGATTTGTTTTCAAATGCTACCATAGTGGCAACACTACCATACTAAAACATATTTTAAGTAAATTACGTTATAAATATGCATTAATTGGCTTACACACTAGGAACCCATTTTTTTATTGTTGCCTGGGCTGTGCAATGCTTGACTTAAACTCTTAAGGATCTTGATTAGATTCCTATTTGTACAATTTGCTTGTTTGTTCTGAGTAAGTTTCCTCTGTGTGCACTGGTTTCTACAATTCAAACACCTACTGGTAGATTTTAAAAAATACTTTTTTTTTTTTTTCTCATATTCATTTTTATTCATAGATACCCTCTGGCATCAAACTCCTGGTGAAGCGGTAGTGAGTTCTTGGGTGTCCAATTTTTCTTTCCGCTATACTCATACCAACTTGTAATTTTATCTATTATGTATTTTCTATTCCTATGTATTTATGTTTTATATATCATTTTCTGTCTATATTCATATATTGAAATTGTCCATATGTGTTATGATCATGGAATACAGCTCAATTACTTCATATTAAATTTGTAATTTTTTCGTATTGTTTATTTATTTGTTTTTTGTTTATTCTTATGTTTTTTCAAGGTGATCTGCCTCACACAAAGTTACATGACCGTCTATTCTTTGTTGAAAAAATACTTGTCTTGTTTCCCTGGTTTATGTATGGGTGTGTATGGGGCAAGGGATTGATGTATACAGATATATGTACTTTAAGATGTTACGTCAATAATCACTTTGTAGAATAATATGTCAGAGATACAGTATATGAGTAGAGAAAAGATGGAGAAATCAGTCAAAATGTGCATGACTTTGACTTGCACAACATGATCTCTTCTGCCTAGCAAAGTCAGATTTTCTGAGCAGAGATACATGTAGCTACCACAACGTCTAAGGTCAATACTTGGCCCGTCTTCTTGGTTTCTCATCACATTTGAAAGCCAAAAAGTAAACATGGTCTGTAGGGGCTGGCGGGTTTAATAGTAACCAAGAACCACCTTGAGAACAAAAAAAATAGCCTTAATGTAGACCGTAGACAACTAACTGAAAAAATCAGGAGCCATCCAGTCCAGGACTGAAATCAACTGACTACTTTAAGTAATCTGAAATGTGCCATTGATATAAAGATAGCAGGCCTTTATAGGGCATATTGGCTCTTGGGGTTTACACAGCTAAGCTTTATGTATTTTTTCTTTTCCACAAGAACATTTCCAATAGAGTTGAAAGAACCTGCTGTAACCCTAAGGAGCCATTTGAAGCCCACTGCACCTTAATTTCGCCTTTCCTATTGACTTTATTGCATTTTTTTGTTAACTTAGAATTTGGTGTAGATTTTCACCAAAATGTTGGCAATGTAAAAAAAAAGTCATCCCTAGCAACTGTATGTGACAATATGACAAATACTTTGGTAGAAAAGACAGTCCACATATGCTGTATGTATTGAAGATTGGTATTTTGACATATTTGTCAGTAGTTCAGCTTTAAGTTAGGTGTTTTAGAAGGTATAGATTTAAATGAACCCTAAAGAAATATTGTATATTATCTTTGGGCTTAAACTAAATGCACAGCAGTCCAAAATTAGCAACGCACCTTTTTAGACACATATAGATTCCTGACTTCTAATGCAATTAAGCCTGTTCATTAAGGATGAGGTGTCTGCAGAGGGGCTAATCGGTAGCATAATTAACCCCCATCAGTTCATTATGGAATACTGCAGAAGGAAACAACATTACTGAACAGCAGGGCTGGTTCTAGTGGATGGACAGTGCTGGCTAACACTGCTGCTTTTGTGTCTGCTCCTGCATTACATTCCAAAAGACACAAGGCAACAATGGGGTTGGCGGTAGCTCGAAACCCTGCAATCTCAGTTCTCATCTGTCATATTTTACTTTCTTTGCTATACGATAAAGCAGTTCTTCATCCAATGATATATAATCCAACATCATTTATAATTAAATCCCACCCCATTCGCTTAACTTTCATTTGGAAAGATACTTTCTGAAAATATACAGAAACGTTTCTAGATTTGCAGACATACAGCACTCGGTGTAGATTTAATGCAGCTCAGCATTTGCTTTCATTCTTTATTATTAAAAAATTATACGCCAAGAGGTACCATATTAAACAATACATTAGCCAGAGCCCTGGTGCATATTATAAGAAACAATAGAAAGTGAGCACAACATATTATCTTACATGCAAAAATTAAACTCCAACCAGTAACCATCTAAATAACCCAAAGATGGGGCTGGATAAAACACAAAGTACAGTTGCATTTTGATCATTTAATGAGCTAGCTGGTAATAATTGTGCGTGCGATAGTGGAAACCAATGAACAAAATAGACGTCAGGGCTCACAGGGCTCCTGGTCAAAGTGTAGAGCTTATCTCTGATAGTAGAGAGAACCAAAGAAGATAGAAAAAGAAAAGAAAGAAGAAAATGTAGTAAGATGATCAAGAGATGATGGAGGAAAGACAGGGGAACCCAGAGGGAAGGGGGCATTGTAGAGCTCCTAAAGGATCAAGATTAACAAGAGCTAGACTCCTAGAGTTTAATATGAGCATACTCAGCCCAAGGGCTCCAAATAGCCTCAAATTATTTAGTTGTATCATTAACTACACTAGAGACAAATATACAGAAGATTTCTTTCATAACCAGGTGTGAGGGACCCCTTACTCAAGAAGAGTATGTCCACTGTATAAGCTTCCCTTGGCTGATACCAGCATGATCCAAGATCCCTTAGCCCACCCAGTCATTTGTCAATCCCCCCCTTTTTTTGCATAATGACACAGGGAGGGGTAAACTACATTCAGTAACATGACACACAGGTATCTTCAACTTTCCAACAGTAGAGTCTTTAGGAGGAGCTGCTGGAGAAATCTCCCCTCCCATTTGGCAGCTAATCCACATACACATATATATCCCATAATAGGTTAAGCCCAAGGCAGACAGAAACAATAGAACAATGGGATACAGGCACTTAACAATAACAAACCCCACCCCACCTCAAACTATCTAGCAATGTTCCATGAGATAAACTCCTACAAGCAGCCTGAAAAGGTCAAACCAATTTATCTTCATATATTTCCTGAGGGACATTGGTCATAAATATTACTGTCCTAAGTGAAAAAGCCCCTTCATTATTTTAACACAAACCACACATATAGAACCCAGGATAACCGGGGTAACACAAAATGCTGACTCCGGTGTGGTTGTACAGTGAGTCTGGCTAGTGCAGACCCGACTGGGGTTCTTGATCTCCCTGTGCCCCTAATAGACACAGGGTGATTTACACATAGGAGAGGGCCGAGGGAGCCGGACAAGGAGTTTCTCAACCTCTCTAAGGTAATCTTGGTTCCACAAGCCCCCTGCCCAAAGTAACTCCCGTCTCACCAGGCTATGGTGAGTTTAGCAGCAAGGAACATAAAAAATATTAGTCTTTGCAAGGACCAAGGCAGGTTCTCTATTGGTTCATTCAATAAAATAATGCGACAGCACTTCCATTTAAAGAAAAAAAAACAGTTTTTGGTCAATGTATTTTCTAAATGTTGACATGTTTACAAATGGATGTTTTATAGTTTTTATTGTTTTTACAAAATCATAATTTTATTGTTTTTACAAAAAATATTAAATACAAGTTGCCGTTTGTAAGGCATGCTGAAATGTTCTAATAGGAAAGCCCAGTACTGCCTGTATAATTTTATGACAGATTGTGCACAGCAGTCCCATCTATGGCAATTGAGGTGCCTTTTCTTCAACTGCAAGTCCTTCAATTGCATATGAAATGTGACCCTCTGTTCAAAAGAGCTTTTCTTGGAGCACTGAAAAACTAGTACTCTTGTCTAAAACCTGGCACACGCTGGCTACAAGTGGTAGACGTTAAATATTTATACATACAAATTTAGATGTACCTGGTTAAGTAATATAGTATTAAAAAAAAAACGGTGTTTTTTAATATATTTTTATATGTATACATTTCCAGGGTATTGTTTAAACATTATCTTTACATTAGCTCATCCCCCCCCCCCCTTTCTGCTTCTTTGCTTGCCGTATCTATCTAGCTCAATCCAACATTCCATATTTTCCTGGGTACAGCCCCTTTTGTATAGAACGGTCATCGGAATCCCCCCACTTTGGCTATCACAGCCAGTCAAGAATGTTGTAGAGCACAACATGTTTAGGAATATTGCATTTCAAGAACATTTTTGGGCTTCTAATAAACAACTACCCAAGTACATATAACTATTCACTGTTGATAAGAAGAAGGGAGGCGGCTATTACATAGAAATTGCAGAAAGAAAAAGGAACCCTCATCCCAAAAGATTTTTTCCAAATTCACTGTTGATAGACAATTGGAAAGATTTTAGAGAGGTTGAGTGTACCTCTGGCCAAAATTTTTACTTTTTTTTTGTGTACATTTTGTGACAAAAATGGGTTTGGTTGGAACCTTTATACAATTTTTATTGCTATCTGTGGCCCAACTGGGGGAGGTCCACTGTCTCTATTTGTCCTGGTCACAAGAGGTTTCCAGAATGGGAATAGAGGGGATTTTTTCCAATAGAGAGACCTGTTCTGGTCACTCACATTTGTATATGATGGGATTTTACTTGACTTTGAAGAGATTTCCAATCACTTATTGTTGTGTCTCTGTAACAGGAAGTGAGGGGAAATGTTCGCTATATAACATGGAAAAAAAAACCCTGCAAGGGTTTAGGCTATACGATACTCTATTCAAACTAAAGGAAAACATTTTGTGAGCAGTGGCGGCTAGTGTTCGGTAATTTGGAGGGGGCGTCAAACCAATGCACCCCCCCGGTCAGTCGGCAGGCAACACATCCCCCCCCCCCGAATGGTCTGCCTCCTTAAGCGGAGTTCTGGGCACAGAAACATTTTTTCAATGAACATACCCCCGGGACAGTCAGGGCTAGTACATTCCACAATGGCTAGCCTCTGATCTGTCCCGTTTCGCACTTACCTGCAAGAAGAAATACTCACTTATAAAATTTCTTCTACAGCGTTGCCATCTCTGTTGTGGGCAGCTGAAGCTAGCGCGATCATCTTCTGCGTCCTCTTCCGCGTCTTCTTCTCCCAGAATGCGCCTTCACCGGCCCCTCTCGTCACTTCCGGTGCGGCGCCGCATTCCTACACAGCTTCTGGGCATGCCCAGAAGCTGTTTAGCAGGGAATGCGGCGTCGCACCGGAAGTGACGAGCGGGGCCGGTGCCGACGCATTGATTCCTGGGAGCGATGACGTTCAGCTCCCAGGAATCATTGCAAACCGGAAGAGACGGCGCGGGCCGCGGCCAAAGACGGAGGAAGTGGAAAATAGGTGAGTATTTCTTTCTACAATTACAAGGTAAGTAAAAACTATCCAATTCCTTTTCAGGTGAAGCAATGCAAGTGGATGGCCACAAAATCGATTAGGTCGATTTTGTGCCCGGAACTCCGCTTTACCTCCTCCTTCCTCCTGTCTGAGCCGGGAATGCTTCGGGGAGCTGCTGGATGGCTGAGCCGCTGTGCTTCTCCTCCAGCCGTGTATCTTCTGCCTCTTCACTGGCCAGTAAGATCACTTCTCCTTTTGGCCAATCGGGAAAGGGGTCTCACAACCCTGTCCCTGATTGGCTGGGAGGAGAGTCAGTGTGACAATAGTGAATATTCATTCGCTATTGCCATATAACTGGGTGGGCTCAGGGCGCAGTGCTATGCGCCCCGAGCCCACCCTTTTTTTAAGCCTATTAGAGCCTCTGGCTCTAATCACGTGCTTAAAAAAAAAAAAAAAAATCCCCTATTGGAATCCATGCATCTGGCGCCCTGCATGTAGATTAGGGAGTCGGACACATTGATAGGGGGGGCAGTGCCCCTGCGCTCCCAATGGACGGGCCGCCACTGTTAGTGAGATACAAGTATTCCTGAGCTGCCACATGTGCCATTTCTCCAAACCTTTTCAGCTCCTAATAACGTGTCTAGCCAAGCACTGACCTCACAAGATGGTAACATAATAAAAAAGTAGAGGGCCGAACAAAAGTATTTTTTCAAATCAATTTTATATATAATTTTACTGTTGTTGCATTTGATAAAAAAAGGCCAATGAGTTTCGGGGGTTTCAAGGGGCCGCTTCATCAGAGCATGGGAATGCAGAATTGTTGAGGTCTGGAAAATTAGTGATGATATATTATAAATAAATAGAATTCGTAGCTATTCTAAAAGTGTTCTAAAATAATTATTCTGAACAAATATGTTTGTGTTGGTGCTGTCCTCCTTATTCTTATATCAAGCTATTACAAGAACTTCTCTGTGGCTCATTATGATACATTAGAAAGATTGCTGTGCAACTATTTCCATAGCAACAACCCACCCAAACAGGGCCCTAACAATGCCAAGCTACTCAGTGATGCTCATTTCTACCATCCTTTTAGCACAAGACAAGGCTGCCTCTGTTTCATTTTTTATTTGGAAGCTGTAAAAGTATTGGTTTGCATGTTTCAAATCAATTCACAGGTTGAGAGCAATATACTGTACCCTGGTCAGAGAAAGTAGATAAGGTAAGTTCAGTGTTGGGTGAATTGGCTGCAATGGATTCCATGTTGTTTAAAACTAAAAGAAAAAGGATAAGGATGACAAGCTTCAATTCCTTTACCATTTTAGATATGTTAAATAAAGCTATTTATTTCTTCCATACGGTGCATCCAGAAACAAAGAGCAAACATGGGTTTTAGAGTTCTCCTTTAACTCCTTTGCATAGTTACTTTAACATAATCAGCCATTTGTTCCTAACAGCGTGGCAGAGAATCACAAGCGTTTCATTTCACAGCTAATTTACTTTGCAATTATAGATCTGTTGGTAAACATTGGCATAATATTCTGCTTAATATTCTTTTGCTTGTTTGTGCATTAAACCATTGGCTTTCTGTAATGCTTACGCAGAAGCAGCGTGATAAAAACGAAAATGGCTTTTGCTAGGGAGGAAATTAAGTTAAATGGTAAGATTTTTGGGTTTAATGTTTATCCATATGCCACTAGAAGTACAGACCATATTTCCTTCTAATTAGCTGCATTGGAGAGGGGGGGGGGGGGGGGGAGGGTGTATAAGAGGGTCCTCAGTCCTGTCAGTAGACGTAGTGAGAAATATATTAAAGAATAATTGTATATTTGCAAAGAATCAATCCCCACAAGAGGCACCACAACACACAACCAAAATAAATAAAGTATGCATCATATATGTATAATTATACAGTACATAGAGTGTCTCACAAAAGAGAGTACCCCCCACCCTCACATTTTTGTAAGTATTTTATTATATCTTTTCATGTGACAACACTGAAGAAATGACACTTTGCTACAATGTAAAGTAGTGAGTGTACAGCTTGTATAACAGTGTAAATTTGCTGTCCCCTCAAAATAACTCAACACACAGCCATTATTGTCTAAACCGCTGGCAACAAAAGTGAGTACCCCCCTAAGTCAAAAGGTCCAAATTAGGCCCAAATAGCCATTTTCCCTCCCCGGTGTCATGTGGCTCGTTAGTGTTGCAAGGTCTCAGGTGTGAATGGGGAGCCGGTGTGTTAAATTTGGTGTTGTCGCTCTCACTCTCTCATACTGGTCACTGGAAGTTCAACATGTCACCTCATGGCAAAGAACTCTCTGAGGATCTGAAATAAAGAATTGTTGCTCTGCATCAAGATGGCCTGGCCTATAAGAAGATTGCCAAGACCCTGAAACTGAGCTGCAGCACGGTGGCCAAGACCATACAGTGGTTTAACAGGACAGGTTCCACACAGTACAGACCTTGCCATGGTCCACCAAAGAAGTTGAGTGCACGCGCTCAGCGTCATTTCCAGAGGTTGTCTTTGGGAAATAGACATATGAGTGCTGCCATCATTGCTGCAGAGATTAAAGGGGTGGGGGTCAGCCTGTCAGGGCTCAGACCATACGCCGCACACTACATCAAATTGGTTTGTATGGCCATCGTCCCAGAAGAAATCCTTCTGTAAAGATGAGTGGAGGGAGTGTCATGGTCTGGGGCTGCATGAGTGCTGTCAGCACTGGGGATCTACAGTTCATTGAGGGAACCATGAATGCCAGCATATACTGTGACATACTGAAGCAGAGCATGATCCCCTCCCTTCCAAGACTGGGCCGCAAGGTAGTATTCCAACATGGTAACAACCCCAAACACACCTCCAAGACAACCACTTCCTTGCTAAAGAAGTTGAGGGTAAAAATGATGGACTGGCAAAGCATGTCTCCAGACCTAAACCATATTCAGCATCTATGGGGAATACTCAAACGGAAGGTGGAGGAGTACAAGGTCTCTAACATCCATCAGCTCTGTGATGTCGTCATTAAGTAGTGGAAGAGGACTTCAGTGGCAACCTGTGAAGCTCTGGTGAATGCCATGCCCAAGAGGGTTCAGGCAGTGCTGGAAAATAATGGTGGCCACACACAATATTAACACTTTGGGCCCGATTTGGACATTTTCACGCAGGGGTGTACTCACTTTTGTTGCCAGCGGTTTAGACGTGAGTGGCTGTGTGTTGAGTTGTTTTGAGGGGACAGCAAATTTACACTTTTATACAAGCTGTACACTCACTACTTTACATTGTAGCAAAGTGTCATTTCTTCAGTGTTGTCACATAAAAAGATAGAATAAAATATTTACAAAAATGTGAGGGGTGTACTCACTTTTGTGAGATACTATATGTATACTTTTGTAAAGATAAAATTCTGTACTGAACTGTTTGGCCTTTGTCCTTTGGCGCTTCTGTTGCCCAGTGGGGCCGCAGTGTAAGCTACATTTTTGTACCCCCCCCCCATTTAACTATTCGCTTTGTTTTAATGGACAACTAGATCAAAATGAACTGTGTCCAGGTCTACATGACAGTGGGAAGGTTTCTACAACACACATGACCCATATCTTGTATAAATGGACCTCTAAGTCCCAGGGGGTCCTTGTGCAACTGCACAATCTGCAGAATTTGCACAAATGGTATGTAATCCCTTGTTTTTGATGATAAGGGAAAGGCAACATTGTGACAGACTCGACCAGGACAGAGACTTTTGGAGAGGACTAGGAGCAAGCCTCTTACCCACTAACTATGGGCCCTGGCTTTTAAGGGAACACTACTCTTTGCAGGTGGGTGCCTGGGGGACTCTTGGAGTGGTCTTGTTGATAATATCAAGTTCATGTCCCCCCAAAATATACAGACTATGAAAATCTAGGCCCAGGATACCTGTTTAGGGCCTAGCTACCCCATCACCAGCAATGACTGCTTTACACTATGAGACTCATAGCAGATGTAAATATAACCAGACTACTGGAACATTGTAAGAGCTTTGCCACATAGACCGTTGCCATGAAGTGTGTGACTCCTGAATAATCAAATCATTGCTTAGATGAGGATTCCATGGGTAATTGGGGCACCTATTGTTTGTCTGTCTGCTAGTATTCTGTGCCTCCACCTAGGCTGATTTATGTGACCAGTTGCCCGCCAACGAGCGCCCCATAATGCACTGCGCAATTGCAGTGCATTAAGTGCTTGTGATTGGCCAAAGCTTGCACCTGACCTGTATGCTTTGGCCAATTACAGCACAATGTCCTGTCAAAGCCATGATTGGCCAAAGGCAGGGTGCCTCTAGCCAATCATGGCTCAGGGGCTAAGTCCACGCCCCACACTATATAAGGCTGCTTACACGGCAGCCCTGTGTAGTGTGTTAGGAGTGAAGATTAGGCAGGTAGTTAGTGGATTGTGCTTTCAGTCAGTTTAATGCAGTCAATGCAGTGTAGTGTAGGACTGATTATTGTGTAACACAGTGTAGTGCAGTCAGTGTAGTGTAGTGTAGTGTAGTGTAGTGTAGTGCTGTGCTGATTCTTGTGTAACACAGTGTAGTGCGGTCAGTGTAGTGCAGTCAGTGTAGTGCTGTGCCTATGATTCTTGTGTAACACAGTGTAGTAGTGCCACTGAAGTGTTGGTGTATACAACATGCCTGTGTCACCCCACTGATCCCATTTTTTTTCATTGATATATTTTTTTTCCTTTTTTGTTTACAGTATCGGGTTCTATTGCTGCAATTTTAGTACTCTCCCTTCTGTGTTACAGGTGTTTTTCCTTCTGTGTCAGCAGTGATTTATTTTTGTGGCGCAGAAGCACAAATAATATTTAGGGCATGATTGCTGTGCCCCCTTCTGCGTCGCAGGTGCTATTCCTTCTGCGTAAGCAGGGGTTTTTTTTTGTGGCGCAGCAGCACTAATAATATTTAGGGCATAATTGCTGTCCCCCCTTCTGCGTCACAGGTGCTATTACTTCTGCATCAGCAGTGTAATTTTTTTGTGGCACAGCAGCACTTATACTATTTAGAGCATAATTGCTGTCCCTCCTTCTGCGTCGCAGGTGTTATTCCTTCTACGTAAGCAGTGTATGTTTTTTTTGTGGCACAGCAGCACTAATAATATTTAGGGCATAACTGCTGTCCCCCTTCTGTGTCACAGGTGCTATTCCTTCTGCATCAGCAGGGTTTTTTTTTTGGGCTTTAATAAGTTTTTCTTTATGAAAAAAAAAATGATTATAAAACAGTTTATAGTGCACCAAGCACAAAAGTATTGCACCCAAGCACCATATTTCCATCCCACATTCTATAATAAAAAATTATAAAACGCCCCCAGAAAAATCCCCATCATGTCTGAAAGGCCAACAAGGAGAGGCAGACACTCACTGGCCACTAAAAGAGGGCAAACAGCCTCTGTGTCCACAGTGAAAAGTGTTTTTTTACGGACATGGTGCATCTACTGTAGGCGGGGGAACACTTGTCCTTTTTTTCCGGTGTTGGCCATGTTATTGAGCCACAAAATGCAGAAGAGTTGGTGGAGGGGATAACTAAGCCGTCCTCATACTCCCCATCCTCTATCACCCAGGCTTATACTAGTTTGCCTTCCACCGCAGCTGTCAAAGCGGCCTATTCTACAGGCTCCTTGTGCACAGCTACTCCTTCCCTAGCCTCACCATCATGCACGGAGGAATCACCTGAATTATTCGATTATAGTGCCAGTTACATGATGCTGGAGGATGTGGAGCAATTTGAATGCTCCAATGTTGATTCCCAGGTAGAGGAAGGGAATAAAGTGAGCCTAGAGAAAGGGGATGACAACAACAGGCAAGAAACTAGCAGTCATGTTACTCCAGCTGCAGCATACTGCCAAGTTTGCTCAAGTGACGAGGAGGAAGGGGTGTAACGCTCCTGCGTTTCTTATATGGTGTGGATTTTCAGCTGCAGAAATAGTTCCACGTCAGCAGTCATGTAAGAGATATGCTGAGATACCATTCCCAACCTCAATGACTCATCATGTGTGGAAGGTCTTATTTCAGCCAGTAAATACACACAATTAGCAAGCTGGTTCCTAGAGTGACTTTATATATGTGGTAACACAATGATGAAGGTTGAGGGATAGGTTGAGTGGAGGTGGTAGGTGATAGACACTTGAAGGTGAGACAGTAGCAGATGGATGCAGGAAGGTTTAGCAATGTTGTATGATAGCAGATGATAGAATAGCAGGTGGACATACAAAAGAGATCAACCCAGTGCAGAAAAGTAGCAGTAGTCTCAAGAGCTAGCAATCTAGTTTATGCAGATGTGATAAACAGTCTCTACTATGCAGAGCTAGATAGTGTAAGCTTAGTATAAGTTTATAGAGAATTCCCCTGCGGGGTACTTAGCACTATTAGCGATACAGCCGAAGGGTGGTTCAGGAGAGGCGGATGATCCAGTAGCGGGATACAGGGATCAGCGCAGCGAGGTTCCGTCAGCGAAGTAAGCTTGCAAGCATGGAAGCTTCAAGCAAGGTTAGCATCCAGATAAGGGTGTTTGAACGAACACATGTGAGTGAGAACCGACGCCTTAAATAGCCATCTAGTCCGGCGCTGAGTGATGACAGCTCCAGTCTTAAAGGTGTATGCGCACCTTTCCAAAAGTAAATGGTAGGGCGCATACACTTGTGGAAAGTGTAATTTAGGGTACCAAAGGTACCGGAACATTACAATACCCCCCCCTTAAGGCCTGCTCCTGAAGGCCTCTGGAGCTGGTTTGTCTGGGTATCTCGCATGAAAATTGCGGATTAATCTAGGGGCATGTATGTCAGAAGTGTTTAGCCAGGTGTCGTCTTGGGGCCCATAGTTCTTCCATCTAACCAAGTACTGAAGTCTTCTTCTGTAGATACGAGAATCCAGAATCTCTTTATCTCGTATTCTTCTCCACCTTCAACTTGTACAGGAGGGGGAGGTGGAATATTAGGCCTTATTCCTTGGTCCGGAACATGGGGTTTTAGTAGCGACACATGGAAAATGGGATGGATTTTTAGGTCCATTGGCAATGTAAGCTGCACTGCAGCTTTTCCAATAAGTTTCTTGATTGGGAAAGGTCCCAAGAACAGAGGTCCAAGCTTTTTGCTAGGGATCTTCAGTCTCAAGTTTTTTGTTGAGAGCCAAACGAGGTCCCCGATAGTATACTGTGGAGAAGGTCTTCTACGAAGATCATAGTACGTCTTTTGTTGACTGTGAGCGTGTGCAATGGTAGTATTTAGTAAACCCAGAGAATCCTTTATTTGGGTAAGATAGTCTGAGGCTACTGGGTTATTTGAAGGAAGGATGCGTGGAGGGAGAATAGAGGGATGGAACCCATAGTTCAAGTAGAACGGACTCTGCTTGGTTGTACTGTGAGTTGCGTTGTTGTAGGCAAATTCTGCCAGGGGGAGAAGATCCAACCAATCATCCTGTTGGTAAGAAGTGTAACAACGTAAATACTGCTCGATGCATTGGTTGACTCTTTCAGTCTGTCCGTTGGTCTGCGGATGGTAAGGAGAAGTGAGCTTCCGCTCAATCCGTAGTATGTGACATAGTTCTTGCCAGAATTTAGAAATAAATTGGGATCCACGGTCAGACAAAAGAGTTTTTGGGATACCATGTAATCTGAAGACATGTTTCATCAGGAGTTCTGCCGTTTGTTTGGACGAAGGTAGTCTGTGAATAGCAATGAAATGTGCCATCTTTGTCAGATGGTCCACTGACACCAAGATGGTATTAAATCCTTTGGAAGGAGGCAATTCTACGATGAAGTCCAATGACAGAACCTCCCATGGAGTTTGGGGTATTGGTAGACTGCATAGTAGACCGGATGGTCTCGTAGTGTCAATTTTGGACCTGGCACAGACATTGCATGAAGAGACAAATTTTTGTATAGATGTTTTCATGTCAGGCCACCAGAATTGCAGAGAAATCAAATTGAAAGTCTTTGTCATACCCATATGTCCTGCCATAGGCACATCATGCGATAATTCCAAGATCTTGGTGCGTAGGGTAGGTGGTATGTAAAGTTTGTCGTTGTAGTAGAGGAAGCCTTCTGCATCGGTATTTAGTTGTGGTGGGGGTGAATCCAACCTTATACCATGCAGAACCTCTTCCTTCAAGGAACGGACAACTCCAATAATGCGTTTGTGAGGTATTATAGGAACGGAAGGAATTTCAAAGTAGTTTTCTTCAGTTAGTCGTGATAGTGCATCCGCCTTTTTGTTCTTATCTGCAGGTGTGTAGGTCACTAGGAAGTTAAACCTTAGAAAGAATAGTGACCATCGTACCTGTCGATGCAAGAGAGTTTTGCTAGTCTGAAGATATTGGAGGTTTTTATGGTCCGTGTATATAATTATTGGTAATTGGGTGCCTTTGAGTAAATGTCGCCAATTCTCCAGAGCCAATTTTATAGCAAGCAGTTCCTTCTCACCCACGGGGTAATTTATCTCGGGACTGCTCAGGGATTTAGAAAAAAAGGCGACTGGATGAAGTGGTGAAGTGGGGGTAGGTCGTTGGGAGAGTATTGCTCCTACTGCCAGGTTTGACGCATCTACCTCCAGAATGTATTGGAGGGATGGGTCTGGATGGCGTAATATGGGAGCGGAAGTAAACCTTGTCTTTAACAAGTGGAAAGCCTTATTTGCTTCTTCTGACCATTTAAATGGTATTTTTATGCTAGTGAGCTGTGTGAGGGGTCTCACAATAGCAGAAAAGTTTTTTATGAACTTCCTGTAGAAATTTGAAAATCCCAGGAATCGCTGTAGCGCCTTGCGTGTAGTTGGTGTAGGCCAATCCTGAATGCAGGATATTTTACTCATGTCCATCTCGATTCCTTTTTTGGATATGATGTAGCCTAGAAAGAGTACCTCATCTTTATGGAACAAGCATTTCTTCAGCTTCACAAAGATTATGTGCAAGCAATCTCGATAATAAAAGTCTTACATGTCTTATGTGTTCAGACAGGGTCCGTGAATATATAAGTATATCGTCCAGATATACCACAACACAGACATCTAGTAAGTCTTTAAAAATATTGTTTATAAATCATTGGAAAACTGCAGGGGCATTGCATAGGCCGAATGGCATCACAAGATATTCGAACAATCCGTATCTAGTTCTGAACGCAGTCTTCCACTCGTGTCCATCACGGATTCAAATGAGATTGTATGCTCCTTTCAGGTCTAATTTTGAAAATAGGTAGCTCCACGCACCTGCTCAATGAGCTCAGGGATAAGCGGTAGAGGATAGCGATCTTTTATTGTGATAGCATTCAATTTCCTGTAGTCGATGATAGGTCTGAGACTTGAATCTTTATTGCGAACAAAAAAGAGTCCTGCTGCTGTGGAAGAAGTGGAAGGTCTAATAAAACCTTTTTCCAAGTTCTCATCCAAATAGGTTTTGAGATGGGCAAGTTCATCCTGTGAAAGAGGATAAACATGACCGAACGGCAATTTGCTATTTGGGAGTAGATCAATGCTACAATCATAGTCTCGATGAGGAGGTAATGCTTGAGCATTTTTCTCAAGATAAACCTCAGAAAGATCCTGATAACATAGTGGTGCAATCTCATCTGTCACCACAGACAGAATCTTCCCGGAAAACGGGAGGTTACACGTTTCCTCGCAATAACAAGAAGGGAAGGTCAAGGACCGTTTCTTCCAATCTATGGTTGGTTGGTGTGTGTGCAACCAGGGAAGTCCCAACACAATGGGAAAGTGGGGTGATGGTATTAAATCGAAGGTAGAAGTCTCCCTATGAGACTCGTTAATAGTGACTAGAAGTGCTTGTGTCTGATCGGTGATCGGACCAGAGGATAACGGAACACCGGTAATAAGACTTACTGAGACAGGTTTGAGTTTAGAAATAATAGGAATTTTATTTAAAGCAGCAAAACATATATCCATATAATTTCCACAAGATCCTGTGTCAATCATGGCCTTAGTAGTAATCCTGTTCTGGTCCCACTGTAATGTCAAAAAAACAGAAATGTAGGGGTTAGTGAATGAAGTTGTCAATCCTCCTAGAGAGACATGTGAACACTCACCCTTCTTTTTGTTGACTAGGGGACAGACGTTTATCTTGTTATCCGGGGATGCACAGTACAAGCAGAGATTTTCATTTAGTCTTTTGGCTTTTTCCATAGTTGATAGCGGTGGGCGTATGGTTCCTACCTCCATAGGAACGGCCAGACTCCGAGAGGAAACGGATAATGGCATTCCCATCTTTTCAGCCTTTCTTTCTCGTAGTCTTCTATCTATGGTAATACTGAGTTGTATTAATGCATCCAGGGTTTTTGGCAGATCCGCTCGGGCGAGCTCGTCCTTAACGGCTTCTGATAGGCCAAGCCTAAATTGGGTTTTCAGAGATGCATCATTCCATTCTGAATCAAGGGTACATCTCTTGAACTCTGCGACAAAGTCTTCCACAGGCCTCCTTCCTTGTTTCAAGGATCTTAACTGAAGATCAGCAGTACTCTGCCTATTGGGGTCGTCATATAGGCTAGTGAGCTCTGCCAGGAACAAGGCATAGGAGTTGAGAAGCTGGTCGTTTTTCTCAAAAAGAGAATCTGCCCAGGCTCGAGGATCGCTTGATAGGTAAGAAATAATAGTACAAACCTTAATGTGATCAGTAAGGTAGGTACGAGGTTTTAGCAAAAAAAGTAACTCACATGCGTTTTTAAATTCGCGAAATTTTTTGCGATCGCCTGTAAATACCAAAGGGGGATTTATCTTGGGTTCAGGGGACTGAGCAGAGGTAAGTTGTGTCAGTCTAATTACCTGCTGCGACAGAGCCTGATTGTCTTCTTTTAATTCAGCAAGTGCGTGTATTAACGCAGATACTTGCTGTTTTAATTGTGTCACCTGAGTGGTTATTTCTGCTGAATCCATTTTTGGGTTCGTTCAATCTGTAACGCTCCTGCGTTTCTTATATGGTGTGGATTTTCAGCTGCAGAAATAGTTCCACGTCTGCAGTCATGTAAGAGATATGCTGAGATACCATTCCCAACCTCAATGACTCATCATGTGTGGAAGGTCTTATTTCAGCCAGTAAATACACACAATTAGCAAGCTGGTTCCTAGAGTGACTTTATATATGTGGTAACACAATGATGAAGGTTGAGGGATAGGTTGAGTGGAGGTGGTAGGTGATAGACACTTGAAGGTGAGACAGTAGCAGATGGATGCAGGAAGGTTTAGCAATGTTGTATGATAGCAGATGATAGAATAGCAGGTGGACATACAAAAGAGATCAACCCAGTGCAGAAAAGTAGCAGTAGTCTCAAGAGCTAGCAATCTAGTTTATGCAGATGTGATAAACAGTCTCTACTATGCAGAGCTAGATAGTGTAAGCTTAGTATAAGTTTATAGAGAATTCCCCTGCGGGGTACTTAGCACTATTAGCGATACAGTCGAAGGGTGGTTCAGGAGAGGCGGATGATCCAGTAGCGGGATACAGGGATCAGCGCAGCGAGGTTCCGTCAGCGAAGTAAGCTTGCAAGCATGGAAGCTTCAAGCAAGGTTAGCATCCAGATAAGGGTGTTTGAACGAACACATGTGAGTGAGAACCGACGCCTTAAATAGCCATCTAGTCTGGCGCTGAGTGATGACAGCTCCAGTCTTAAAGGTGTATGCGCACCTTTCCAAAAGTAAATGGTAGGGCGCATACACTTGTGGAAAGTGTAATTTAGGGTACCAAAGGTACCAGAACATTACAAGGGGATGATGAGGTCACTTACTGTACTTGGGTGCCTGAGAGAATAGAGGAGGAAAGTAAGGAGGAACCACAACTCCAACAAGGCAGGATGTCCTCCAGGGGCAGGACTAAGGGCAGCCACCCTATTGCATCACACCACAGAGCTCCACAGGTGCAGGACACTGCTAAATCCCCGCTGACTTCCAAAAGTTCATTGGTGTAGGATTTTTTTCAACACATGTGCAGCAGACCGCAGTGTTGCTGTTTGCAATCTGTTTCTGAAGCAGATCAAGTGTGGCCAGAACACCAGCCGCTTGGGCACCACATGCTTGACAAGACATATGATGACCTGCCATGCAGTCTGTTGACAACAGCACCTGAAAGACCCACATCATAAAAAAATGCAGACTTCTCCTTGCTCCTCATGTGGGATCTCTACCCCTACTATACCTCAAGTCTTCTCAAAAACCTGCACTGAGCGGGATGATGGTATAGCATGGAGTGCCCCAAGTACTTGCACCCAATCTGCTAGCAGTACACCACCTGATGATTTCACCAACAGGCAAATTTCGCTACCACATTTGCTGAACCATAAAATATATCTGGTGCAGGGTCAGCCTCTGATGGTTTCTTCTGATACTGGGATTTAGTAAAGCAAATCTCCTGCGCTTGAGAAAATATGACGGAGGGAAGAGAGATACTTCAGACACAGGTGGAAAAAGCCAATGGTCTTGCTGCCCCCTCAGGATTAAGGGTATCCAGAATCAACTGAGAAAAAGACAAAAGAAAAGGGGCGCACTGACCTAGTGCATTACCACTAAAACCATTTATTAAAATTTAAAAAGTATGTAGTATACTCACAAAGCAGGTGTGAATGTACACACATCAACATAATGTACATAAAATCTCCAAGGAAGCCAAGGTCCCACACGAAGCTGAATGGCATGCAGTGTGCCGTATGGGGCTGCTGTGGCTGGGCTGATACGTTTCAGGGGCGAGCCCCCTTCCTCAGAGCCAGAAAAATTGCAGCAATTTACATTATGTTGATGTGTGTACATTCACACCTGCTTTGTGAGTATACTACATACTTTTCAAATTTTAATAAATGGTTTTAGTGGTAATGCACTAGGTCGGTGCGATACTGGGATTTAGCATGAGGTTGTTTTAAAGGTCTGGCTACTGTTAACCTCACATGACTAGAGAGAGGTAAAGAATTAGGTTAAATATTGGCTTGGGGGCTGGGGGTAAGTGTGAAGGCATCAGTTTAAGGAATTTGAGAAGGCTGCTAAGGATTATCAGTTTTGGGTACAGGAAGAGTTACTGTACAACCTCTGCTATTTTTCTTCTACTATCTACTACGTACAGAAGTTTCCCCTCACTTTCTATTGCAAAAAAAGTGAGGGGAATACTACAACAGTAACACAGACAGAAATGAAAATGCTTTTCTTTAGTAGAGTAGGTGGCAGTTAGAAGCCCCAGCCGATAGCTTCTGTCCCTGCTGAAAATATCTCCTTACTAGGGATGGGCTCTGTGTTCAACTCAAACATCAGCTGTCCATGTGTTTTCTGAACAGACAAACAAATGGGGCGGTCGGCGGGAA